>NW_006408545.1:10487319-10503338 GCF_000296735.1 Chrysochloris asiatica | reverse complement strand
CGCTATGAGTCGGTTCCGACTCGATGGCACCTGACAACAACAGCAACAACCTAACTTAAAAGTAGCTCTGGTACCATAGTCGTTACAAGTTGGGCTGCTAAACTCAGGGCCAGCAGTTCAAAGCTACCAGCTCTTCCCCAGGAGAAAGATGAGACTTTCTGCCGCTGTAAAGTTTGAAAGTCTCAGAAACCCTATACTGGGTTGCTCTGAGTCGGAACCAATTCCACAACACACAACCACCACTGTTGACTGACTTCCTAACCTAACACTTTTGCCTGTTCTATTGACTCAGTGTGATTGATCAGAAGAAAAGAAAGACTTAAAGGTAGTCCTTTTTCTGTATTATCTAGAAATCTAAAGTTATATCAAGAAATCAGCAGTATCATTACTTTCAGTGCATATTGTAGATTCATTTCAGCTGGTGTCAATGTAACACAATAGATTATAGAAGACTTGTTAGACAGAAACAAAACTTTCTCATATTGTAGAGAGAGAGAGAGACACAGAGAGTAAATTGTATAATAGCTAAGGCGAATTAATGGTGCTCTGGTTTAATGTCTTGGATTTCAAGGTCATTTTGAACCACAATGTCGGTGGTTTAAGATCACCAGTTGCTCTTCAGAAATCCTGTACAGGGTCATTATGGGTTGGAACCAACTAAATGGCACTTACAACAACAACAATTAATTAAAAAGTAACAAATTTATGAAAACTATGACTTATTCCTTAAAACTATTGAAATTTTATCCTAGATTTAATAATAATACCATTAATATTTTTATATCAGTGAGTTGTTGTTGTAAGTGATGTCAAGTCGATTTCGACCCATAGCAGCCCTGTATAGGGTTTCCAAGGAGCGACTGGTGAATTTGAACTGGTTAGTTTGAACCTTGGGGTTCAAACAGACTTTACAGTCCAGTGCATTAGCCCGTAGCACTACACGAAAAAGGAAATTTTGGGAAGTAAAGTAAAATTTGGGAGGGGAATTATTTGAATAAAAATGTACACATCCAACTAAAAATAGTGCAAACATTATTAACAGATACCAGATTTGACACTTATTTCTGACTTAACATTGTGTTACAATGAGTTTCTGTTACCTGTAACCAAAATCAGATTTAATTACTTTAAGTATCTCAAAAACATTCAAGGCACAGTAACTATGTAAAGATAATTAATCATAGTGTGGCACTATAGTATAAGCACTGGACTGTTAACCACAAGATTGGCCCTTCAAACCCACCAGCTACTCCTCAAAAATTCTATACAGGGTTGCTATAGGTTGGAACTGACTCATTGGCAATTAACAACAACACCTTTATGAGTGCTCCTTGATCAGTGGTCTATCTCCTTGCATGTAAACCCAGGCATAAGATCGACCTAATGTTTCTAATGGAACAATTCCACTCTCATTAACAACTCTGGAAAAGATTTTGTTTGAAGCTTATGAAGTCTGAATGATAGTTGATGATTCTGTTCATTCAAGACAATCACTATCCCCCAATGCCATGAATAACTCACACTGAGCTATATTTTTACATACCATTCACTTTTTCCTCTGGTCAATCTTTTACCTTGGACAGGGATCATATTACACAGTATTTTGTAATGAGTGGATTTATCCACTTTGCAAAACAGGCTCATTGTTTCTATTAATAAAATATGTAGAGACTAACATTTCATTCAAGAAATAGCCATATTATTAAATATACTACTTTAAAAATTTTTCCTGAACTTTCTTAATTAAATGACTGGGATATGTTAGTGTAGTGTTGCAATTTCCTGGACAATGCATCATACTGAGGATAATTTCTGTGTTATTCAGACTTGGTGGTGGTGGTTATATGTTGTGGAGTCAGTTCCAACTAATAGCAAACCTGTTTGGGTTTCTGAGGCTGTAAATCTTTACAGGAGCAGAAAGCCTCATCTTTCTCCCACAGAACAACTGGTAGTTTCAAACTGCTGACTTTGAGGTTTACAGCCCAATTTGTAACCACTTAGCAATCATTGAATTAGAAATGTAAAGCACTAATATATAGGGCCTTCCTCTTTTGCTTTCTTACAGTTTTCCTATGATCAATTCAAATATGGACTGGTTCAACGAATACCACATTGCCCTGACCAATGGATGTTTACAAAATATGAATGAGGTGTAGATATTTTTCAAAGTATGAACGGTACTAGAAGTTATTGGTTTACTGGTATTGATTAATAAATTGAAGAAAAAAAGGTAGAAAAGTGGATTAAGCATATTAAAAATAATAAAATTTATAACTGTGAGAAAAAGCCATTAAAGTAATTTAGTTTCAAACCCTCCATTTACAGGTTTAGAAGCAAAGCTAATTAGTCCATTATTCTTTCTTCTCATGTTTGACTTGCAATATTCATTTTAACAGCAGTGGAAGTTGAATCAGAACCACACCTTACTCAATTAGGAACTTGGTTGTAGTTGCTGAAAACATAGGATTTACTTTGATTGTTTGCAGTGACTTCCTCCTCTTCCTTTTATATTTCTCTTCACATTTCCTCTTTAAAAAAAAAAACAACTTATTTTTCCAGTAATACATTAGAAACACATTGCCTGTCTACATACTTACATAACTATTTTGTGGGCTTCTTTATTATGGTTTCTTTCATGCACATGTCTGATACTGTCAAGACTTGAGACTATATGAGGGAGTTTTAAAAAGTTCACAGAAAAACCTAATTGTCTTTAAATTCTATTTTTCCACAAACTTTTTGAAGTCCCTTCATTATAAACAGAAGCACTCTAATGTAAATCATTCCAAATCAGAAAAGTCAAGAGATACCACAGATCACAGAAATGTGAATTGTATTTTAAAAAGCAGTCCAGAAGGTGTCAAAGAAGCCTGTGGTTTTCCAGCCAGGAAATGTAACTACCTCAGCATAGAAGAAAAAAATCATGTAAGCATACCAGAAAAAGGCAGATGGAAGCTATGCAGAGCAAGGAGAATAGCCGTGACTCCAATACTAAATAGAGATTAACTTGGCACATGTTACTTCAGATCACAGGACCTCAGTTTTCTGGTTTCCTAACTGAAGACAGTGAATGGTAAAGTCTTTAATTTCTCTAGCTCTAGAATTCTTATTTTAGGTTTCAGGTTTTCTGTTCTGCTACTGTAGAATGTTGTTGTGCCCGTGACTAAACGTTGATTAAGTGCCATAGGGGTGGTTCCGACTCATAACCACCCACTGTAGGGATTCCGAGGAACAGCTGGTGAGTTTGAATTGCCTGTCTTGAGATTCAAACCTACTTCGAGGTCAGGTGCTTATCCTATAGCTCCATACCAGGACTCTGCTACTGTATATAACGGGTAGAATTTTAAAGTCAATCATTTTAGTCACAGGCAATATTTGGAGGACTTAATACAGTAATGTGACGTTGTGGGTTAATGCACCAGACTGCAAAGCCATTTGAATTGCAAGGTCAGCAGTTCAAGCTCACCAGCTGCTCCTTGGAAACCCTATACAGGGTTGCTATGGGTTGGAACCGACTCGACGGCACTTCACAACACAACAACAATATAGTCACCAGTTAGATGACACTAAACAACAACAGATATAGCAAATGACAAACTGGTGCTAAGAAATTAACATATAACTCGTGTACATGATATAACCAAACATTTTTGTTGTTTTTCTTAAGTACCATCAAGTTGGTTCTGACTCATAGTGACCCTTGGCAGGGCTTCCCAGGAGTATCTGGTGAGTTTGAACTGCCTACCTTATGGTTTGCAGTCCATCCACTGCTAATCGTACCATTAGCATACCATACCAGGAATCAAACATAGTAATGATTACACATGTATTTTAAGTCATACTTGGGAAGAAAAGTATGAAAGCTCTTTATTATGTTACTTTAGTAGTTATATGGGATAGAGATGGCTAGATCCTTATTTTCATTTTAGAAATTGATAGTAAACAAATAGTTGAATCAAAATTTTGTGAAGCAAAAAATGACTGGGTTTGTTATTGTCCCCAAATTGAAAAACAAAGGAAGAACAACAACAAAATACCCTGATAAATAGTGTGAGTTCTATGCAAGCAAGATGGATCTTCATTTATTCAGGAACAAACCAATACAAAAATAATGAAAGAAGCAACAATCCTTTTCTTTCCTTATGTTTTTGCAAAATAATCTGTGCTATCCATGGCCATCTGGTTTTATTACATGGAATCCACAATTTAACTAGATTGATTTTTACTCTACATCTTTATGTTTTATAGTCTTCTCATCAGCATAATGGAGTCCTGGTGTGACTCTGAAGGTTAATGCATTGGACTGCAAGGTCACTTTTAAACACAAGGTCAGTGGTTTAGGCTTACCAGTTGCTCCTTGGAAACCCTAGACAGGGTCACTATGAGTCAGAACCAATTCAATGAAACTTAACAACAAACAAGAATCAACATAATGCCATTGAGTGAAGATATTATTAAACCAACTTAATGGATGAAAGGAAAAATTTCAGGAACTCTATCAATTTTCCCACAACCAAGTAGATCATAAATGATCAGTCTAAACCTTCAATATTTACACTTTCACAAGTGTGGTGCTTTTAACTAATGTGCTGAACTGCAAGGTCGGCAGGTTAAGTTCACCATCTGCTTCTCAGAAACCCTATACAGGGTCGCGATGAGTGAGATCTGACTCGATGGCACTTAACAACAACAACAACAACAACCAAATAGTGTTGCCATGAGTCAGAATCAACTTAATGGCAATGAATTTTTTTTTGGTTTTTGAGCTCCATATTCCTGGTGTAAATTCTCACCCTTCCTTAGCATTAATATTCACTTGCATCTGAGTAACAAGACCAAAAGTTATCTGAGTTTAATAGGGTGAAAATGTTTTCATCTTTAGAGAACCAGAGTTGTCTGGTTCTTGATTCCTAGTATTAAACCCAAAACAGAACAATAACAACAAAAATTGTCACAACCACTGGCTTAAAGCACATTATGACTCCTACCAACCCTATTTGTTGTTGTTAAGTGCCATCGAGTCGGTTTCGACCCATAGTGACCCTTTATAGGGTTTCTGAGGCGCAACTGGTGAACTTGAACCACTGACCTTGCAGTTCAAACGGCTTTTCAGTCTGTCACATTAACCCACAGCGCCACACCAGGACTCCCTAGCAACCCTATTGTTGTTGTTATTGTTGTATGTCGTCGAGTAGGGTTTCTGATGCTGTAAGTCTTTATGGGAGCAGAACGCCTCATCCTTCTCCTGCGAAGCGGCTGGGAGTTTCAAACTGCTGACTTTGTGGTTCACAGCCCAATTCGTAACCACTACACTACGAGAGCTCCTTAGTAACCCTATAGAACACAGCAAAACTGACCCCGTAGAGTTTCCAAGGCTTTTAAGCAGCAGATTGACACATTTTTCTCTCATGGAGCAGCTGGTGGGTTTGACTTTCTGAACTTTCAGTTAGCAGCGGAACGCTTTAGTTACTGTGCTATCAGAGGTGCATATTCCTAGTATAGGTACTGAAAAGCAGTGTAGATAGTAATGGAAGTGAAATAAAATGACTCGTGGCACAGTGCTCTGGGTGAAAATGGAATTATGGGGCTGAACCCACAGACATCGTGTATTTTGTTAGTTGGACAAATGTGTCACTTTCTATAAGGTAAAGCAAATCACTCTATGTTTTATCCCATCACTTTATAATGGCCCACACAAGAAGATGTGCTAAAATACTTTAAGAAAGATAAGGGATGTTTCTACCAATCATGTGCATAGTGTCTTCTATTCAAGTTGCGTTTACATAAACATATTTCTGAAGCAAGAATTTTCATGATAATTTAAATGAATCAATTTGAATTTAATCTGATAACATGAAAAAACTGGGAGTTATTCCAAATCTTTTACATCCATAAATTCACACTTAAAAAATCTATAAAAATGCATTTTGGTTATATAACAATTTCCTATATTAAAATGGAGTCCTGGTGTGGTACTGCGGGTTCATGTACTGGACCGCAAGGTCAGTTTGAACTGCAAAGTCAGAGGTTCAAGCTTACCAGCCACTCCTTGGAAACCTTATACAGGGTCGCTATGAGTTGGAATCTACTCAACAGCATTTAACAATGTTGAAATGATGATAGAAACTATGACTTAAAATTCAACACTTAATAAAGAGGCAGCCAGGAAACAGAATAAGGTATTGCATTAGGCAAATCAACTGCAAAAGACCTCTTTAAAGCGATCAAGGGTAAAGATAGCAGTTTGAGAACTGAGATGCACTTGACACAAACCATGCTGTTTTGAATTGCCTCATATGCATGTGAAAGTTGGACAGTTAAAAAGGAAGACAGTAGATGGATTGAAGTATTTATTATGGTGTTGGAGAATATTGACAGCATCCTGGACTGCCAGAGGTTCAAGCCAGATTCAGACAAGGATGTGGAATAAAGGATATCATTACTGAAGTCAGATGGATCTTGGCTAAAAGCAAAGAATACCAGAAAGACGTTTACCTGTACTTTATTGACTATACAAAGATTTAAATTTTTGTAATACCCTTTGCAAAGAATTGTGCTTATAAGGAACCTATAGATAGAGAAAGAGGCAGTCATTTGAACAGAACAAGGAATACTGAATGGATTAAAATCAGGAACCGTGTGCACCAGGGTTGTATTCTTTCACCATAGATATTCAATGTGTATACTCAGGAAATAATTTGAGAAACTGGATTATATGAAGAAGGATGTGGCATCATGATTGGAGGAAGACACATTAACAATATACGTTATGAGGATGATACAGCCTTGCTTACGGAAAGTGAAGAGAACTTAAAATGCTTACTGATGAACATCAAAGGCCATAGCCTTCAGTGTAGGTTGCACCTCAGTGTAAAGAAAACAAAATCCTAACCACTGGACCAATAAATAATATCATAATAAGTGGAGACAAGATTGAAGTTGTCAAAGACTTCATTTTGCTTAGATCCACTATCAACCCACATAGAAGCAACAGTCAAGAAATCAAATGATATGATGTGTTAGGCAAATCTGCTGCCCAAAACTTCTTTAAATTAATTGTTCAAGAGCAAAGATGTCAGTTTGAGGACTTAAGTGTGCCTGACCCAAGCCATGGTATTTTTAATAGCCTTATATGCATGTGAAAGGTGGAAATGAATAATTAAGACTGTAGAAGAATTGATGCATTTGAGTTATGATGTTAGAGAAGAATATTAAATGCATTGTGGACTGCCAGAAGAACTATCAAAACTGTATTGGAAGAAGTACAGCCATAAAGTTTCTTAGAAGCCAGGATGGCCGGACTTCATCTCTCGTATATAGGACATATTGTCAGGAGGAACCTATCCTTGGAGAAGGACATAATGGTTGGTAAAGTGGAGGGTCAGCGAAAGAGAGGAAGACCGCAATGGAATGGAATGACATAGTGGCAGCTGAAATGGACTCAAGTGTAACAAGGATCATGAGGATGGAAAAGGGCTTGGCAGTGTTTCACCCTGTTTTGCATCACGCCACTATGAGTCAAAGCCATTTTGATGTCATCAGACAACAACAAAAATAGACTCTCTGAATAACAGGCAAATCTGTGTTGGAAAAAGTACAGCCAGAATGTTCCTTACAAGCCAGGATAGTAAGATTTCATATCACACTTCAGACATGTTATCAGGAGGGAGCAGTAACTGGAGAAGACATCATGCTTAGCAAAGTGGAAACTTAGCAAAAAAGAAGACTCACAAGGAGACGGATTGATACAATGGCAGCAGCAATGGACTCAAATGCTACAATAGTGTGAGTGGCACAGGACTGGGCAGTATTTCATTCTGTTGTGCATAGGAGGGTTGCTATGAGTTGGAACCAACTAGACTTAAAAATTTGAAACTCCTTTCTTCTTTGTACAGAATGGACAGAGAAACCTATACATTTCATCTTGGTTAGAAATTGCAGATAAATGTCAATAGCAACATATCATAGCAGAATGAAACTCTGCCTAGTCTTGCACCATGCTAGCAATTATTATTATATTTGAACTCATTGTTGTAGCCACTGTGTCAATCCATCTAGTTAAGGGTCTTCCTCTTTTTTAAGGACACTCTAATTCATCAAGCAGAATCTCCTTTCCCAGGGACTGGTCCCTCCTGATATCATGTCCAAAGGAAGTGAGAGAAGTATAGGGCACATTCTGATTGTCCTTCCTCCAAGACAGATTTATTTGTCTTCTGGTAGTCTACCTGAACTTCAGTGTTCTTTGTCAACACCATAACTAAAATGTATCAATTCTGCTCTGGTCTTCTTTATTAGGGGCATTTTTTGTTTTCTTCCACTCAGATTTGTGGTTTCAAGACAAAAGTATTTAAATAAATAATAAAATTTACCATCTCCTCCATCATCAAAACAAACATCTCACAAACACCTCGACACTAAGTGTGAAATAATTCCTGGTGATTGTACAGCTGGAAGGAGTACTCATGTGGTGCTGTGGGCTAGTGTGCTGGACCACAAGGTCATTTTGAACAGCAAGGTCAGAGGTTCAAGCTCACCAGCCATTCCTCAGAAACCCTATATAGGGTCACTATGAGTCAGAACCGATTCGAAGGTACTTAACAATAACAACAACATACAGCTAAAGAGGAGAGCAGTAACACCAGAAAGATGAGGATGAAAGATGAGTTTAAGCACGGGATTGTGAACCACAAGGTCGCTGTTTCGAGCCCACCAGTCACTTTGATAGAAAAATGAGGTTCTCTGCTCCTGCAAAGATTTACAGTCTTGGAAACTCTATACAGGATCACTATAAGTCAGAACTGACTCCAGGCTACTTAATAACAAAAACAACAAACAATCGGAAAGGAGCCCTGATAACGCAGTGAGTGTCTTTTAGGGCTGCTAGTGTGTGACACTGTGGGTTAACGCGCCAGACTGCAAAGCTGTTTGAATTGCAAGGTCGGCAGTTCAAGCTCACCAGCTGCTCCTGGGATACCCTATACAGGGTTGCTATGGGTTGGAACTGACTCGATGGCACTTAACTACAACAACAATCGCCTCAAGTTCATCAGTTCAAATACACCAGTCACTCTGTAAGAGAAAGATGAGGATTTCTCTTCCTGTAAAATTTATAGTCTTAGAAACCTATAAAGTGTTGCTATGAGTCAGAACCGACTTTATGGCTCATAGCAGCAGCAACATACAGTTGGGAAGTCCCAGAGATAACACATGAAACCAAGGCTTCTATATTTAAACCACTAACTCTGTCATCTTCTCGTCAATCAACTTCTTTGAATCAGCTTCTTTGAAATCATTGTGGCTCTGGTACTATAAGAATTTCTTGGTGGCATACATAGTTAAGCACTTGACTACAAACTGATAGGCATCTCAGACAAAAGGCCTGGAGGTCTACATCTGTAAAATCTACACTTAAAAATTCTGTAAAATGCAGTTCACTTCTGATGTGTATGGGGTCTTCATGAGTAGGAATTGTCTCTGTAGCAACTGCTTTGATTTGGTTTTTGGTAGGATACCATATTTATGGTTTCTTTGGATCCAATTCTTTTGGTGGTTTTTAATTCTCTCTGAGGTTTAGTTTATTCATCTATAAAATGAAGTTAAGGTATTTGTGTGAATTAAATAAAACAACATAATTCTAAAGAACTTGGTACAATATATGGACTATCATAAAATCTCAATAAGTTGTAAACTACTCATATTGATTTTATTTGTATGTAAGGTCCAGTATAATGTAGTAGAAAATTACTGCCCCCAAACTTTCAGTTTCTGAAATACTATTCTGCAGGAACATTATAAACTGAGCTAAATCTTATAACCTCCATAAAGCACAGGATTCAGGATAAATAAAGAGGGATAATTATGCTTTCTTTATTTACATTGCAAAAAAGTGGTGTTGGCGGTGAAATAACTTAATGTAAGTGAAAATATTTTAGCACCACTCAAATTTTTATAATAATTTATATGTGGTTCTTTAGTTGCCTACAACTAATTAAAATAGCAAAGCATTTTTTTTTGCAAGACAACCAATATAAGTTCAAGATATTTAGATGGTAATTTTGACAAAAGTTTCCAAACCAGGAAGCATAAGATTACAGGGTTAGAAAAACTGTTTGCCCAAGAATCATTCTTTCAGGAATAACTATTTAAATCATAGAGGAAAATATTTTATTTAATTTACTTATTAGAAAAAATTGCATACAAATCTTTACAGGAAGTTTAGGAGCAATAAAATCTACATAGGGAAAGCATAAATTACATAGAAACAACAAAACCAACAATACTGACAATATTTTGCAACTTAACTTCTATTTTAATGTGATTATTTTCCTCTTGATTTAATTTTAATCATTATTTGTAACTTATTCATATTAATACACATATTGGAAAGGTAAGATTATCAAGACAAAGAGGTTAATATAAAGCACAGATAGTTTTTCTTTATTAATTTCCAAAGACTTGGTTAATATTCTATGCTAAATACTTTCATGTGAAAAATATTTTTCCTATATATAAATACAAGATGATATCCATTAAAGAAATAACTTAATATTCCTATATGTTGTTGATATTGTTAAGTGATGTCGAGTTTATTCCTACTTACATAGCAGCCCAGGATTTCTGAGGAGCAGCTGATGAGTTTGACTGCGGACCTTGCAATTCAACCTGATCATACAGTCCAGTGCTTATTGAACAGTGCCACACCAGGACTCCATATTCCTGTGTAGAAAAGTGTGAAATGTGTGTCTATACTACTTATCAGAAAGTTGTATCAATGAATTAATTTGTTTAAATTGACTTTACTTTCCTACAATGATGGAGTCCTGGTGTGGCGCTGTTTAAAAGATTTACAGCCTCTGAAATCCTATACCAGTCGCTATGAGTTGGAACACACTCCATGGCACACCACAACCGTGACCACTTACAGTGATATTTAATTTATAAACCTTATGAGGAATAGTAGAAAGTCATTATATTTAAAGCATTGTCTCTTTGGGGGTAAAGACTGATATTATTCATCATTATGGTTCAAATATCTAACAAAAGTTGTTAACTCTTTCATTACCATATTTTTTTATTTGCAGAATTTTATAGATGTAATGTTTTCTTACTAATGAAATAAACCCTAAATCATTATGCATTTAAAATTTTTTGTGATGTTGATAAATATTATGTGGAACACATATGTCTCAGTAGACTATAGTAGTAGGAAAGTTGGGGTAAGGCATTGAAAGAATATTCACTTGAATATTAGCTAACTCTTAACAGTACACCATTGGAGTCTTTCTTTGTATTGCTGACCTTCACTTTACCCAGCATGATGTTCTTCTCTAGGTTCATCCTGATAACATGTTCGAAGTTTAAGAGTTGAAGTCTTCCTATTGTGCCTTCGAAGGAGCAAATTGGCTATGCTTCTTCCATGACATATGTTTGTTCTTCCGGCAGTTCATAATTCTTTCTTTTAGTATTCTTGTCCAACACTATAATTCAAATGCATCATTTCTTATTGGGTATTCCTTATTCATCAGCAAATTTTCACATGCATATGTGCATTTAAGGTGATTGAAAGCACTTTAATCCTCAGAATGATATTTTGTTCTTAAATATGTTGAAGAGGTCTTTTACAGCAGGTTTGCTTAATGCAAACCAATGTTTGACTTCTTGACTCACTTCCATGAGTGTTTATTATGGATCATTATTATATAACTATTATATTATATAACTTCTCATAGCAATTTAAAAATAAAAGTATTCAAAAATATTTAAAAATTCAGCAGTTTGGAGAGTTAGAAGTTCAGGTCTAATGCTCACATAGCCAGGAACAATGCTTACATCATGCTAGTTGGTTTTCTTTGACCACTACAGACATAGAGAGCACTGCTTTTATAGTTGTTCCTTTCCTATGTGGCACAATGTAAACCATACTGACCTGTGAATTGTCTAAATTCCTCAGCGATAAGCCAGGATCAGCCTAAAGCTGGTTCCAGTGAGATGTAGGTGAGGCATACCTCTGCTCTCCAATTTCTTCACCATTTCTGACACTAGCCATCCTTTCCTATTCAACACTCTACTTCTGGGCTGGGTTTGATGACTTGTTACAATGGCCACATCAAACTTACAGACCAGGCTCATGGTTGTGTGGCATACTAAGTAAGCAACAGACTAAAACAAGAAACCAGGATCAAATTGGAAGCAAAAGGAACATCTTAGGAATAGGATCAGAAAGCACACAGGCACAGTCTGGAAGGGTCCTTTGACATGGAAAGCACATACTCCCTTTCTTTAGCACAGATTAACTTCGAATCAGGCATCTTTCTCTCAGCTTTTCTTCACAATCTGATATCCCATCTATGGGCTCTTCTTCCATTGGTTTCTTTCTTGTGAACGTGTCCAGCTCATAGCCTGTGTAGAAGCTTGCTCAGTTTTCTCAGCTGCTCTCTGTCTTTGGATTTCTCTGCCACCACGTCTCTGCCTCAGGCAGCCTTGCTGCCAACCACTCAGGAGCTAACGGCCAAGATAATATTTATTGTAGTGGTTTCAAGATGACCTAGTTCTCATGTGGCTCTGCTTCTCTGCCAGCCCTGCTCTCAGCCAGTACCTTGATCAGCAGGAACTTGTACAGCTAACCAGCTCAGTTCTTAGAAGCTTTTACAGCTACAGCCATTTTGCCAGTCCTGGGAGGAGACTTCTTGCCCAAAGGAAACATCACCTCCTGACTCCTGTCAACTAAAAGGCCTCTCAAAAACTCTATGTATCAATTTATTAAATATCACAGACTTCAGTGGTTTTAAGGTGGGACTACTTCACAAGATCAAAATTCAACCAATCCTCAATTACTCTTGAGATATAAATAAACTCAAGTCTTGTGCACAAGTAGCAATTTCTACTGACAGAGACCTTCTTCCTTGGGCAAAAGTAACAAACAACCTGTTAACACACCCATGTTTCTTCTTCAAATAATTAGGGAAAGGTGACAACTACCTGAGGCTTAGCTATTTTTCCCAAGATTCTAGACAAAAGGCCACATAAAGAAACTCATTGCACCACATGGCCCCAAAACTTGATATATCTATAGCTCCATAGTAACCAAGTGTATTTTGCTCAGTGTCTTCTTCCTTACATAACCCATGCTTGAATTAAAGCCTTTTGTAGATGAGTCTAACCAGTAGTCTTTGACACATGTCAGCACCCTAGCTTTAAGCAAAGGCAAAGAAAGTAGTTTTCTACCGTCTACTTGAGTTGGGAGTATGTGGGATGCATAAGACAGGAACTTAACCTAATGCAGGCATATGTTATTGTTAAGTGCCATAGAGTTGTTTCTGACCCGTAGTGACCTTGTATAGAGCTTCTGAGGAGCAGCTGGTGAGCTTGAACTGCCAATCTTGCAGTTCAAATTGACTTTGCAGTTCAATGCATTAACCCACAGTGCCACACCAGGACAGACTGAAGGATATATAACATTCTTTCCATATAAATGCACTTTCTGTTTTCATCATTGTTCTTGCTGTTAAATGATGTTACATCGACTCCGACTCATAGCAACCCTGTATATGGTTTCCTAGGAGCGACTGGTGAGCTTGAACCACTGACCTTGCAGTTTAAACCGACCTTGCAGTCCAGTGTATTAACCTGCATTGCCACAATTACTGCCTTTAATTTTTTAGGCATTATTTAACAGAATGATTCTTGTAAATTCTTTATCTGCTTTTTGATATAAGGATACAATTATACTTGCCTTCTCCATAGGCATTAAGGGAAGGTCAGATAATATATCATACAAACACATTTTAAAACACACTACTCTTTTTTAAAAACATACTATGCTTTTAAAGGAGTCCTGGTGTGGCGCTGTGGGTTAATGTGCCAGAGTGTAAAGCCATTTGAACTGCAAGGTCACTGGTTCAAATTCACCAGTTGCTCCTTGGAAACCCTATACAGGGTTGCTATGGGTCTGAGCCGACTTGAAGGCACTTCACAACACAATAACAACTCTTTTAAAGTATTTCCTAGTGTGGCGCTGTGGCTTAATGTGTCCAACCATAAGGTTGGTGGTTCAAGCTCACCAGCTACTCCTCGGAAACCCTATACAGGGTCACTATGAGTCGAAACCAACTCAAAGGCAATTCACAACAACAACAGCAACACTTTTAAATATAAAGTATTGTTATCAATATAATTATCCCTCAGTATCTTTGAGGAATGACTAAGGCACATTAGGTAGGCATCAATGAAGTCTCAGGGTGATCATTCTTTAGTAGATTTGCAATGTATATTTCTAAAGGAGGTGAAGAAAATCTAATAACATACTTGCTCTCAAGTATGTGTTGATCTACAACTTATTATTTGAAGACATTTTCTTTAAAATAAATTTAAAGAAATGGTGGCTAATGGAGTAATGTTTAAATATTAAAGATTCTCTCACCAGTTGCACCTTGGAAACCCTATAAAGGTTCACTATGGGTCACAACCAACTTGACGACACTTAACAACAACAATTTGTTATTTTAGTTCAGTGTAGCATAGGAATTAAAATTATGAGGTTTAGAATTGGCCAAACCTGAATCTTTAGGTTCTTAGTTATTATACTTGTAAGAATTATTCAACCTCTTTAAAGTAAAGTTACACAATTTAAAAATATAACCTGCAAAGAGTTATTTTAATTAAAGGAGACAGCATGCATACATTACATACCACAAAATTTAACTCCTATAATGTGGTCAAAATGGCACTTATAAGTCTTTTATCACTATTATAAGTTAGAGTGGTTGAAATTACAGTATATGTTTACTTTTCCTTTTTTGTGAGTGTGTGTATGTGTGTGTCTGTTTATTCATTTTTAAAGGTACTTGATATATGAAACTCAGGTAGGTGCCCTTTTTATGATAAATTTATATTTGTGTAAAGAAGTCACGTTTTCTCTCTATTACAGCACTGTAGAAGACAAATTCAAAGCTGATCATTGCTGTATAATTTCATTTTAAAAAGCATAAAGAAAAACAACCCTAGGATTGTTGGAGGCCAAGAACAGAATATTTCTTTTACTCTTATAAAAAGATCATTAGGCATGTTAACTGTAAAATATCCTGTATGAATTTTATTTTTTGGCTAAGGTTAACCAACCTACCACTGATTTATTAATATGTGGTGCTGTTGGTTAATGCACTGGTCTGCAAGGTCAGTTTGAACCAGAAGATTGGCAGTTAAAGCTCACCAGCTGCTCCTCAAAAACCATATACAGGGAGCGGAGCTTGATGGCAGCTAGGGTGAAGGTGTAGTGAAGGTCACCGTCAGCAATAACTCAGAATTCCAGGCAAAAAAGAGGCAAGACAGAGCTCCAAGACTTGGACCCACAGAGATAGGAATGGTTTAAAGGTTTGAAGGCTTATAGCCTGTGGAATTTGGAGCTGAGGCAGGAAATCGTGTACTTTTGAATCTGCCGGCCAGGCTCGGAGGCCTGAGCCCACATCCTGGGCGAGACCAAGCGGTGGGACGAAATAGGGGCCTCAGAGACGCCACAGAAACATGCCACGGGAACCTTGGGGAAAAAAAGGTGCGCAGTATACTTTGCTGATTTTGTATTGTTCCAATTTTATTTTTTTCTTTGGTGTTGGGTAATAGGTGCGCTCACGGTTTGCCCACCTACATTCGGGTGAATAGAGGTAGGGGCTTAACTGAGTGGCCACGACCCACCCTCACCGCTGGCGTTTCCTCTGCCAGGAACTCAAACACTCAGCCCAAGCTGAGACGCGGATTTGGTCTGCCTTTTTTCACTGGTTTGAGAGAGGTCCTGGTGTAGCACTGTGGGTTAAGGCATCACACTGCAAATTCTTTTGAACTGCAAGGTCTGTGGTTCAAGCTCATCAGTCACTCCTCGGAGACCCTATACAAGGTCACTATGGGTCGAAATTGACTCGTCAGCACCTAACAGCAGGGAGAGGAGGGCAGAAGTGACTGAAACAGAGTTAGGTTATTAAAGACAAACTTATATTAAGCTACAGCTTTTTACTTTTTTATTATTTTTT
>NW_006408545.1:10478453-10485856 GCF_000296735.1 Chrysochloris asiatica | reverse complement strand
AGAATCTCCAGTGAGTACTATACAATCTGTCTAGGCGGAGCTGATGAAATGAAATGCAGAAGGGTCACTTGTGATACAATAGTGAATGATTGTTATCAGGACTGATCGTGAGGGTTAGAAATGTAAAGGTAGACATTTTGTAGCAAGGAAGGGAGTGATTAACTCTTAAGTCTAGGAGCAGTGGTCTCTAGGACCATCAATGGAGAAGAGCCGAGAGCAAGACCCTACCCAGAGAAGCAGCGATGCCCGAGATGGAGGCAGAGACGATGACGTGGAGTGATGAAGCGGCTGGGGACTTTGGATACAGAGAGAGAGAGGGACTGTGTGCTGAAGAATGGGGGGTGGGAGTGTAGGGGGCGGGTTTATAAGGTATACCCTTTGGTCAGTTGGTGATGCATGGAGTGGATTGGAACCATGGCAATGAAACAATGTATGGTGGAATGAATGTAAAACTAAAGTTCTCTCATGTAAAATATCATATAATTCACAATAAAACATGGAAAAAAAAAGAATCCAATTTAGAGTCATCAATATTCAATAAATATTTTTGTAAAGTATAAAATATATATATATACAGGATCACTATGAGTCACTGACTTCATGGCAATTAACAACAACAATATTTAAGTATCTGTTTAGCGTTTACACTCTAGAGTTTACCCCTTAAGTGCTAGTTCCTGCTTTTATAATCTTCAAAGACAAGTGACACAGTGGTGAAAGCACTCAGATGCTGACTGAAAGATCCATGGTTGGAATCCACCATATGCTTCGCTGGAGAAAGACCTAGCAGTCTGCTTCATTAAAGATTTAGAACCTCGGAACCCTACCTGGCAGTTCTACTCTGTCCTAGGGTTGCTGTGAATTGGCATTGACTTCCTGTCAAATTTTTTTTTTTTTTTAAATACAGGCTAACTGGCATGGAAGTCAGAATTTTATCATAGAAATAATACCAACATTTTTAGATTTTATCCACATTTAAATCAATTGCAGACTATAAATGTAAATTAAATCCATTATAATTTAAATGTAAGCTAAATTGAAACTATAAATATTTTTAGAACTGAAATTTTGCTTCACTAAAATCATGATCAATATGACACATTTTTAGAATATGATTTACTTTTTTAAAGTTATTAGAATGAAGAGCTTATTGTTAAACATTGGCTGGCACTTACTTTCTATACTTGAGTAATGATAATATACTACAGACATTTTTATGAAAAGTTAAGGAAGAGTTTAAAAAATAATATAAAGATTTTTCTAAATTAAAATATTTTTTGAGAAGAGACAGACATGACATGTATTATAGAAAATGGAAATAGTCTTTTTGAGAATTATTCTAATTACCTGTTGAGAAATATTTGCAGCTACAAGGAATTTTTTTTTTTCATTTACCTACTCAATTTAAGACAATGTCTGCTTTGAGATATTGATTTAGAAAGTTGAAGAAAGAATTCAAAGGGAAAGACCAAAGTACTTTTTCAGCTATTGACTTTCAAAATAGGATCAAGTAACTGGTAAACAATCTCACAAGTAATACTGTTGTAGTGAGAAAGGATTTACAGATCTAAAATCACACTTTTGCTTTCTCCATACTATGGTACAGAAGATACTTACACCTAGATAATGAGATTACTTTTTTTTATGGATTCTATGATCTATATACTATTTTTTATGAGCTATATACTATTTTAAGACATAGAATGGTGGATGAAAAAATGCATCAGGCTCCACTCTGGCACTAAAGTATGGTAGAGAGAAGTTTAAAAAGAGAGGGAAAGGGGAATAAAGAGAATTATGTTCTGATTTTCTCATTCTCATCATTTAAAGAATACATGGCTTAAAGAGGTAAAATATCATTAGAGAGAAGAGTGGAAATGTTCTTAACACTCACTTGGGACTCTATATGAAAGCTTTATTATAGGCATACCTGAGGCAAATAAAAAGGAAAACAATGTACTTAGTCCAGTAGAAAGAAGTTATCTGTTTTAACTTTTTCAAGCTATCCTTAGATCGTATTTATATTCTGAGCTAAGAGCCAGATGGTCTTCCATGGAGGGTGAAATTACTCCAAACAGAAAGTAGTGATTAAATAGGCAAACTAGCTAAAATAATACCATTACCATTAAGAATCATTATATTTACTGACACTTGTTTAGTGCTTAATATGTTCCAGGAATGGCTCTATCTATTTTAGATTTTTCTCATTTAATCATAATGGTAACTCAATGAAGTACACTCGCCATTGTATAGAAAAAGAACCTGAGACACAAAGAGGTTAAATATTCTCAGATAAGAATTTCTTATATGATAAACCAGAGTTCTGGTTAGAGTCCATAAGGTTGGAAAATAAACTTTCTGGGACCTACTAGTGAGAGCTGATATAAACTTGAGTCAGTCAGAAAGTACCACAAATAAAATTCAACCAGTTAAAGGAACAAGTAAAACATTTATAAGTGATTTTGATCATTAGAATGATATCCCAAAACTTGGTAGACAGAAAGCAGTGAACATTAGCTAGCACACATGAAAGAGACTAGGGTGAGCTCAAGGATCACAGAAAGTTTTATAATCTACAGCCAAGCTCCCATGATTTTAGATGCTGTCTTAGATAGGTACTGCTTGTCTGTCAGTCTGTCATGTTGTGGAGGCTGTGTGATGCTCTGATGCTGGAAGTAATGCCACTTGTATTTTAAATACCAGCAAAGTCACCTAAAAAGAACTCTGGTAGCATAGTGGTTATAAATTGAGCTGCTAATCTCAAACTCAGCCATTCCCCAGGAGAAAAATGAGGCTTTCTGCTCCTGTAAAGATTTACAGTCTCAAAAACCGTACACAGGGTTGCTATGAGTTGGAACTGACTCCATGGCACACAATCACCATCACCACTAAGGTCACCTATGGTGGACAGTTTCAGCAGAACTTCCAGATTAAAACAGACTAGTAATAAGGAGAGGTTGATCATTTCTGAATGGTTAATCACTGCAAACCTTATGAAAAGCAGTAGAACATTGTCTGATCTAGTGAGGGAAGATGAATCCCTTAGGTTGGAAGGCATTCAAAATACATCCAGAGACAAATTGTCTCCTGAAAGTTGGTTTGACCTTTAATCATGTGACTGGAGCAAAGCTTTTGAAATCTTAATTTCCTGATGGCATACAACTCAAAATGAGAAGAAGCAGCTGTAGACATCAAATAATAATTGGGACATGGAATGTAGGAAATATGAATCTAAGAAAGTTAGAAGTCATTGAAAATGAAATGAAACACATAAAGATTGGTATCCTTTAGATGAAAGTGACTGGTTTTGGACATTTTTAATTAGACAATCATATGGATAACTATGGTGTGAACTATAAACAAGAGTCCTGATGTGGTGCTACAGGTTAATGCAATTAATACGGCAAGGTGGGTTTGTACCACAAGGCTGGCAGCTCAAGCTTACCAGCTGCTCCTTGAAAACCCTATGCAAGGTTGCTATGAGTTGGAAGTGACTCAATGATACATAACAACAATAACAACATAGGAAGACCAGTTAATACAACTATGATTATAATTTACATACCAATCACTAAAGCCAATGTTGATGAAATTGAAGATTTCTGCCAATGTCTTCAGACTCCTGGTGTGGTACCATAGGATCAGCACTGGACTGTGAACCACAAAGTCAGCAGTTCAAATACACCAACTGTTCCTTGAAAGCTGTATATAGAGTATTGTCATTTTCCTCATGTGAAAATTGGACAATGAATGAGGAAAATTGTAGAAGAATCAATGCGTTTGAATTATAGTGTCAGAGAAGAATATTGAAAGTGCTATGGACTGCCACAAGAACAAACAAATCTATCTTAGAAGAAATACAACCAGCATAGTCCTTAGAAATGAGGATGGCATATCATTGTATCTTGTTCTTTGAACATGTTGCTAGGAGGGAGCAGTCCCTGAGGAAGAACATCACATTTGGTAACAAGAGTGTCAGTGGAAAAGAGAAGATCCTCAATGAGATGGACTGATATGTGCAGCAACAATAGGCTCAAATGTAACAACAAATGTAAGGTTGGTGAAGGACGAAGTATTGTTTTGTTTTGTTTTGTTTTGTTGTGCATAAGATCCCTATGAGTCAGAACTTACTTGATGGCACCTAACAATACCACAACGTCTTGGAAAATCATGACTCATAGTGGCCCTATGGGAATAGTGTAGAATTGTGTTCCGTATAATTTTAAATGGCTGATATTTTGAAGCACCTCTGAGTGAACTTAAACCTCCATACATTGGGTTACCAGAGTTAGATAAGAAGAGTAACTTTTGGAGTGATTGAGCATGTAAAACCAATAGAATCGGAACACTGCCTAAAGAAACTGTTGAATTTATCATCTCTAATTAGATTTGATCTTTAATGTATTTTCACACTAGTAAGTATAGGAGTATTTTTGATAGATACATGATTTTCTAAAGGCAAAAAGAAAAAAAGTCAATTTTCTCTGCATATGCAAATTATATTACAAAATTATTTTAGGACATTGAGCCTTCTACTCCACCAGGAGCAATATAATCTCCTGATGAAGGTCAAGATAGACATTGTCTTGAGGATGCTAGCCTACAGGAATGGAAAGCCACCCTCCAGGAAGTAGTACACACCCTAAATCAATGCCTATGTTGTTGTTGTTGTTGTTGTTATGTGCCGTGGAGTCGGTTCCGACTCATAGCGACCCTGTACAGGGTTTCCAAGGCAGTAAATCTTTACGGGAGCAGAAAGCCTCATCTTTCTCCCGCAGAACAGCTGGTAGTTTCGAACTGCTGACCCTGAGGCTCGCAGCCCGATTCGTAACCACTACGCTACCAGAGCTCCTTGTTGTTAAGGGCCCTTAAATCGGTTCTGACTCATAGCAAATCTGCATAAGATTTCCAATGAGCAGCTGGTGGGCTTGAACTGCTGATCTTGCAGAAAGCAGTCCAGTGTTTATCCTATAGTGCTACACCAGTATTTCATTATGGTGTCTTGTGCTATAGTCCCAGTATGTAGAATACATGAGTCCATGTGCCAAAATGTAAACAGTGGAGAGGATCTACTTGACAACATTCCCAGTGGTCCAATTGGGGACTGTATGCTTCTCATCCTCACAGTTTTGGGTCCTATTTACCAAAGTTAAAAGTCCTGTCTACTAAGAATGGTAAACATCCTGTTTTCCACACAGGGGAGCTACCATTAAACTTTAAGTTACACCTACGATCAGTTTCATGAATCTACTTCCATTCCTGCTTCCACATTCTTCTTCATATAATCGAGTTTCTTGGTTATTTGCTTAGCATACAGACTAAGTACACCTTCCCTGATTTTAAGCCATTCTTATCACTTTCTTCTGTTCAAATGACTGCCTCTTGGTCTATATACAGGTTCCTCATGAGCACAGTCAAATGCTCTGGAATACTCATTCTTTGCAATGCTATCCGTAGTTTGTTATGATCCATGCAGTCAAATGCATTTACATAGCCTATAAAACACAAGTTAACATCTTCCTGGTATTCTCTGCTTTCAGTCAAGATCAATTTGAAGTCAGCAATGATATCCCTGTTACTCATCCTCAGTTACTGTTAATAGAAGTTCAAAACAATAAAGCCAGTTTGTAAATCAATTTGTAAGTTTTGACATGCTGAACATTGTTTTACCATTTACTACAATCATGCTTGTAGGGATTTACCCAGCTGATTTAAAAACTTTTCAAACCCACCACCCACTCTTTGGAAACCCTAGACAGGATTGCTTATGTACCAGCACAACTGGGCAAAAAGATACCAAGAAAGACTCAAGTGGATCACCTGATGTCAAACAAATGCTTCCCTGTTTCTAGTGTGAAACAGCAGTCCATAGTATCAAGGTTACTTAATAGTATGATGACTTCATCCCCCCCCCCCAAAAAAAAGATCTCTTGATATAAGAAATTCAAAGTGCACTGCTATAAGGTTTATGAACTAAAACATAAAATTAGACAAAAAATAAAAGATGACACTAAGATTGCCTTTAGGGATAGGAGAGAGCATGGGGTTACAATGGAAGAGTTTAGATAATTGACAGAGAAAATGTGTTACAGAAATATCAACACAGAATTTCAACTGCAAGAATAGATAACTATATTGCTTATACTCCTTTAGGAAAAGCCTCAGAAGGCAAAAAAAAAAAAAAAAAAAAAAAAAGCAGCAGCAAACATTTTAATTGTATATTGTTTATAATACTAAAAATCTAAGGAAATGGGAAATTTTATGAAGTTTAAAACAGATATAATACTAAACTATAGAAAATAAAACTTTCAGTATTGATCTTCTCTCTTTCTTTCAATGGTTATCATTGTTGTCAAGAACTCCATACCAACATTTTTACTCTCCTGTTTGCTTAGGTTTCTTTTTCTAAATTGCATGCTTATGTGGGGTCTTGGTTTGTATTATTTTGTTTCTGTCTCTTTCCAAGTCACTGCCTACACTCTTCCTTCTGAAGATTGTTTGTTTTGTTTTGTGTTTAACTGAAGTTTTTTTCTTTTTTTTTTGCATGGTTTTGTGGGGTCTTGGTTTACATTTATTTTGTTTCTGTCTTTTTTTCAGTCACTGCCTACACTCTTCCTTCTGAAGACTTTTTTTTCCCTTCCACACCTTTTGTTTAGTAATTCAGTCTCTCCATTGTCAATCCTTGTCTGATCCACAGGTTTCTGTACCCTGAGTTTCTCAGTTTTTTCCCCCCATCAACTGTTTTCCTCTAGGAATAGCTTGTTCTGCTGAAAAAAATCCCAGTGTGCAGCTCTAAAGCAGCTTGGCTGGACACATCACCTCCTGTAGTGAGCAAAATCAACGCATCTGGACACTTCTTAGTTCTTCTATGGAACACGGACTTTAAACAGACTTTAGGACACAGCTTGCTGTCCAAAATGAAAGTTTATACTGATGTTTGTTCCAGCTGAATAAGTGCTCCGAAAATAAAAACATAGACTAAAAGCAAAAGTGAGAATACACGTGCATACAAACGTACACGTGAGCAGCCTGTTTGAAATGCCCTCCTAGTCTCCCTTCTACATTCCAATGTAAAACAAGATGATTCGCAATTTTTAATGGTACAGTATAGTCTTATTTTTTACCTCATGAGGATCTGAGAGTCTTTTATGTTTTGGTCTAGCATAGTTTGGAATGAAATTCACAAATAATTAAAATAAATCCATTATTTACAGTATCGACAAGGTATGACAAATGGATAATGCAGTTGTATCACATAGAAAACAAGTGACTAATGGCTGTTAGTCAATTTGCATCCACTAGAATGGTTATGTGTTGTGGAGTCAGTGCTGACTCATAGTGACCTGCATATGGTTTACAAGACCAGAAATATTTACCAGAACAGAAAGCCTCATCTTTCTCCC
>NW_006408545.1:10476086-10477408 GCF_000296735.1 Chrysochloris asiatica | reverse complement strand
GGTACTTAACAACAGCAACAATAGGAATACAATATGAGTCGGAACCAACTCCACGGCACATAACCACCACCGCCATAGGAGTCCTGGAAGGAGCTCTGGTAGCGTAGTGGTTACAAATCGGGTTGCAAACTTTAATTTAAGGTCAGCATTTTGAAACTACCAGCTGTTCCGCGGGAGAAAGATGACGCTTTCTGCTCCGGTGAAGATTTCTGCTCCGGAAACCCTGTACAGGGTCGCTATGAGTCGGAACTGACTCCACTGCACATAACCACCTCGACCAGAGGAGTCCTGGAGTTCTGGTGTGGCACTTTGGGCTAATGCACTGGATTTCATAATCTCTTTGAACCTCAAGGTCGGCAGTTCAAGCTCAACAGCCTCTCCTTGGAAACCCTATACAGGGTCGCTATGGGTCGGAACTGACTCAATGACACTTAACGACGAGACAACAGCAAATAGGAGTCCTGGTGTAGATTAATGCGCTGGACTGCAAAGTAGGTTTGAACCACAAGGTGAGTGATACAAGCTCACCAGTCGCTTCTAAGGTCGGAGTCAACTTGATGGTACTTAACAACAACAAAAACAAAGGTTTTTTTACGAACTGGAGTTGACTGGATGTTAGTAGATTTTTAACTTATCATCATTACCTGAAAATCTAATTAATTTTCTACAGATCTGTAATATTAGTTAAACAAACAACAACAAAATGCTACTGCCATTGAGTTGATTCTGACTCAAAAAGCCTTTATTTAGGGTTTTGGAGACTGTAAATCTTTAAGGAAGCAGATTGTCCCATCTTTCTCTCGCAGAAAAGCTGGTGCATTTGAACCTGTAACCTTGCAATGATCAACCCAATGATGATCTCACAGGGCCGCCAGGACTTGAGTGTTAGCTAAGTGATAAATAAATCTGGTTTATATGTGTGGTTCTATTTCTGGGTTCTGTAGTATACTCCTTTGATTTTTTTGTCATTTCACACATTACCTGATTCACTAGAGCTTCGTAATAGTTGGTGTAAAACAAATTACCCATCTTTACACTTTTTTGAGATGACGTTTATATATACAAACTATCTAAGATTTTGTTCAGAATATCAGAGAATCACTAGGCTAATTTACAGAGAATTGACATTATTCACATTTGGAATCTTCAGCTTCTGTTAATATCCGAGATTTGTCACAATCTTCTGTGACATGTCAGATTTTAACTATTTTAGAGTTTTTGGGTCATATGGTTTCTGCTACAACTCTTAAGGAGTCCTAGTGTGGTGCTTTGGGTTAATGCGCTGTACTGCAAAGTCGTTTCGAAGCACAATCAGCGGTTTC
>NW_006408545.1:10436240-10455896 GCF_000296735.1 Chrysochloris asiatica | reverse complement strand
TGTTCTTGTTGGTTCTCAATCCACAGAACTACCTTTACGATGTTTTGTAGTGCATGGTTGGCTTTGGAAAAATCCCTTAGCTTCTGTTTATTCTGGAATGTTTTGATTACACCATCATATTTGATTGATAACTTTGCTGGATAAAGGATTCTTGGTTTGTAGTTTTTTTTCTCTCAGTGGTTTATATATGTTTTCCCATTGCCTTCTTGGTTGCATGGTTTCTGCTGAATGATCTGAGCTTAATCTGATTTGCTTGCCTTTGTAAGTGACACTTCTTTTCTCCTTGGCTTCTTTTAGGATTCTCTCATGTTTGATTTTCGAGAGCTTGATTATTATACATCTTGGTCACTTTCTTTTGGGCTCTATCTTTCCTGGGGTATGTTCAACTTCTTAAATGTTTTTCTTCTCCTCTTTCAAGATGTTAGATTACTTTTTCTCCAGAGTTCTTCAACTATTTCCTCTGTGGACTTGTGTGATTCTTCTTGTTCTGGAATGCTGATAATTCTTAAGTTATTCCTCTTCATGTTGTCCAGCATGAATCTGAGACCTTCTTCAGATTTTTTCATCCTTTTTTCTGTTTGTTCTTCTATCTTAGTGGTATTGAGAGATTTGTCTTCCAGATCACTGGTGCTGCCTTCCATCTTGTCTACTCTATTCCTTTACCCTTTCAGAGTATTTTCTATTTCTGATATTCTGTTTTTGATCATTTGGACCTCTTTCTATAGGTTTTGAATTGTTTCCAATGCTGTATCTCTCTTATTTGATTGTTCCTGTAGTGCTTTCCTGACTTCTTCCTTTATTTTTCTGAACTCCATTATAAAGTCTTTTGAAACATTTTATAATCATTTTTCTTAATTCCTTCTCAGGCATTTCCAAGGCCTGCCCTCCTTCCAGAATGTAGTCCAGATCTACCTCTACATTATTTGTCTCAGACCTCTTATCTTTTTCTGTATGTGTTCTTAATATGGTCATCTGTCTTTGCTTCTTGGACATGTTTAGTGTTTATCTGTGGCCTTAATACTTAATTGAGTATGTGTTTTGGTATTTTTAATGCTTTCTGATTGCCTCCGGGTAGATGTGATCAGGATGTGGTCTTCCCTTTTCACTCTTCTTATTGTTTAACTCAGAGTAACTTCCAAAAGTGTTTTCTGCCTTCCTGGTGTATGTCAGTTGGTAATGGTTCTTGCCTGGATTTTAGTGTTTTATAGAGTGTAATTGTAACTTAACTATATGGCAGCAGTTGCTGTCTCTTCTTTGGTAATATAAGGAGAGAAATAATACACCAAATGTGGAAGGGGATACCTAAAAGAACAAAACAGAAACAGCAAATAAATAAATAAAGGAGAAAAAAAATAAATCCACCAAAACAGCAACAAAAACTAGACTGAATACTGTAGACTATAATCACAGAAAAGGGAGAGGATGGAGAAAAGGAAAAACAAAACAAAACAAAACTGTAGCCTAATATGAGTATGACTTTAATGTCTTCTTTCAGCTTCTTGCCTTCAAAGCTGCCTGATCGATTTCAAGATGCCGCTGTTGTTTGTTACTCTGTACCTCAGGATTGAATTTAATTTTCAGCCTCTTTTGTTTTAAACCGCTCTTTCCCTCTCCATATCCCTTGTTCTGGCCATTTCCTTATTAAAGAAAAAAACACAAAAAACAACAGTTCAGGGCTGGCTCTTGCACTAAGAGTATCTGTGTGCATGCTTGGCAGAAGAACCCACCAATGGTGCGGGCGGGGGTGTCCACTCACTCAGGTACCGCCTCAAATCACTAGAATGGAGGTGCGTAAACAATGTGGGTGGGCCAATGAATAGATACCAAAAAAAAAATCTGAACAAAGTAAAACTGACAATGCGTATTGCCACCTTTTCTCTCCAAGGTTCCCGCAGCAATTTTCCATGGTGTGCCTGTTCCCCCACTTGGTCTTACCATTTGGTTTTGCCTGAGTTGTTGGCTCTGGGTCCTCGGAGCCTAGCAGATTCAAAAGTACGTGATTTCTTTTTTCTTCTACAACTTCCATTAACTATAAGCCTTCACACTTTTTAAATATTCCTACTATGTGATTCCAGGTTTTGGAGCTCTGCCCTGAATCTGCTTTGCCTGATATTCTGTGGTATTGCTGACAACGAACCTCACTGTACCTCTACCCTATCCATTATCAAGCTCCGCCTCCTAAATGTAGAAATCTTTGAGGTTAGAATTCCCACTACTTATGGAAGGAATTAAGGGGCTCTGGTAGCATAGTGGTTATGAATCGGGCTGCTAATCTCAAAGTCAGCAGTTCAAAACTACCAGCTGTTCTGTGGGAGAAAGTTGAGGCTTTCTGCTCTCATTAAGATTGGCAGCCTTGGAAACCCTATGAAGGGTCACTATGAGTCAGAACTGACTCCACAGCACATAACAACAACAGCAACAACATGGAAGGAATTAAGAATTTTAATCTCCGTGTGGTTTTCAATATATTACTGGAACAGAAAATGTGTTCTTATAAGTATTGACCTGATCCAGTTAGAAAATTCCAGCTACTAGGATGCTGGGAAAGTTAGAATTCCTTTGCTTAAGCAGAGATTTATGGATGAAAAAATCAAAATTCAGTATTTTATATAGATAAATGCATGAGAGGAACTTAGGGACATCAAAGTGACTCTTTCACTTTGAACATATATCGCTGTTTTGGAAATACTCTCAGAAGAAAGGATGTGGCTCCTTTGTCTCCACAACACAAGCAATTTAGCAACAGTTCTAGTACTTTGGAAACTGGCAAGTAAAAGGCTGAATCACAATGGTAGAAGTTACTCATTTGCAGCAAAACCTATTTTGTTCCTTGACGCATGACTCAGACAGTAGTTTACCATCTCCTCCTACCATCAATTAAAAGCTTAGCCTTACAACCATTCTTCGATCAGTTCTCCTTTCTGCATATGATTTTCTCACTATTCTCAGTATTGAATTGATGAAAATTTTGGTTTTAGGTTCTCCTCCACTTTAAGGCTAATCTTGATGAATAATTATCAAATGCTTCCCAACTTTTCATCCATCTGACTAAGATCACAGTGTGAATCTCTTCAAAACAAAATTTTTTTTTTTTTTTTTTTGATGACTAGTCTGTATCTTTGGCAAAAGTGTCTGTTAAGAGATAATTGGGGAAATTATTTTATTGTGATAAAAGTTTTATTGTGAAACCATAGACATACTTAGTTGTGTGTGTTGGCAGCATTTCATTTATCTCTATAATGAAGGCTTCAGTATTAGTCTTAGTGAGATACAAAGTAATCTTCTTACTTCAGGTAATTTAATTTCATCTCCATTAACCTAATGTAGGACCTGAATATCAATATTATGCAGGCTGATTTTTTTTCTTTATACTAAGATACATATGCATCTTATAATGTACTAACTGATACACTCCAAGCAAACATGTTTGTTTGTCTTTGCAGCACAATCTTGTGATATAAGAACACAAATTAAAAATAGATTATAAGATATCCTTACTGAAATTTCACATCAAATTTTTGTTTGCCTTCCTTTATTAACTTTCCCTGACACCTCTGTTTTCTCACCACCACTCTGTTTTCTGTCTTGTTTATTTTCTGATCTGATTCAGTAATCTTATTGTGTACAATTTGATTGGGGATTGTTTATTATTATATCTCCCATTGTACAGCTTCACTTTTCAATAACCTTTACTATAGTTTTATTTTCTTACAATATATTTCTTGTTTAAGAATGACAAGTAAAAATACAGAGTTCCCATCTTGATAAAGTTGACAAGTACTTTCAGTTGCCAACTAAAAGCAAAACTCTTATCTACACTAAATTGAATCCTGAAGTTTTTTCACAGTCACTTTACCCTGTATCACTGTGTGTGAAATCAAGCCTTTTTAATTTGCTCAAAATGGCTGACTAAGCCAAACAGAGTGAATATCCTTGGATATCTCCAGGGGATTTACACCTTCTAATGCATGATTCTTCTGCTGAAAAGTGACTTAATGAATTGAATCTGGAAATGATTGGCTGCCACATTTGACATAATTCTCTTTCAGATTACAACGACATATATTTTGAGGGATTCTATAGTATGTTCTTTTCATTATATATTGACAAGTATTTAAAAGATAGTTTGTCTCTCTAGTTCTTGAA
Source organism: Chrysochloris asiatica (assembly GCF_000296735.1). Classification (NCBI taxonomy): domain Eukaryota; kingdom Metazoa; phylum Chordata; class Mammalia; order Afrosoricida; family Chrysochloridae; genus Chrysochloris; species Chrysochloris asiatica. Next base: position 10,451,750 of record NW_006408545.1, on the reverse strand, counting down.
GCTGGCATATTATGCATTGTTGGATCTTCAAACATTTAAAGATTTTTGGATATGTGTTTTCCATAACTTAAAACTGGGGTTGCTATGGGTTAGAGCCGAATTGATGGCACTTAACAACAACAATGTAACCAATTATATGAACAGTCAAATTCTACTATTGATGAATACTAAGTGATAACTCAAATCTACAAAATAACAGAATTGTTATACATGTCCCTGAAAAACTGTGAATGGCTTGGATATGGTGTCCCTCCCTGATCTTAAAAGCTGTGAACATGGAGATGGTGTCACCCTGTATAAACAAAGCCATCTAGACTCAACTCTTGAGTTGGAGCTTGAGGTGAGGGGATATTCTTGATTTAAAAGTGATTACAAGCAATGAGGCAATGATAATAATCTCTATCCTTTATTCAAAGTAAAATCATTATTTCCTAACAATCTGCCCTTTTTTCCTTGTTCCCTGTCTTGCTTCATGTTTCATTCATTCTCCTAGTTCTATAGTCTCAGAGTTCTATAGTCTTGATGCCTTAGAAAGATCTTTTATCTTCTTTATTCATTTTTAACTTGTGAATGTATATGGAATTTTCTGTGGTTTGTATCTAGCTACCTTTTCCCACTTTAAAAAAAAAAAAATTCTAATCTACGTTTTCTTTCCTTCTCACTGGCTCTACTGAATTCTCTCTGTGGGGACTGTTCCTCTCATACTCCTATCCTATAATGTGAACCCAAATACAAATGCTTATGAAAATCATACTGCAAACCTTTAACTGATACAGACTCAGAACTGTTCCAGACATATCAATTTGATGAGTAGAAGTTATATATCAGAAATATGTGCTCCAAACAAGTTCCTGTTGAACCCTGTCCTGCACACCATTCTAAAATAAACCACCCTAAATCCTTGATATTGGGCCTTCTTTGTTCAACACTATTTAGTGTCTTTGCCCTGAGATAGTGAAGTTCATGTTTTAAGACATTTTATAATCTGGCTCCAGTTCACAATTCAGAAACAATCGTCTTGCACTTACTCTGTGATTCTTTCTAACTGAAATACTTGATATCATCTAAATAATCTATAGAAAATTCTCACCCACTATCATTTACTTTATTTTTTATATATGAAATATAGAATACCACTGTATAACGTATAGTGCTAAGTGTCATACCTGCACTAATTCTGTCCTTCAGTTTCCAACCAAAAGTAATATCCTTTTATAAACTATGCACTGGATTTGTAGAATATGCTGGGGATAAATAAAATAAATTAATATGGAACTAAAAGGTGGGAGTTCTGTATTTGAATTCTGGCTGCCACTCTATAATGAACAAGTCATTTTCAAATTTGTTGTTATGATCCATAAAATAAATAAATGATAAGCACCCTGTCATCTTCACCTAGCAATAAGGTAGCTCAGATTAGGTCTGTATGACTAGAGTCCAACTGTTTCTAATTCCAGGTCTACCAATTCTGTTATAGCTATCTAGCGCTGATATAACAGAAAAAAACTATAAATGGATGGCTTAGCAAATAGAAATATGTTCTCCCACAATCTGGGAATCTACAAGTTTGAATTCAGAGCACCAACTCTCAGGGAAAGTCCTTGTTTCCATTCAATATTTTTAGGCCCAGCATGTCTCTGAGATCTCCATGTATCTTAACATTAATCTTTCCCTGGATCTAGAGGTACTGGTGTGGAGATGTAAGATAATCACCTGACTGCTAATCCCACTATCAGCAGTTCAAACCCACCATCCACTCTTTGGAAACCCGATGCTGGGTTGCTATGAGTTGGAACAACTTGAAGGCACATAACAACAAGAGCTTCACAGTGTTGGGACCCCAGATAAAAGGACACACTCCATTCCCAGCTCTTTGTTATTTATGGTAGTTGTTGTTGCTGTTAAGTGTCATGGAATCGGTTCTTACAGTGACAGTATACACAATCGAAAGAAACACTGCCCCATCTTACACCATCCTCATAATTGCTGTTAGTTTGAATCCATCATGGCTGCCATTGCACTAATCTGTATCCTTGGGGGTCTTCTTCCTTTTCTCTGACCCTTCACTTTACTAAGCATGATGTCCTTCTCTAGGGATTTGTCTCTCCTGATAACATGTCCAAAGTATGAGAGATGAAGTCTTGTCATGCTGGATTCTAAGGAGTATTCTTCCAACTCAGATTTGTTTTTTGTTTTTAAAGTAGGTTATATAACTTTCAGCATTCTTTTCCAACACAAGAACTCAAATGCATCAACTATTCTATAGTCTTCCTTATTCATTGTCCAATTTTCATATGCATATGAGGCTATGGAAAATACCATGACTTCAGTCAAGCTCACCTTAAATCCTTGAACTGATATTTTTGTTCTAGAATACTTTAAAAAGGTTTTGTATAGCCCACCAGATTTGCCTAACGCAATATGTCATTTGATTTCTTAGCTGCTTCTTTCATGAGTGTTGATTGTGGATATAAATTAAGTAAAGTTTTCAGGAAATTAATCCTTTCTCATTTATCATGATATTTTTTGGTCCAGTTGTGAGGATTTTTTATTTTTTTTACACTGAGGTGCAATCCATACTGAAGTCTTCACCAATAAGTATTTTATGTCCTCTTCACTTCCAGGAAGCAAGGTTGTCACCATTTCCCTGCTCAATTCTCCCTTCTTTTATATCTCAGAAGAGATTGCCTCAAGATATACTCTAATCCAACTCCATTAAAATTATAGAATTAAGATTTAAAACAAATTGGATAAATGCCTACATCAGTGTTAATCACATAAGGTTATATTGCATTGGATTTCATCACGTAAGTGATAAATGCATCTTAACTGCTAAAGCAATGAGAATCCTGGTCTAAGTCATGTTGACACAAAACCTTAACTGCTTAACTGTCACAACCTTCAAAGTGTGACCATGGGGAAATTACTTAATCTTTCTAAAGCCACATTTTCTTCATCTATAAAATGTAGATTACAGTAATTTCTAAGTTATAGAATTATTTTGAGAATTAGATAATATAAGAAAAAAAATAGTAGTAGTTACAAATCGGGTTGCTAATCTCAAGGTCGGCAGTTCGAAACTACCAGCTGTTCCACTGGAGAAAGATGAGGTTTCTGCTCTGGTAAAGATTCACAGCCTCGGAAACCCTGTATAGGGTTGTTAAGAGTAGGAACCGACTCCACAGCACATAAACACCACCACTACCACCACACTTTGTTATTGTTGTTAATTATTCTCAAGTTGATTTTTACTAATAGTGACCACATATGACGAACTGAATTACTTCACAGGGTTTTCTTGGTTGTAATCTTTATGGAAGCAGATCACCAAGTCTTTATATTCCATAGCAGTTAGGCGAGTTTGAACCACCAATCTTTCTGTTAGCAGTAAAGGCTTAATCATTTGAACTGCCAGGCACCTTGTCTGGTAACTAGTGCTCAGTAAAGGGTATTATTCAATGATGTAACCACTCATTAGTCAGTTTGTCATACTGTGATAACTTACATGCTACTGTGATACTGGAAGCTATGCCAACAGTATTTTAAATGACATTAGGGTCACCCATAGGGGAGAGGTTTTAAAAGAGTTTACAGGATATGATAAACTAAGGAGAAATAGAGGAACAGTCTTCTAAATTGTTAGTCACTGAAAACCTTATGAACAACAACAGAATATAGTCAGATGTAGTTCTGAAGAGGAGCGCTTCAGAATGGAAAACACTCAAAATACAACCATCATTTGCTGACAGGGCACAACTCAAAACGGAAATAAGGCGTTTTAAACATTCATTAAAAACAGAATTTAGAATGTACAAAATATGAATCTAGAAAAATTATAGATCATCAAAAATGAAATGAAATGCATGAAGATTGATATCCTAAGCATTAATGAGTTGAAATGGACTGGTATTGACCATTTTGAATCAGGTAATCATTTGGTTTACTTTGCCAGTAACAACTAATTGAAGAGGAATGGTGTCACATTCACTGTCATAAAGAACATTGCAAGGTCTGTCTCAAAGTACAATGCTGATTTTAGTGATTAGTGTGCAAATTTGAATAATAGTGATAGGATATGCTTACAAGGAAGACAAGTTAATACTGATATTATTACAATTTACACACTAATCACTAAAATCAATAATGATGAAATGGAAGAATTCTATCAAATTTTCAGTCTGAAATTGATCAAACATACAATCAAGGTACATTTATACTTACTGGATGGGGATTGGAATGTGAAAGTTGGAAACAAGGAGGAAGGGCTAGTAGTTGGAAAATATGGTCTTGGTGATAGAAATGATGCTGGAGATGACATGGAGATCAAGAAAACAAAGCCAAATATTATAATGAAATATTCAAAGACCTGTAGTTAAAATATCAAAATGGAAGAACATACTAAGCATTTATCAAGAAAGAACTGAAGAAAAATTTGATCCTTGAGTTTCAATATGGAACTATTTTATGGGCAAAATATGAATGATGCAGAAAGTATCAAAGAAAGATAGAAGAAAGAGAGTCATCGTACCAAAAACAGAGTCACCGTACCAAAAATAAATGGTCGATGTTCAACCATTTCAAATGCAACATATGATCAAGAACTGATGGTACTGAAGGAAAAAAATCCAAGCTGCTCTGAAGGTACTGCCAGAAAACAAGGCTCCAGGAATTTATGAAATACATATTAAAAATTTTTAACCAACAGTTGCAACACCAGAGGTACTCACTCACCTATACCAAGAAATTTGGAAGACAATTACCTGTCCAACTGATTGGAAAAGATGAATATTTATGCCCATTCCAAAGAGGGAAGATCCAATGGAATGAAGAAATCTTTGAACAATATTATTAATATTACATGAAAGTAAAATTTTGCTGCAGATAATTAAAAAATGGTTGCAGAAATACATCAATAGGAAACAGCCAGAAACTCAAGTCAAATTCAGAAGAAAATATTGAAAGAGGGATATCATTGCTAACATCAAATGAATCTTGGCTGAAAAGCAGAACATACCAACAAAAAGTTTACTTGTGTTTTGTTGGCTGTACAAAGGCTTTGTGAATCATGACAAACTATGGATAATGTTGTTAAAAGTGGGTATTTCTAGATCGCTGAATTGTGTTCTTGAGGAACCTGTACATAGACCAAGAAGCAATCATTAGTATAGAACAAAGGAATGCTGAATGGTTTATAATCAGGAAAAATATGCACCAAAGTTGAATCCTTTCACCATACATATTCAATCTGTATGCTGAACAAATAATCCAAGAAGCTGAGTTATATAAAGAAAAAAATATTGCATCAGGCTTGGAGGAAGACTTATTAAAAACTTGAAAAATACAAAGGACACAACGTTATTGTGTGTGTGTGTGTGTTTTGTGTATACACTGAGTGATAGTTTACATGGGAGAACATTGACTTTATGCCATTGTTTCATTGCAATGATTACAATCTCCTCAATGCATCATCGTTCAACAGTATTTGCTTCCATTCCCTCTGTTTTTCTTTTATTTTTGGGTCGTGGGGTAAGAGAGGAGAGATGTACACAAAAACACTCAGGAATATGTAATAATTTAAACAACCAAAGGACACATTCTGCAAGCATACTCCTAGCTGCCAGCAGTCAGTCCCTCTCTTTCCATGAGTCTAGGGTCCTCAGCTGCTCCCTCTCTCTATGTCCTCATCTCTGCCTCCTTCTCTGGTGTCTCTGTTTCTCTGGATAGGGTACTGAGCTTGTGCTCTTCTGCCATGATAGTCCTAGGGCCCTCTGTTTCTGGACTGTAAGATTAACCACTCCCCCATTTTTGTTACAAAACTTCTACCTTTACAGTTATGACAGTTTCAATTAGTCATGATAACAATTACTATTGAATCATGAGAATCTTATCTCCATCTCTTTCACCAGACTCTTCTAGACAAGAAGAAAATTATTCAGTGGGAACTCCACCTTCCCCTGCACACTCTTAAGCTAAATTCCCTCTTGAAAACTGTAAGCCAGTCACTTCATGCCTTTATTGCCTCCTCATTTTAGGTAGCTAATGTCTAAGTTGCCTGTCTCTATCTACCCTGTATACAGAGGGGATTGGATTGACACTTGTGAAAACTCCTTCTTCTCTGTTGGTAATTTGAGCTACTACATCCATGCATACAGTTCAAGTTCATCAAACTGTAGCAATTTACCCTTGTTTGATTTCTTTCTTTCTTTTTTTATTGTGAATTGTGAGATAGTTTGCATGGAGAACATTAGCTTTACAGTCACCCTATCATATATCATTTCATTGCCATGGTTACATCCCAGCCATGCATCATCAACCAACCAAAGGTTTATACCCTGCAAGCCTACCCACCAGTTGTCAGCACATAGCCCATCTCCCTATCTGGGTCTAGAGTCCCCAGCCAACCCATTTCTTCACGTCATCATCTCTACCTCCATCCCTGGCATCCCTGCTTCTCTGGGTAGGGTCCCACTCTCCGCTCTTCTCCCTTGATGATCCCAGGGACCCTCTCTGCTGGATTACAAAGTCAATCATTCCCCTCCTTTTGCTACTAAACATCTACTTTTACATTCCCAAGCCTCACAGTCCTGTTAGCAATTATTCACTATTGTACCACAAGAGACTATCCCCATCTCCTTTCATCAGCCCAGCCCAGACAGATTGGATACTACTCAGTGGAGAGTCTGCCTTGCTCCATACCCTCTGGATGTAGGCTTCCTCTTGAAAGCTTGTAAGCCAGTCACTTCTTGCCTTTATAGGCCCCCATTTTGGGTATCCAATATCCAAGTTGCCCATCCCTATCTACGCTGTGTATCGAGGGGGTAGGAATGATCCTCACTGTAAAGATTTGTTCCTTCTTTTGAGCATACATAGGTGTAGGTCAAATTCATCAAACTGTATCAGATTACTCTTTTTTCCCTCTTCTTTCTTCTTCTAGTTGAGCTTTGTTCATCCAGACTTAAAGCCAGGTCAAGTAGGTATTATCTGCAGGTTTGGATATTCTTATGCATATGCCATCTCTTCTTATCAGCTGGATGCTTCACTCTCCACTCTAGTCCTCTGTAGCTATGTTACTGACTCTGGGCCCAAGAGTCCCCAGGTTTTGCCACACTGCTGGCCAACCAGGTCTCCACCAGTGTTCACAGGAGTCTATTAAACATTGTAGGGCTTAGCTCGCAGCTTCATTGCTGTTTTTCCCATATTTTCCCTTATTGGTGACCAAAGTGGTCACCAATCTAAGCACATGTCTGCTCATGTACTATCATTGAGTCTTAGTCTTGGCAGGGGGTTTGCCATGATGGGACCAAACCACTTGTCTTGATGTCTCCTAGGTGAGCAACTTGCTTATTCTTGTAGTAATCAGTCAGAATACCATTATTGTTTTGAATGTTTCCTGTCGGTCTTTCTTTCAGTAATTATCTTCTACTCTTCTGGCCTCTCCATACTGCTCTGCTTGTCCTTTCAAGTGGAAATTTCCCACCTCCGAAGATTCTGGATGGGGTTTAGGATTCTGCCTATGGTCTTATGTAATGTAGCAGTTCCACAGGAAGCCTCCTTCACTGGGCATGTTGTATCCCAGGTTAGGTAATCAGTTATAGGCAGAAGGCGGACTTACAAGCTTTCTATGGTGATAGTTCTGGCTATTCCTTTCTGTGCCCTCAAGTGTCTATTTTATAATGGGTGTGGAAGGGAAACCAAGATTCAAAGGACAGCCAAGCATCTGAACAAACGAAAACACAACAGAAAAAACTAAAACAAAAAAAGTGAAAAAAATAACAGCAAAAAAGCAAGGGGAAAAAAAAAGAAAGAAAGAAACAACCCCCCCCCCCCAAAACAAACAAACAAACAAAAAACCTGATTGGATAATGTAGTCAATAATTGTGGGGAAAGGAGAAAAGGAGAGGATAGTGAGAAAAAAATGGAAAAAAACAACAACATCTATAGCCTAATATGAGTTATGACTCTAATGTTCTCTTTTAGCTTCTTGCCTTCAAGGTCATCTGCTAAATTTCAAGATGCCACTGTTCATTGTTATGCTGTACCTAAGGATTTAATTTTCAGCCTGTTTTGTTTTCATACTCTCTCCCTACTCTCATCCCATTCTGGCCTTTTCCTTCTTAATAAACAATTCAGGGCCAGCTGTGGCCATTTTAAGCTGCTTGTTTGTAGTGTAGTGGTTATGAATTGGACCAAGAAGCCCAAGGCAGGCAGCTTGAAACCCCCAGGTGTTCCACAGGAGAAAGACTAGGCCCCCTGCTCCCGCAAAGATTCACAGCCTCGGAAATCCTGTGCAGGGCCACAACAACCTGGAACCAACTCACAGGCACTCAACTAGGAAGAAAGTCAAGTGCCTCTAAATGCTGTGAGGTCTGTGTGCATGTGTGGTAGAAGAACCCTCCAGTAGTGGGGATAGGGGTGTCCACTTGCTCATGCACCCCCTCAAGTCACCAGAATGGGGGTGGGCAGACAGCCAATAAGCAGATACCAATAATAATAATAATAAAAATCAGAAGAAACCAAACCAAACAGCTAATACTTTCACCTTTGATCCAAGGTAGTGCGATTGTTAATTCCCAGCAGCTCTGCTAGCTGCCTTGCCTGGTCCCATTGGTTGGCCTCGCCCAAGTTGCCAGCTCTGGGCCACTGAGCCCGGCAGACTCTACAGTTCTGGATTTCTTACCTCCACTACAAGTTTCCACTAGCTATAAGTCTTCAAACTTTTAAAATATTCCTACCTATGTGGTTCAGAGTTTTGGAACTCTGCCCTGAACCTGCTTTGTCTGGTATTCTGTGGTATTGCTGACAGAAACTTCACTGCAACTCTACCCTATCCAGCCCACTTCCTATCGTTTGATTTCTTGACTGCTGCTTCCATGAGTGTTGATGGTTGATCCAAGAAGAATGAAGTCTTTGACAACTTAAATCTTTTCTCCATTGATAAGAATGTTGTTTACTGGTCCAGTAATGAGGACTTCAAGTCCTCTTCACTTTCAGCAAGAAATGTTGCATGATCTGCATATTGCTGGTTGTTCATGAGTCTTCCTCTAATCCTGATGCCACGTTTTCACCATATAACACAGCTTCTCAAATTATGCGCTCAGCATACAAGTTGAATAAATATGGTGAAAGAATACAACCCTGTCACACACCTTTCTTAATTTTAAATCATTCTGTGTTCCCATGTTCTGTTCAAACAACTGTCTCTTGGTCCATGTACAGATTCCTCATGAGCACAATTAAGTGTTCAGGAATACAGGAATACTTCTCAATGTTGTCCATAGCTTTTCATGATCCACACAATTGAAAGCCTTTGCACAGTCAATAAAGCACAGGTAAACCTCTTTCTGGTATTCTCTGCTTTCAGCCAAGATCCGTTGGACATCAGCAATGATATCCCTCGTTCCATGTCCTCTTCTGAATCCAGCTTAAACCTCTGGAAGTTATCTGTCAATTTTTTGCTTGCAGTCATTGCTTGCAGCCGTTTCTGTATTACCTTTAGTAAAACTTTCCTCACATGGGATATCAAAGATACTGTCCAATGATTTCTACATTCTGTTGAGTCATCTCTCTTTGGAATGGGCACAAATATAGATTTCTTCTAATCAGTAGGCCAGATAGTTGTCTTCCAAATTTCTTGGCAGAGATGAGTTAGTGCCACTTCACTTTCTTGAAAGATTTCAATTTTGATTCCATCAATTCCTGGTGCCTTTTCTTTTCCAATTCCTTCAATACATCTTAGACTTACTCCTTCAGTATCATTGGTTCTTGGTCATATGCTACCTCTTGAAATAGTTGAGCATCAACTATTTGGTTTTGTTACAGTAACTCTTTGTATTCCTTCCATCTTCTTTTAATGCTTTCTGTATCATTCAATCATTTTCCCAGAGAATCCTTCATTAACAAAAGTCGAGGATTGAATTTTTTTCAGTTCTCCCAGTTTGAAAAATACTGAGAAAATTTTTCCCTTTTGGTTTTCTGACTCCAGAACTTTGTACATTTTGTTGTAATATTTGACTTTGTCTTCTTGAGCTGACTTTGAAATTTTCTGTTCAGCTCTTTTACCTCCTCATTTCTTCCATTTGCTTTAGCATCTCTTTTCTGGGGAGCAAGTTTCAATGTCTCTTTTGACATCCATTTTGATCTTTTCCTTCTTTCTTGTCTTCTTAATGACTTTTTGCTTTCTTCCTGTATGATGTTCTTGATGTCATCCCACAACTCTTCTGGTCTTGGTTTTTAGTGCTTAATGTATCAAATCTGTTCTTCAGATAATTTCTAAATTCAGGTGGGATATATTCAAGATCATATATTGGTTCTCATGGAATTGGTTTCATTTTCTTCAGCTTTAGTCAGTATTTGCATATGAGCCATTGATGGTCTGTTCCACAGTCTACCCTTGGCCTTGTTATGGCTGATGATATGTAGTCAATTTGATTTCTGTGTATTCCATCTGGTGCAGTCCATGTGTATGATCATCTCTTATGCTGTCTAAAGGACTATTTGAAATGAACAAATCATTGGTTTTGCAGAATTCTCTTATATGATCTCCAGTATCATTTCTATCCCCAAGGCCATATTTTCCAACTACTAATCCTTGTTCTTTGTTTCCAACACTTGCATTCCAATCACCAGTAATGATCAGTACATCTTGATTGCATGCTTGATGAATAGAGTTCTTCTATTTCATCCTCAGAGCTTTAGTGGTTGCTATGTACATTTGAATAATTGTGGTAATAACTGGTGTTCCCTGTAGGTGCATGGATATTATCTTATCACAGACAGTGTTGCACCTCATGACTGATCTGGATATGTTCTTTTTTACAATGAATGCAACGCCACTCCTCTTAAATTTGTCATTATCAACATAGTAACCACATGGTTGTCATATTCAAAATTTCAGTCAATTTCAGGTCACTAATGCCTAAGATATCTATGTTTATACATTTCATTTCATTTTTGACAACTTCCAATTTTTCTAGATTCATACTTTGTACATTCCTAGTTCTGATTATTAATGGATGTTACAGCTATTTCTTTTCATTTTGAGATTTGCCCCATCAGCAAATGTGGGTCCCGAAGGCTTTACTCCCACAGGCTTTACTCCATTCAAGTCATCATGGCCAACTCTACTTTGAGGAGGGAGCTCTTTCCAGTAGCATTTTGAGTGCTTTTCAATGTGAGGGGCTCATTTTCCAGCACTATATTTGACAGTATTTCTCTGCTATTCATAAGGTTTTCAGTCACTTAATATTCAGAACTAGTTCATCTCGCCTTCTTCCTGGTCTGTCTTCATCTGGAATCTCATCTGAAACCTGTCCACCACGGGTGACCCTACTGGTATTTAAAATACCCATGGCATAGCTTCCAGAATCACAGCAACTCATAAGCCACCACAATATGACAAACTGACAGATACTGGTGGGTTATATTACATCTTGTATATTGTTGATGTTGTTAGGTGCCATTGAGTCAGCACTGACTCATAGTGACCCTATGCACAGCTTAATGAAACAATGTCCAGTCCTGGGCCAACCTCACTAATGTTGCCACACTTGAGGCCATCTTGTATATTACATATTGTTTACTATTGCTATCCTGTTATGATCATTATAAAATGCTTAGTGTGGAAGATTAAATACCCTTTTATAGTTGTTGTTGTTGTGTGCCAATATGTCAGTTCAAACACATAGTGATCAGTAAGATTTTCAAGAGGTTTTGGTGGCTTTGAACACATAGTCAACAATCCATTGCCTATCTTACAGTGCCACACCACTGCTCTCCCTCTTATTAGTACACTAATTTCTTATTAATGCATCAGAAAATATTTATCCATATTAATTAATTAATCAAAAATTAAGTGCTTAGCTGTTATTCTAAAGGTTGGCAATTTGAACCTACATACCAACTCTATTTGAAAAAGACCTGATGGTCTGCTCCCATAGAGATCACAGTCTAGAAAATTCTATGGGAGTGTTCAACTTTGTCACATGGATATGCAATGAGTCAGAACAGAATCAATGGTACCTGACTACAGCAACATCATTTTTGAGAACAATAAAGTGATTTTCTTTACACTAATATGATCAGAATACCAGTAGTAATTATTTTAATGAAATTGGTGAAGAATAAAATTATAGAGTTTAAATGACTAACCATTGACAACTTCAATGAATAAGAGACAGAAGAAACATTGATGTCTTTGAATTATGATGTTGGCAAATAATGTTAAATATACAATGTGTGGACAGAAGTACCAACAAATCTTTCTTGGAAGACGTATAACCACATTGCTCCTTAGAAGTGAAGATGGCAGGATTTCTTCTTATATACTTTTGACATGTTACCAGGGAGGATCAATTCCTGAAAAAGGACAGCATGCTTGATAAAGTAGAGGGCCAATGAAAATAGAGTAAGACCTTCAAAAAGATTAACTGACACAGTGGCTGCACAATGGTTCAACTATAGGAATGATTGTGAGGTTGGCCAGGACCAGGCAGTGTTTTGTTTTATTGTACATAGGGTCACTATGAGTCAGAGCTGTTTGGAAGGCACCCAACAACAATACAGCAACATCAAAACCTATGGTAAATTATACTGTACAAAATTTATATATTTAGAATAGTTTCTGCTAAAATCATTACAAAAATTTCAGAGTTTGCAATATATATTTGATTTTTTTTAGGTCATTAATTATCCATTATCTTAATAATACATATATTTGTCAGGGAATACCTTATTGCTATTAATTTAAAATGATGCTATGCTCAGCGACCTGATGCATAAAAATTGACAGAGAAAGCAAGGCTTTTATCTTGACTACATCCTTAGGCATGCACTGATTAGCCAGTATTTTGCTTAACTCTGAGGATTCTATGTCAAATCTCTGTCACCAGTCAAATTTCCCAACCTGTATATGTGTTTTTAGTCAGCTATCAGATCAGAAAGAATCTGTAAAACTGCAAATTAAAAATCCTAATTGTTATTTCAATGGGTTAATGACTCTTCCTTTCTCACCCTTAACCAATGTCATTGTAGAGGGTTTCTCAGAGTTTTCTGTCACTGTACTCTAATCTAGCCTGGTTTCTTAATCTGATGTTAAGAACCTGTAGGTTATATATGGACTGGGCTGATTCCTCTAAAATTGCACACAGACATTGTCTTTATTAATAAATATACTAATAGAAAATAATTTTAAAAATTAACAGTTTAAAGAACAGTCTTTATCAATTCTGAAAATTCCTTATGGCTCCAAGAAGTGTGAAGAACCCACTGTGAAAGAGAATGATAAACACTTTATTTGGATAAAGTGTGGGGGAAAGCCTAAAATGTCACAGTCAGCTCACTGGAGAACCAAAAATTTTTTGAAAATGCCTTCTCTCTTCTACTCAGAATTCACACTTTTGTTTTCTATTCCCTAATATCTGAGTGCTCATTTTAATTTAATAAATGTTTTAAATTAGTGTGAAAGGTTTTAGGTAATCTACTATTTAACTAAATTAAGGTTAGCAATTACTATGTTTCCTTTTGATTCCTTTTTAAAAATGGCCCAATCTTGCTCCCTGTATGGCCCTTTAGAGCCCTGCTGACCTATGTGAAATTGCCAAATTTTTCATTGTGTTCCAGGGTACCTGAATATATGGGGTAAGGCTTGCAAAATATCAATTCCCAATTTCTAGCTTCCTTAATACCTATTTTTTCATGTGTGAACACTTAATAGTTCCTATTTCTTTCTTATTCCCATGTTCAATAAATATGATTAAGAAAATAGACACTAATTCACTTATAGAAATTAACAAAAAGGAACTAAATTGTAATCTGTAGTCATTTTCTCTGACAAATTCACACCATACAAATACTTAACAATTGATATGTTTCTCATGGAGAGGAAAAAAAAAGATTAGTGTGCAATTCAGCTCTCTTCTTACATATTTTTAGGGAGTGGTTTGTATCATATTGCAACTAACAACCTGTCTTTTATGTATCCTTATTTTTGTTTTTACCTCAGTGGAGATTGTGTTTGATATATACAGTGTGACCTTCCTTTAGGGGAAATTGCCTACCTCTTCTAGTGATAGTAAAAGGACCCGAATAACCAGATCTGTAACATATGATTTTGTATGCCTGGTTATAGTTTATTGTATCAAGACTGAATGATTGATCAAAGTTGAACCAAATAACTTCTCTCTTAAAGGATGTTAGAACTGCAAGAATCCAGTGACTGCCTATGACTATACCTATATGAGCATATTTAAACTCTTGTACCCCAGGTAGAGAAAGTCATGCATAGAGATCAACTAGAATATGTAGACAAAGGGTATAGTTAAGAAATAGAGACTTTGAATAAAGATTTCTGCACCACTGTTTTATTCTGCTCTTTAAAAGACATTGTCTATAACAAGGCCATTGGCCTTCTCATCCTGCATTTCCTCTTCTATGTTTGTTACCAGAGGCAAGAAACTTAACGTTAGTACCTTGGTTTCCTCATATATAAAAATTAAATAAGAATAGCATATTACCCTATATTGATCATATCTGAATCTTGGTGTGATGTTGCAGGATCAAGCCTTGGACTACAAGATCAGTGAAACCCATCAGTTGCTACTCAGAAACCTGAGACAGGGTATCTATGAGTTGGAACTGATTCAATGGCACTTGATAATAACAAATACATATATATAATGACTAGGATAATGATTGTACATTATGCCAATAGATCAATATCCTAGACATTTGTGAGTTAAAATGGATTGATATTGGACATTTGGATTCTGATAATCATATGGTTTACTATGCATGGAATGACAATTTCAAGAGGCATGGTATTACATCCATCATCAAAAAGAATGTTTCAAGTTCTATCTTGAAGTACAATGCAGTCTGTGATAGGATAATATCCGTATGCCTACAAAATAACAAGGAAGATTAGTTAATACTACAATTATGCAAATTGATGCACCAAACACAAAAGCTGGTAATGATGAAATTGAAAATTCTACCAACTTCTTCAGTCTGAAATTGATCAAATATGTAGTCAAGATGTATTGATAATTACTGGTGACTGGAATATTAAGGTTGCAAACCAGTAGGAAAAATCAATAATTGGAAAATGAAATGATGATGTAGATCACATGATAGAATTTTGCAAGACTGATGCCTTCTTCATTACAAACACCTTTGTTAAACACAATAAAACATGACTATGTCCAGGGATATCGCTAGATGGAATACACATAAATCAAATAGACAATGTACATTGGAAGAGACCACGGAAAAGCTCCATAACATAGGAAAATCAAGGGAAAGACTGTGGAAGAGACCATCAATTGCTCATATGCATGTTTAGGCTGAAACTAAGGAAAGTTAAAACAAGTCCACAAGAACCATAATATGACATTAAGCATGTATGTATGTATGTATGTTAAGTGCCGTCGAGTCGGTTCCGACCCATAGCGACCCTGTACAGGGTTTCCGAGGGTGTAAATCCTTACGGGAGTAGAAAGCCTCATCTTTCTCCCG
>NW_006408545.1:10430813-10434600 GCF_000296735.1 Chrysochloris asiatica | reverse complement strand
CTCCAGAACAGAGATGCTAAAACTAATGAAAGCATTGAGGAAGTAAAAAAGCTGAGCAGAAAATTTCAAAGGGTGGCTCCAGAATATAAAGTAAAGTATTATAATGAAATGTGAAAGATCTGGAGTTAGAAAACCAAACAGGAAGAACATGTGCAACATTCCTCAGGCTGAAAGAAATAGAAGAAAAAATTCAACCTTCAACTTGTAATATTAAAGGATTCAAAGAGCAAAATCATACTCCTGGTGCAGTGCTGTAGGATCAGCAGTGAATGGAAACCACGAGGTCAGCAGTTCAAAACCACCAGCTGCTCCTCAGAAACCATACACAGTATAACTATGAGTCAAAACTGACTTAATGGCAATTAACAATAACA
Organism: Chrysochloris asiatica; assembly: GCF_000296735.1. Taxonomy (NCBI): domain Eukaryota; kingdom Metazoa; phylum Chordata; class Mammalia; order Afrosoricida; family Chrysochloridae; genus Chrysochloris; species Chrysochloris asiatica. The sequence goes on along the minus strand of NW_006408545.1, from coordinate 10,434,226 downwards.
ACAACAGTGAGCAAGATATTGAATAATGCATGTTCAAAAGAATGTGAAAGGAATAAATAGATTTGCTGTACCAAAAAGAAATGGTTAATATTCAACCATTTCAAGAGTAGCATATGATCAAGAGTCAATGTTACTGAAGGAAAAAGTACAAGGTACACTGAAGGCATGGGCAACAATCAAGCCTCCAGGAATTGATGCAATACAAATTGTAGTCTTTCAACAACTGGCACCATTCATTCATCTATGCAAAGAAATTTGAAAAACAGATTCCTGGCCAACTTAGTGGAGGAGATCCATATTTGTTCCTATTCCAAACAGAGGTGGCCCAGTATGTTTACTTCTGTTTTATCAATCATGCAAATGCTTTTGAATGTGTGAATCATGACAAGTTATTGATAACATTGCAAAGAATGGGTATTCCAGAAAACTTAAATATGCTCATAAGGAACCTATACATAGACCAAGAAGCAGTTATTCAAGCAGAACAATGGGAAACGGAAGGGTTTAAATTCAGGAAAGGCATGCATCAGAGTTTTAGCTTTTCACTACACTTATTCAATCTGTATGTTGAGCAAATAATCAGAGAATTTGGATTATATGAAGAAGACCATGGCATCAAAATTGGAGGAAAACTCATTAACAACAAGTGTTATGCAGATGAAACAATATTGCTTGCCGCAAAGGAAGAGGACTTAAAATAGTTACTAATGAAGATGAAAGATTACAGCCTTCAATATGGGTTGAACATAAATGTAAAGAAAACAAAAATCCTCACAACTGGACCAATAAAAAAATATCATGATAAATGTATAAAAGATTGAGGTTTTCAAAGATTTAGTAATGCTTGTATCCACTATCAACATTCATGGAGGCAGCAATCAAGAAATCAGATTATGTGATGCATTAGATCTGTTGCACAAGACCTTTCTAAGTGTTGAAGAGCAAAGGTGTCAGTTTGAGGACTAAGGTATGCCTGAGCCAAACCTGTTGGGGTCCTGCCTCGACAGGGGAGTTTGGTTCATTAAGTAGGGAGATCTGGCAGTGAAAGAGACAGATAAAGAGTATACACAAAGACGCGGCAAGAGAGACAAAGAAACACTCCGAAACTAGAGTGGATGCAAAACTGGCGGGCAGACCCTGGACTGCAGGCATCATCGTGGCCCCTGCAGGCAGTAATGCATAGCCCTGCAGGCAGTAATGCACCGTCCTGCAAACCGTAATGCATACAGGGTTCAGTCTGCGCCCCCTTTTTATTTCAGGGAGGGATTTTACACAAAGGAAGAAGGGGATTATTAAGACAGGGTACAGAAGTGAAATGTGATTAATCGTTCAAAACAGGACACCATGATTTACAGGAACAAATTCTAAAATATACATCGCAAATTGTCTTGATAATCTAACATCCTTAATTTTCCAGAAATTCAAGCAAATTGTTGTAAATTACTTTTTAGGTTCGAATCTCAAGGCAGCAACTGGAGGTTTCTCAAGGCTAATTAACATACCTATAGCACCTAATCTTCAATGGGTAAACGTGAGAAAAGGATTCAAAAGGTCTGAAGAGAATCAAGCTGTTTCAGCTACCAGCTATGGCTTGTAGGAGGAAGAAGGATGCCTAGGTTAATGGTTTGCACCTGGGGGCGATTTTAGAATGCTGTCACTATTATTCCTTGAACAATACCCCAGAATTCACCAATCTACTTTGAGTGAATTCCTTGGGCAGACTGTCTCCAGAGCTTCCCAGCAAACTTGCCTTTGGAACTTTTTACAGCCTCGGCTTTAGGAGGGGCTTTTGTTTTAATATTTGTTCATGGTTATCAAGGGCTTGTGTATTAAGTTAATATCAAACATAACCGAATAACTTGATAAAGAACAGTTTTGCCATGCTTGCCAGGTGGCCAGAGTTTGTTCCTCAGAGAGATTTTTTCCCAGAATCTTACGCACTGCCAACACAGTGGAGACATTAAGAGAGGCACATAAGAAACCATTTTCTCAGAAGCTACAATTACTGGAGTTCGAAGCATAGAATGAATAATAGGACCAAAGAAAATTATACAGAGCTAGCCCAACAGTGAGTTCATAAAAGCCAATGAACCCGGGACGTCCGGAGGTCACTTCTTTGGGCCCTCATGGTCCCTGGCCATCATATAGGATTTTCATCCATGACACAGGGCCTCAATATCTCAGTGATTGTGGTCTCCAACACAAACCATGATATTTTTAAATAGATTCATATGCATGTAAAAGTTGGACGATGAATAAGGAAGACCAGGGAAGAATTGGCACATTTAACTTATGGTTTTGGATAAGAATATTAAATGTACCATGGACTGCCAGAAGAACAAACAATTTTGTTTTGGAAGAAGTATAGCCAGAATGCTCCTTAGAAAATAGGATAAGGAGACTCTGTCTCTCATACTATGGACATGTTATCTGGAGGGACAAGTCCTTGGGGAAGTACATAACGCTTGGTAAAGTGAAGTGTCAACAAAAAATATTAAGACCTCCAATGAGCTGCTTTGGCATAGTGGTGGGAGCAGTGGGTGCAAGCTTACCAATAATTGTGAGGATGGCACAGGATTGGGCAGTACGTCGTTCTGTTGTGCATAGGGCACTTGTGAGTTGCAACCAATTCAAGGGCACCTAACAGCAACAATGTATCAGTATTGGATAAGCACTGGACTGCTATAGGATAAGCACTGTGTGCTTATAGGATAAACACTATAGGATAAGCATTAGACATTTGGTGCTATAGGATAAGCACTGGACAGCTAACCACAAAGTAAACAGTTAAAACCCATTGGAGGAGAAAGATGAGATTTTCTGTTCCCATAAAGATTTATAGCCTTGTAAACCATATACAGTGTTGCTATGAGTCAGAAACAACTCGATGACACTTAATACACACACATGCACGTACACACACATGCACGTATACACACACACACATATATATGACTCTTTGGATAAGCAATGGACTGCAGACCTTGAAAGGTTGGTGGTTCAAAGGTACCAGAGGCGCCTCAGAAACCCTATTCAGGGTCACTATGGGTCAGAACCGACTCAACAGCACTTAACATAGTGAATCATAGAGACCCTGCATAGGGTTTCCAAGGAGTGACTGGTGAGCTTGAACCACTGATCTTGCAGTTGAAACTGCTTTGCAGTGTGGCACATTTACCCACAACACCACACCAGAACACACACACACACACACACACATATATATATCTATATATAAAGTGGTTATGTGCTGTGGAGTGGGTTCCGACACATAGCACCTCGTATAGTGTCCAAGGCTGTAAATCTTTATGAAGCCCATCTTTCTCATGCAGAATGAATGGTAGTTTTGAACTGCTACCCTTGAGGTTAACAGTCTCACTCATAACTCCTATGCTACCAGAGCTCCATATATA
>NW_006408545.1:10428665-10429304 GCF_000296735.1 Chrysochloris asiatica | reverse complement strand
GAAACCCTATACAGGGTTGCTTTGAATTGGAACAGACTGGATGGCACTCAACAATAACATTTGTATAAGTATGATAATATTTGCATGTTATATGCAAATTTGCTTAGCAGTGCAGTACTATAGGATAAGCAATGGACTGCTAAGCACATGGTCAAACCTGCCAGCTGCCACAAAGGAGAAAAATTAGGCTTTATATTCCTTTAAAGATTTGCAGCCTTGGAAATGCCATACAGGGTCACTAGAGTTGGAATTGATTCAATGGCACTTTACCAGAACAACAACATGCCGATAATAGTTCTATATGTTATGAAGGCTTAATGAATAAACATATGTACTGTACTTAGAACACTTCTGGATACTTAGTAAGCACTTGATAAATGTTACTAAATGTTATTAATTTTTTTTTTTTGCCACTGTGTTTTGTGAGATAACTTTCAATCCTTAAAATAAACTCCCTCTTTTATTTTCTTAAGTTATTTTCTAATACAAAGAATTCTAACCATTTAATTTTGGCACTGGTGGTTTTACTTTCAGAGCCACCATGGAAGACAGCCTGGCTTGACTGAAAAATTGGCCAAATACTTATTTGGGCTTTGTCTCATATATCCCAGTGATCAGCAATTATAAATAAATATATAT
>NW_006408545.1:10422977-10427920 GCF_000296735.1 Chrysochloris asiatica | reverse complement strand
TTGGAGAAGTGTCTATTCATGTCCTGTGCTCAGTTTTTAATTGGGTCATTTGTCTTATTGTAGAGGTGTTGTAATTTCCTATATATTTTAGAAATGAGTCCCTTATCTGATGTGTTGTTGCAAAATATTTTTTCCTATTCTGTGGTTTCCCTTTTTACTCTTTTGTTGAAGTCTTTTGATGTACCTAAGTTTAAATTTTTAGTATATTCCACTCATCTATTTTGTCTACTTTTCAAAATGTTTGGTAGTCTGTATATGCCCTGAATTAGCACTCTCACATTTGTCCCTATTTTTTCACTGATGACCTTCATAATGTTGGGATTCACATTTAGATCTTTGATCCATGCTGAGTTTGTTTTTGTATAATGCATGAGGTAAAGGTCTTATTTCAGTCTTTTGCATATCGCTTTCCAGTTCTGCCAGTACCATTTGTTAAAGAGACTATCTCCTCCCCACGTAATATGATTAGGCACTTTGTCGAAAATCAGTTGGCTGTATGTGGATGGGTTAATTTCTGGGTTCTCAATTCTGTTTTGACCACTGTCACCATGTAGTCAATTTTGAAATTAGGGACTGAGAGACCTCCAACCTTGTTCTTCTTAAGCAGTGCTTTGCTTATCCTGGGTGTCTTTCCTTTCCATATAAAGTTTGCAATTGTCTTTTCCATCTCTTCTATTCTTGGACATGTTTTGATATCTTTTGTTGTTTTTGTTTGGCATTTCTAATAGTTATATGTTTTTTTAAAATGCTTAAATAGATGTTTGTTGTGTTATTAAGCTTACTGGGTGTTTTCTGGTGGATAGGATCAGGATATAAGCTCACATTTTCACATGTAATGTTTGGTGACTGTGTGCTGTGGAGTTGGTTCCGACTCATAGCGACCCTGAGGCTGTAAATCTTTACGAGAGCAGAACGCCTCATCTTTCTCCTGCGGAACAGTTGGTAGTTTCGAACTGCTGACTTTGTGGTTTGCAGCCCGATTCATAACCAGAGGTTCTTGATGTTTAGCAGCAGTTATTGGCACTTGTCTAAATGGTGGAATATTATGCAGTACACTTGTAGCTTGGCTATATGGTCATGATTGCTGTCACTTCTTGGGTGATGTAGGGAGAAAATGGTCCCACTTCTAGGAAAAATGTGTGGTCAAAAGGTCCAAAAGTAGAGGCAATATAAAAGCAGAGACAAGAACCTATGTGCTTTTAGCACAGCTGCCCTTTGCTGGTCTGGATGTAGTCGGGCCCTCTGACAACCTTCCGGGGTGGGATGGCCACAGAGGAAGTCCCGTGTGGTGGGGCTCTTTCTCTCTATGACATGGGAAAGCTGTCGTCTCAATGCTGGACCCTTTTCGGGTGTGCTCACCCACCTGCCTGAGGGTGTCCAGGCTGGGCAAGAGGGCACAACCGTGAAGGGGAGGAAAAAAAACAAAACAAAACATGTAAAATGCCTCCATGCCTCCTTTCGCAACTGTCACTTCCCTCCTTTTAGTGCTGGTGTACTTTGCCTGTCTGGCTATAGTTCCACCCTCTGACTTCCTCTCAGGCAGGAGGGCCGCAGAGGGAGTCCCATGCTGATTTTCAAAAAGGAATGTTTCCCTTAATACCATGATTTTTCCACTTGCGGTTTTGGGAAACTGTCGCTCAGACCTTTATGGTAGATCCAAAGCTCTGGTGTAGTTTCGTGAAAGCCGCGTCCCTGGGATTTCAGCCCGTCCCCAACGGAGCCTACCTGACTCGGCTCTGCCGCTGCCACCAACCAGAAACCCTCTCCAAGTTCATTGATATTTTTTTCCAAAGTGTTTCCCATATGAATGTATGTGTATGTAAATAGACATTTACAACCTTTGTGTGTATGTTGTTAAGTGTTGTTGAGTTAGTCCTTATTCATAGTGACCCTATGTAGTTTTTTGAAGGAGCAGCTTGTGGGTTTGAACCTAAGATCTTGTAATTAAAAGTCCAGTGCTTTTCACCAGGCCATCTATGTATTTATATATTGTTGTCAAGTTGACGCTGACTCATAGTGACCCTATGCACAGCAAAACAAAACACTGCCTGGTCCTGTGCCATTCTCACAATTGTTATGTTTGAGCCCATTGCAGTTGCCACTGTGCCTATCTACCTCATTGGGGTGTTCCGCTATTTCATCGACACTCCAATTTACCCAGCATGATCTCCTTTTCCAGGGACTGGTCCTTCCTGATAGCACATCCAAAGTATGTCACCATTCTGACTTGTAAGGTGCACGGTATACTTAGTCCAACACAAAGTTTTTTGTTCTTCTTACAATTCATGGCACTTTTACTATTCTTTTGCAACACTATAACTCAAAAACATCAATGATTCTATAGTCTTCCTTATTCACTGTTCAACTTTCACGTGAATATGAAGCAACAAAAAACTACAATGGCTTGTTTCAGATGCACCTGAGTGCTTAAACTGATATATATTCTCTTGAACACTTTAAAGGGGTCTTGTGCAAGAGATTTACCTAATGCAATAACTTGTTTGATTTATTGACTGCTGCTTCCATGTGATGATAGTGGATCCAAGAAAAAGGAAGTCTTTGACAACTTCAATCTTGTCTCTATTTAGTATGCTGTTATTTATCAATGATAGTGAGGAGTTTTTTTCTTTTTTTTTTTTTTTTGCATTGAAGTGTAAGCCATACTGAAGGCTGTAGTCTTTGATCTTCATCAGTAAATTTTTTACTCTTCTTCTCTCCAGAAAGCAAAGTTGAATCATCTGCATAATGCAGGTTGTTAATGAGTCTTCCTCTAATTCTGATGTCTTGTTCATCAACATACAATTCAGCTTTTTTGATCATTTGCTCAGCATACAGATTGAATAAATATGGTGAAAGAATACAATGCTCGTATCTAACTTTCAGGATTATAAACTATTTTTCTGTTAGAACAACTGCCTCTGGGTCTATGTACATGTTCTTCAGCAGCACAATGAAATGTTCTGGAATACCTATTACGCTCAGTGTTACCTCATAGGGTTTGGACACACAGTTGAACGATTTTGCAAAAGTTCTGAAAGATTTGCTCCATTCATGTTGTCAGAGTCAACTCTACTTTGAGGAGGCAACACTTTCCCAATAATATTTTGATTATCTTGCAACATGAGGGACTCCTCATCTGGCACTATATCTGACAAGTTCCACTGTTATTCATGTGATTTTCAGTGGCTAAGCATTCAGAAGTAGTCTATATCTCCTTCTTCATATTCTTTCTTAGTTTGGTAGCTATACTGAAACCTGTTCACCATGGATGACCCTGCTTGTATTTAAAATACTGATGGCACAGTTTCCAGCATCACAGTAACATGCAAGCCACTACAGTAAAGAAAACTGTGGTAGGCAAGTGATAGTTATAAGGTGCATTTGAACTGAAAGGTTGTTGATTCAAATTTACCAGCTGTTCCTCGGAAACCCTATTCAGGGTCACTATGAGTCAAAACTGACTCTACAGCACTTAACAACAATATATATATTTTTTAATTACATTTTTACACAATCTTTTAAGATCCCTCATATAGAAAGAGAAAAAGAGTGATCCTGAATGATACAGGAAGTCCCCAGTTATGAATGAGTTTCTTTCCTAAGTCTGTCCTTTAAATTAAAATTGTACATAATAAATAAATAAAAACTGTTAGATACAGTTTATATCTAACATTAATTAAATGTTTGTCTTATTATATAGTGTACCTTTCAATAAAACACAAAAAAAACACTTCCAGATGCAGTAAAAATCTTATAATGCAGTAATAATAATAATTATATTTTGATGGCATTGCTAAGTAGTTCCCATTTCTGATTATGAATAATTTTATGTGCTTTAAACTTTTAATGTAATTTATTAAGATTGTTGCAAAACTATAATTTTATGTAAGTTAGATACTTGTATCTCAAACACTGCCTATATATAGCCTGAATGAATAGGTCACTTGTACTAATGTGTGTGAATTAGCATCATAGTATTTTTAACTGGCTAGGCAGCAAGATCTTGGAGTGGCAAGATTCGGAGTCCTGGTGTGGTGCTGTGGGTTAATGCGCCAAGACTCCAAGGCTGTTTAACTGCAAGGAGAGGAAAGCCTCATCTCTCTCATGCGGAGGGCCTGGTGGATTGAGCAGCTGACTGCGGGGTTCGCAGCCAGATTTTTAATCACTACACTACCAGGTCTTCCACCTTCAAGATGGCAGATCAGGTAGATGTGTAGTGAGGAGCTCTGTCAACAACTACACGGAATACTGGGCCAAGAGGGCTCATCAGATGGTGTTGGAACTCTGGAAAATATAAAGGTATGTTTGGAGGATTGGAAGGTTTATAGCTGGGGAATTTGGAGGAGAATCCAGAAATCAATTATTTTCTGGATCAAGACACTCAGCTGTTCCAGGAGCTGCCGTCTTGGGAGAGCATATCTTGATTGTATCAGGATTGATAAGATTAGGACAGAACATCTTGATTGTATCTTGATTATATCAGCATTGTATCAAGATTGACATCGAAATTTAAAGAGAGAGTACAGGCATAAAACCAAATGGCCACAACTCGTCTGTCTGTCGTGCTGTGGTGGTTTAGGTTGCTATGATTCTGAGGGTTCTGCCACTGATATTTTAAATAACCAGCAGGGTCACCCATAGTGGACAGGTTTCAGATGAGCTTCCAAACAAAGACAGACTAGCAAGAAAGAGTGACAAACTACTTCCGAATTGCTAGTCACGGAAAACTCTATGAATAGCAGAGAAACACTGTCAGATACAGGACTGGAAGGTGGGAACGCACTCAGAATGCGATTAGGAAAAAAATGCCTCCTCAAAGTAGAGTTGACCATGATGACATGAATAGAGTTAAGCTCAGGGGAGAAAAGCTCACAGAACCTTCATTTGCTGATGGGCCATAAATCAAAATGAAGAGAAACAGCTTTAAAAATCCATTGAAAATC
>NW_006408545.1:10416037-10419928 GCF_000296735.1 Chrysochloris asiatica | reverse complement strand
TAATTTAATGCTTATTGTGAAAGTTGACATTTTAATTGTAGAGTGGGATGAAAATATTCAGATCAATATGTCTTTGAATAGAATATAGAAAGGTAAAAAAGCTGAAGAATCAAAACATACAAAACATAGATGTATAAAATATGTGCCTTGCTAACTGTTTCCTCTGAGCATGAAAAAATAAACTACAGTCACAAATACTGAAAAACAACTTCTGATCTTATATGTTCCTTGACAAATAAAATTATTCAGTGTTTCTAGCATCTGGTATAAAGAAAAAAATTACTTTATATGGCCCAGGAAAACTGCTAAATACTTTAAAATTATAATCTGATTTAGTGCAAATTAAGAATTACTATTCTAATTCTATTGAGATTCTGATTAAATAATGTAGTTAGTATTCTGGAAACAGCATCAAAGTCGAAACACAGAATGATTTGAGTCAATATAGAGACTCAAAATTTAATAGTTCGTGGGCAATTAGACTAAGAAGTTGTTGTTTGGTGTTATTGAATGGGTTAATAGCAACCCTATGCAAACAAAATAAAACACTGCTGGGTATTGTGACATCCTTATAATTTTTATGTTTGAGACAATTGCTGCTGCCAGTTTGTCAATTCATCTCATTGAGAGTCTTTGTCTTTTTCTCATTTCCTCCATTTTATCAAGCATGATGTCCTTCTTCAGGGACTAGTCCCTCCTGATAGCATGTCTGAAGTATGAGAGATGAAGTCTTGCCATCTTGGTTTCTAAGAAACATTCTGCTTGTACTTATTCTAAGATTTGTTTATTCTTTTAATATTCTTCTCCAACACTGTAATTCAAATGTAATGATTCTCCTATGATCTTCCTTATTCAATGCAGTATTGTTATTGCTGTTAAGTGCTTTCTCACCTATTTCATTTTCATGTTTTAAAAAATTCTGCCACCTTGATCACTTATTTGCTAAAACAATTTTATTTCCTCTTATTTTGCTTCAAGAAAATAAGGCCAGACATAATTTTAAAATCAGCATATAATCTATATTTTTATTAGCTACAATGTCTAGGTAACATGACATTGTAGGTCATTCATGTTACTCTTAGGTAACATGAATGACTCTTCACAAAGTTTGCTCTGAATGGTGTCCAGGTAGTACAATGGATTAACCTTGACAATAATATATTCATGTCCCTGGGTGGTGCAAAAGTTTAACATACTTTGTTGCTAGACAAATGCTGATAGTTGAAATTCACCCAAAAATTACTTCGAAGAAAGATATAGTCATCAACATTAGAAAAAAGTCATCCACTGAAAATCATATGGAGCAGTGACTCAACATTGTTGGCACTGCATTTGGTTTCTTTTTCTTTCATTTTTGAGTAATTTTATCTGTATTGTAACATTTTGGAGTACTTGAAACTTCTGAAGGGAGTTCTTAAGGTAATCAGTTAGCCAAAATATACATAATAAACACATCACTTACATGGGCATTAATCAGGTGGTTTCTGCATCGGATGTGGAAAGAGTACAGATTTGAAATAAACTGCAAGAAAGGAGAACAATATGATCATATTAAAGCAACACAAAAATGAAGCTTAGTGATAACACGTAAGTATTTTTATATTCAGAACCCCCCTTTATCTCTTCCATGTGAGAAGCCACCAACTGATAAAAGATCAGACAAACAGTGAAATGAATCTAGAAACTATTTAACGTCCAAAGGAAGCTTATCATTCAAAGCAAAATAGATACACTAGGCAAGATAAAAAGCACAGATTGAATTTATTGGTCTCAGAATATATAGGCATGGAACAAAATGAAAATAAATGGTAGTAAAATATCCAAAATTGAAGCATATGAGACAAAATATTATTAATCACTTTGCATTTACTATTATTATTATCAAGATTGTTTTGTAATCTTAAGATGCTGTATCAAGAGAAATTTAGTTATCCTTGAGATAGTATCTACCACTCATCCTTCAGTGTTTTGGACTGTGGTGATTTGTATGTTGTTCTGATTCTGGAAGCTATGTCACCAGTATTTTAAATACTGGGAGGGTCACCCATGATGGACAGGTTTCAGCAGATAGTCCAGATAAAATAGATTAGGAAGAAAAAGAGACTGATGAATTCTGAATAGTTAACCACTGAAAAACCTATGAACAGCAGTGTGACATTGTGAGATATAATACCAGAAGATGAGCCCTTTAGGTTGGGAGGCACTTAAAATATGAGTGTGCAAGAGCTAACTCCTCAATGTAGATTTTATATTAGTGTCGTGGCTGGAGTGAACATTCTGGGGCCTTCATTTGTTCATGAAGTACAACTCAAAATAAGAAGAAACAACTGTAAATATCCATTCATAATTGGAACACAAATGTATAAATTATGAGTCTTGGAAATCAGTAAAAATGAAATGAAACACATGAAGTTCAATATGCTAGGCATTACTTAGCTGAAATGGACGGGTGTTAGCCACTTTGAATCAGACAATCATATGACTTACTATGCTAAGAATCACAAACTGAAGAGGAATGGTGTCAGAATCACTGTCAAAAAAGCATTTAAAAATGTATCATGAGGCACAATGCTATCTATGATAGGAAAACATTCATACCTCTTCAAGGAAGATCAGTTAATACAACTATTTTCAAATATGGGCACTGACCACTAAAGCCAGTGATGATGAAATTGAAGCAATCTTAACACTTAATTCCAAGGAGCTCTGGTAGTGTGTGGTTACGATTTGGGCTGCAAACTGCAAGGTTAACACTTCGAAACTACCAGCTGTTCCACGGGAGAAAGATGAGACTTTTGCTCCCGCAAAGGTTTACAACCTCAGAAACCCTGTACAGGGTCACTATGAGTTGGAGATGACTCCACGGCACATAACCACCACCACCACTTAATTCCAGAAGCCCTGTTGTGGTGAGTTAATGCGTTGGAGGGCAAGGTTGGTTTGAACTGCAAGGTTGGTGGTGCAAACTCACCAGCAGCTCCTTGGAAACCCTATACAGGTTTGCTAAGAATTAAAACTGACTCGACAGCACTTAACAACAGCAAAACAGTATAATTCCCATCACTCATCAGTCAATTTGTTGTGTGGTAGAGGCTTATGTGTTGCTGTGATGCTGGAAGTTATGCTGCCAGTACTTTAAATACCAGCAGGCTTACCAATGGTAGATAAATTTCAGCTGAACTTCCAGAGTAACAGAGACTAGGAAAAAGGAGAGCCTGACTACGTCTTAATGTTTAGCCACTGGAAAACATGTGAATAGCAGTGGAACCCTTTCAGATACCACTAGATTATTGAATATTGAAACGTAATGAATATCAACAGAATGTTTTCCTATAGATGAGCCCCTAATGCCGTAAGGCACTCAAAATACGAATGGGAAAGAGCTACCTCCTCAAAATAGAGTTAACTGTGATGGTGTGCATGGAGAAAAGCTTTTGGGATTTTCATTTGCTAAAGCAGCACAACAAAAAAATTCAGAGAAACAGCTGAAACCATCCATTAATAATCAGAACATGGAAAGTACAAAGTATGAATCTAGGAAAATTAGAAGCTTTTAAACAAAAATGGAATGTATAAAGATAGATGCTCTAGTTATTAATGAGCTGAAACGTACTGGTATTGGCCATTTTGAATCTGTTAATAATATGATTTACTATCCCAGGAATAACAAACTGAAAAGGAATGGCATCACAGTCTTCATCAAAAAGAATATTTCAAGATCTATCTTGAAATATAATGCTGCTTCTGATAGGATAATATTGGCAAAGAACAAGGCACCAGGAATTGATGGAATAAAAATGGAAATCTTTCAAGAAAGTGAGGCGGCACAGGAGGCACTCACTCATCTCTGCCAAGAAATTTGGAAGACAACTGTCTGGCCAATTGATTGGA
>NW_006408545.1:10413947-10415477 GCF_000296735.1 Chrysochloris asiatica | reverse complement strand
GAGATATGCAGATGATACAACCTTGCTTGCTGAAAGTGAAGAGGACTTAAAACATTTACTGATGAAGATCAAAGAGCACAGCCTTCAGTATGGATTACTTCTTAATGTAAAGAAAACAACAATCCTCACCCCTAGACCAATAAACAACATTTTTATCAATGGAGAAAAGATTGACGTTGTCAAGGGTTTAATTCTTCTTGGATCAACTATCAACAGTCACGGAAGCAGCAGTCTAGAAATCTAAGGATGTATTGCATTAGGCAAATCTGCTGCACAAGACCTTTTAAAGTGTTGAAGAGCAAAGATATCAGCTTGAGGACTAAGGTGCTCCTGACCCAAGTCATGGTATTTTCAACAACCTCATATACATGCGAAAGCTGGACAGTGAATAAGGAAGACCGAAGAAGAATTGATGCTTTTGAGTTATGGTGTTGGAAGAGAATATTGAAAGTGCCATGGCTGCCAAAAGATCCAATAGGTCCGTTTTGGAAGAAGTGCAGCCAGAGTGCTCCTTGGAGGCCAAGATGGTCAAACTTCGCCTCTCATACTTCAGACATATTGTCAGAGGGATCAGTTGCTTGAGAAGGATATCATGTTTGGTAAGGTGGAGGGTCAGAGAAAATGAGGAATACCCCCAATGAAATGGATTGGTTAAGTGGCAGTATCCCTGGCCTCAAGTGTGGCAACAGTAGTGAGGTTGGCCCAGGATTGGGCAGTGTTTCATTTTGCTGTGCATAAGGTCGCTGTGGGTCGGTACTGACTCAATGGCATCTAACAACAACAAGAAAGACCAGTTAATAGTAGTGTTATTCCAATTGACACACCAACACTGAAGTCAGTGATGATAAAAAGGAAGAATTCTACTAACTTACTCATACATGCAATCAAGAGATTTATTGAAAAATATTGGTGATTAGAATGCTAAGGTTGGAAAAAAAGAGGAAGGATCAGTTGTTGGCAAATATGACCTTGATGACAAAATGACAGAAATGAAGCTGGGGAACACAAAATAGAATTTTGTAAGACCAATGACTCATTCAGTGCAAATACTGTTTTTAAACAACTTAAAAGATGACTTTAAACATGAATTTCAGCTGATAGAATACATAGAAATCAAATTGACTACATCTGTGGGAAGGCAAGGTGGAAAAACTTCATATTATCAGCCAAAACAAGGACAAAGGTAGACTGTGGAACAAACCATCAATTGTTCAAATGCAAGCTCAGGATGAAGCTAAAGAAAATTATAACAAGTTGAGACAAACCAAAGAATGACCTTGAACAGATCCGGATCCTACTTGAATTTAGAGATCATTCTCAAGAACAAATTTTATGCATTAAAAACTAATGATCAAAGATCCGAAGAATTGTGGGATGACATCAAGAACATCATACATAAAGAAACCAAAAAGTCATTAGAAGATAAGAAAGAAGGAAATGATAAAAATGGATGTCTGAAAAGACTCTGAAACTTGCTCTCAGGAGTACAGATGCTAAAACAAATGAAAGATATGGGGGAGTAGAAGAGAC
>NW_006408545.1:10403028-10404170 GCF_000296735.1 Chrysochloris asiatica | reverse complement strand
TTCTGGGCAAATTCTAACTCCCTCTTTCACAAAATTCAATCAAGTATAGGCTGAAGGCAGGTTTACAAGCTTTCTGTAATCGTAATTCCCAATATTCAATTATATCACGCATATATGTCTACTTAACAATGTTGTTATTTTGTGCTCTTGAGTTGATTTTGACATATAGTGACAGTGTGTAGGGTTTCCAAAGATCAGCTGGTGTATTTGCACTACCTACCTTTCAGTTCAATCTGACTTTGTGGTCCAGTGCTTATCCTACAGTGCCATACCTGCACTCCATTTTGCAATAATAGGCAGGAAAAACAATACCCATAAGGCAGTCACACTCATAGACCTTGAAAAAACTCAAGCTCCATCTTTTCTTCTCCACCCTTAGACTAACTCCATTCATATGCTTATGGACTTGGGCCTCAGCTAGAGTTGATCCAGCAGGCCTTGACCCCCTATCAGCCATCCTGTTTAACCAGAGTGACATTTGTATAGGCAAGTCTGGAAGCTGTTCTTCTCCTCATCAGCTGAAGCATTTTGTCTTTTACATTCTTATCAGCCATTTGTTATTGTTTTTAAGTATTGTGAGGTTGGTTCGGTCTATAGTAACCCAGTATAGAGTTTCCAAGGAACAACTGGTGAGTTTGAACCACCAACCTTGTGGTTCAAACTGATATTGTGGTCCTGCTCTTGTCCTACGGTGCCAGGTAATAAAAACCAAAATAACCTGAAAATCAGAATATCTGAAAATCAAAAGTTTCACTCCCCATGCCCCTACGTTATTTCTCTTAAAAAGCCTCATGCTTCCATGAGCCCAGAGTCATTGCAGTGAATTCCACTCCTGATGCTAACTGGAATTCCTGTCTAACTTCCTTTGACTTCACAAAGGGGAATTAGAACCAAATCAAAATTAGCCCAAGGCCAATTTCTGTGAAGCAGAGGTCAGAAATGCCTTCAATTAACAACCTCCCTTAATAATGAAGACAGAGTTATCAGTTCCTTTAAAATTAGTCAAACCTGAGACCCAATTAAGAAAATGCATTCTTGTGATTTTGTTTCTCTAGAACCCCAATTCTGGTACCACATGTCTTAAGCTCAGTTTTCTAAAAAAGCAAAACTAGTGAAACTTACATATGTTTGTATATATATAT
>NW_006408545.1:10399322-10401053 GCF_000296735.1 Chrysochloris asiatica | reverse complement strand
GGTCAGAAGAAAAAACAAATCTGTGTAGAAAGAAATGCAGCCAGAATGCTCCTTAGAAACCAGGATGGTGAGTCTTCCTCTTGTATACTTCAGACACGTTATTAGGAAGGACCAGTCCCTGGAGAAGACCAGGATGCTTTGAAAAGTGGAGAGACAGTGAAAAAAGGAAGACCTCCAATGAGATGGATTGGCACAGTGGCAGTGGCAACAGGTTAAAGTGTCACAAAAGTTGTGAGGATAGTGTAGGACCAGGCAGTGTTTAGTTCTGTCGTGCAGTGTTGCTATGATTTGGAATTGACTTCAGGGCACCTAACAACAGTATTTGTCCTGGTGTGGTATTGTGGGTTAATGTGCTGGGCTGCAAAGTCAGTTTGAACCATAAGGTCGGTGGTTCAAGCTCACCAGCTACTCCTTAGCAACCCTATACAGGGTCGCTATGGGTTGGAACTGACTCAACTGCACTTAAAAATAACAACAGCAATTATACATATAAAAGCTTATTTGGTTTAACTTCTCTAGAGAACCCAGCCTAGGACAATTCACATATAAATTAAGCTATATGTGCATTTAAATGTAATATTGAATAAGAAACAGTGATAGACAAAATAACTGATAGAAAGTAATATGCAGGAGTTATGTAATAATTCACTGTTATGAAATGTCATGAATATTTTTGAGTATTGGGCAACATGGAATTTTATATTTTTGTTATCCGTAGGTGCCTTCAAATATGTTCTGATTCACAGCAACCCTATGAGTGTTAAAACAAAGTACTGTCTGATCATGAACCTCCACTGTGTCAGTCATTCTCAATGTGGGTCTTCATCTTTTTCATTGACACTTCACTTTGCCAAATCTGATGTCCTTCTTCCAGGACTAGTCCCTTCTGGCAATACATCCAATGTGTGAGACATGAAGTCTCACCATCCTTGATTCTAAGTTACATTCTGACTACTTTTCCTCCAAGACACATTGGTTTGTTCTTTTGGCAGTCCATTGTACTTTCAGTATTCTTTTCCAACAATATAATTCAAGTGCATTGCTTTTCTATGATTTTTCCTATTCAGTGTATAATTTTCACTTGCAGATGAGGCAATTGAAAATACCTTAGCTTGGAACAGGCACACCTTACACCTTAGTCCTCAAAGTGACATCTTTGCTCTTAAACACTTGAAAGAGATCTTTTACAGATTTGCCTAATACAATACGTCTTTCGATTTCTAGACTGCTGTTTGGGTTTCTGAAAATTCTGCTGTCCTGGTACTGATGATGCAACCATTTTAAAATTGTTTTCAGAAAATTTTACTTGCATATGATGTTAATGATATTTTCCAATGATTTTTATATCCCATTGGCTCACCTTACTTTTGAATGCTTACAAATATGGATTGCTCCTTTAGCTAGGTAACTTTCTTCCAAATTTCTTGGAAGAGGTGAATGAGTGTCTCCATTGATATATCATTTTGTTGAACGATTTCAATCTGTATTCTGTCAATTACTGGAGGCTTGTTTTGTGCCATCAAAACCCTATTATCTAAATACTGATTCTTCTTTTTTGTTTCCAGCTTTCACATTCGGATCACAAATAGTTATCAATGAATCTTGATTGCATGTTTGATCAATTTCAGACTGAAGAAGATGGGAGAATTCTTCAATTTCATTATCACTGGCTTTAGTGGCTGGTGTATAATTTTGAATAACAGTGGTATTAACTGGTACTTTTTACAGGTT
>NW_006408545.1:10386280-10393596 GCF_000296735.1 Chrysochloris asiatica | reverse complement strand
GTTTGCCAGTGGTTTGTCAATTTTATTAATCCTTTCAAAGAACCAGCTTCTTGTCCTGTAGATTCTTTCTATAGTTTTTCTGTTTTCCATCTCATTTATTTCTGCTCTGATCTTTATTATTTCTTTTCTTTTGGTGACTGTAGGGTCACTCTGTTGATCTGTTATTAATTGCTGGAGATGCTGTGTCAATGTGTTAATTTTGGTTCTTTCTTCTTTTTGGATGTATACATTTATCACAATGAATTATTCTCTCAGCACTGCTTTTGCTGTATATCTAAGATTTGGTATGTTGTGTTTTTGTTCTCATTTCTTTCTAGGACCTTTTTGAATTCATATTTGATTTCTTCTACTACCCAGTTGCTTTTCAGCAGGGTGCTATTCAGTTTCCATGTGTTCCATTTTATTTCTTTGGTCTTCTTATTGTTGATTTCTACTTTTATAGCATTGTGGTCTGAAAAGATGCTGTGTAGTATTTTGATGTTTGTAAATGTATGGAGGCTTACTTTGGACCTAACACATGGTCAGGTCAGGAGAATGTTCCATGTACACAGGAAAATAATGTATATTGTGCTATTGTTGGGTTGAATGTTCTGTACACATCTATGAGGTCAAGTTGTTTGATTGTGCTGTTTATTTCCTGTTGCTTTGTTGAGTGTCTTTTGGTTGTTCTATCCCTTTTTGAAAGTGGCATATTATAATCTCCCACTATAATTATAGTTTTATCTATTTCCTTTTCAATTCTAGTAGGGTTTGCTTCATCTATAGTGGTGTTCTTTCATTGGGAGCATAGATATTAATCATGGTTATGTCATCTTGCTCAATTGACCCTTTGATTACGAGTCAGTGTCCTTTATCTCTTACGCTGGTTTTTGTCATAAAGTTCACTTTATCAGAGACTAGTATTGCCACTCCTGCTTTTTTATTACTGTAATTAGCTTGGTATATATATTTTTCCATCCTTTAACTTTTAGCCTGTTTTTGTCTTTGTGTATGAGGTGTGTCTCTTGAAGGCATCATATTGAAAGGTCTTGTTTTCTTATCCATTCTGCCACTCTCTGTCTCTTTACTGGTGCATTTAATCCATTGACATTCAGTATAATTATCGATAGGTATGAACTAATTGCTGTCATTATGTTAATTTTTTTGTGATGCTATTTGTTACTTTGCTTTGCATGCCTTCTGCTAAGTTCATGTTTTTTGTGCTATTTCTTGTCAGTTTCTTCTTAGATTCCATATTTCCTTGTTCTGCTTGGATCTTCATTGTCATGATAATACAGTGAAGTATTAACTTTCTTTGGGGTTTCCCTACAGTCTATTAACTTCTCCCCAACCCCCATTTAAGACAAGCTATTGTATCCTGTAATCTACCCATCCTTCTCACCACCTGGATCTCTGTTCCTATGCTCTTCCCTTCTTTAATATTGTTTATATTTTGATCTTAGGTTGGCCTCACAGGTCCTCTGAATTCATTGCTGTAATTTTGTTCTGTTCTGAACTCTGCTATCTTTTCACTGAGTTCCAGGTGGTGTTGCCACCTGTACTGTAAATCTTTGGTTGTTGTATGTTCTTTCTGGTTTTCATTCCAAAAATCTCCCTTTAGGATATTTTGAAGCACTAGATTGGCTTTGACAAAATCTCTTATCTTCTGTTTATCCTAAAATGTTTTGGTTGTACCATATTTCGTTGACAGTTCATTTATCTTCTTGAATGTTTTTCTTCTCACCCTTCAATATTTTAGGGAAATTTTCTTCCTCAACTATCTCCTCTGTGGACTTTTGTGATTCTTTCTGTTCCGGGATGCCAATAATTCTTAATTTATTTCTCTTCATGTTATCCAGCATGAATCTTAGGCTCTCTTCAGATTTTTTTATCCTTTTTTCTGCTTGCTTTTCTGTCTTAGCAGCATTAAGAGATTTGTCTTCCAGCTCGCTGGTTCTGGCTTCTATCTCTTCAATTTTACTCTTTTGCCCTTTCACTGTATTGTCTATTTCTGGTATTTTATTATTAATTATCTGGACCTACTTTTGCAGGTTTTGAATTGTTTCCAATGCTGTATCTATCTTGTTTGATTGCTCCTGTAGCACTTTCCTGACTTCTTCCTTATTTTCCTCCACTCCTTTTCACAGCACTTGAATTTGTTTCCATATTATTCTTTTGAATTCCTTCTCATGCAGATCCAAAGCCTGCTCTTCTTCTTCAGGAAATACTGTGTCTGTCTCTAGCTCATTTGTCTCAGTTATTCTTTTCTGGTTTTGTACATGTTTTAATATCTTTAGACATTTTCAGTAGTTAGGTGGATTTTTAATTCTCAAATGGATGCATGTTTCTGTGTTGTTAAACTTACTGAGTGTCTCAGTGGATGTAATATGGAGATAGGCTTCCTTTTTCACCTGTAATGTCTAGCAGCTGGTATTGACTCCTGACCCATTATGGGATATTATGGAGTATGATAGTAGTTTGGCTATATGGCCATGATTGCTGTCTCTTCTTGGGTAATGTAGGGAAAAAAACTCCCACCCCCAGGAAAAAAGTGTGATCAAAAGGACCAAAAACAGAAGCAATATAAAAGTAGAGACAAAAACCACCACTCCCAAACAAAATAAAACCATAGCTGTCCAACCAGTGGCAGGAGTAAAGGGTCCTGCACATGTCAAATTTAGGGCTGTGTCCCAGAGCCAGGCATCATAAGAAGCTCCCAAAGGGTCAGCCTGTGAGATCAATGGGGGTCCTCCTCTCTGTGCCCTGGGAAAACTGTGGGCTCAATGCTGTATCCTTTTGGGGGGGTGTGCCCACTCGCCTGAAGGTGGCCAGGCTGGTCAGAGAGAACACAACAGGGAAGAGGGGGAAAAATGTGTAGAATCCCTCATTCCTCTTTTTTCAAACATCACTGCATGGGTTTCATGATGTCAGTCTGGCTGTGGCCCTGCCTTCTGAATGCATCCTGGGTGGAAGCACTCCACAGGCAGAATCCCGAGTCCTGATCAATTTTCCAGAATCATAGTAATTTCCTTTATGCAGTGCTTTTTCCACCAGTGGGTGTAGGAAACTGATGGCCTGCACCTTACACTAGATCCAGAGCTCTGGAGCAGCTCTGTAAAAGCAACTTCTCTGGATTTTTGTCACCTCCCACACAGAACTTTTCCTACCTGACTCTGCTTTTCCCACCTCCAAAACCAGAAGTCCCCAATTATAATTCTGAAGGCATAAAAACACTGATCTATTAATCAGAGTTAGAAAGTTTTTGCTAGAAGGATTAGTTCTAAGATGAATAGAATAAAATTTAACTTAAGAAATTTTCAAATATTGTTATTTTTCCAACTGTTGCTTTTCTAAAATGAGGGAATAGTTGTAATATCTACTATTCAACAATTTAAAGAAAGAGGCTACAGTAAGGTTAGGGAGACAGTCTATGCCTCTGAAAGTAATTTAAAATATTTTAAAATTGGAAATATAGTGAATTTGATAATATTCTGCTTTCAAACATATTTCCTATAATTGTGCAATTTGTAATGACTATGAAGGAATATAGTCAGAACATTTATAACTTAGGATGGCAAGATATTGTTTCATGTATTTTGGACATGTTAGTAGAAGGGACCAGTCCCTGGAGAAGGGAGAAGGACATCATACTTGATAAAGTAGTGGGTCAGCTAAAAAGAAGAAGCTCCTCTATGAGAAGGGCTGGCCCAGTGGCTACAATAGTGGTTTCAAATGAAACAGTGTCTATGAGGATGGTTCGGGACTGGGCAGTGCTTTGTTCTGCTGCACAAGAGGTCACTATCAATCAAAATCCACTCCATGGCACTTAACAGCAACATCCATACTTTATGTTGCTTAGACTTCTTTGTATTTGAAAATTGTTGCTGCTGTTGTTAGTGCCATCAAGATGCTTTATGACGACCCTGTATAGAGTTTCTGAGGAGTGGTTGGTGAGTATGAACCATGGACCTTGCATTTTAAACTGACCTTGAGGTCTAGGGATTATCCTAGAATCCCAGGACTCCCATTTGAATATTTGTTGATGTTGTTAAATGCTGTAGAGTTAGTTTTGACCCATAGTTTCCATATATAGGGTTTCAGAGGAGCAGCTGGTGAGTTTGAACTGATGACCTTGCAGTTCAAATTGACCTGTGGTCTAGTGCTTATCCTAGAGTGCTAAACCAGATATCTAAGGACTCCAGGAATCTAATGACAAAATAAAATTGTTTTCTTAAAACAAAATAGCACAAATAAAAATGAGTTCAGTAGAACAAATTGTGAGCATTGGATGCTAGTACATATGTTCAACATTTATTTTGACATTTCATATTTATCAATATTTGTGTATTCTTAACTTTTAGCCCACATATTGTTTTTTTTTCTATTTGTCATATTCAATCTAAAATCTCATCCTTTACCATTTATTATAACAAGAATGAAATCATTCTGAAACACATAGATGAAAAAGTATGCCATCGAGAGAAATTGTATTGCTTTCTTATTGACACTAGATTGTATTTCCCAGACTCTCTTGTAGCTAAGTGTGGTTATGTGACTAAGCTTACACCAGTAAAATATTATTGAAAGACATATGTGTGACAGCTCTTCACATTTTAACTGAGAAGCCAGAACTCTTTGTCTTTCTCTACAAGGATAGCAGAAATTTAACTAACCATAGAAGTCCTCTGGAAAGGTGGCAGAGTTGTTCTCCAAGACCCGAACTGATCTCATGGATCTGAACTGCTAACTGAAAACCTAGCTTTAAAATTTTCTTGATTGGTTGCTGAATTGGAACTTTTGAGAAAGTTGTCTTTTACCCTCATTAATGCACAGAAGAAACAGAGATGTCTCTCTAGATAGTATTCCACAATAACAACATAAATATTTAAGTTATTAAATGTAATTCAACATTTAAACTCCTCTTCTTCTGAAAATTAGAGGCATCTTAGAGTTCTGGTTTAGCATTGTATGATAAGCACTGGATTGCTGACCACAAGGTCAGCAGTTCAAACCTACCAGCTGCTCTTCAATAACCTTATACAGGGTCTATTGGAACAGACTCGGTAGCATTTAACAACAAAAAACATAAAATTTGAAATCCTATATGCTATAGGTCATTTGTTGTTGTTGTTATGTGCTGTAGAATCAGTTCCGACTCATAGAGACCCTGTACAGGGTTTCCAAGGCTGTAAATCTTTATGGGAGCAGAAAGCCTCATCTTTCTCCTGCGGAACAGCTAGTTTTGAACTGCTAACCTTATGGTTCACAGCCCGATTCATAACCACTACGCTACCAGAGCTCCTTGTTATATGTCATTAGTTACAGCCTAAATAAAACAAACTGCCTGAAGTAGAGTAGTGTAGTTGACTAACTGTATATTAATAGGTTACGATATTATTGCATTAAAGGTTATGTCACTAAATTAAAGGGTATGCAAAGTTTTTTCAAAACTTTATTCCAATATGGTGTTTCCTATTGGAATTAAAACCTGAAATTAAGTAAAGTCATCATTTGGAACTTAGTATACACGTACAACTTGGAACAAGTATATACAGACTGCCTAAGACTATTACTAAATGAATCTTATGAAAAAAAATTCTAATCTTATGTCAGCATAAATTAATTCCCATGCAACAACACTAGTTTTAAGATCCCATACAGATAGAATAGTGATAGCAGAATAAAACTGTAAGTTATAAGATCATGACCCAATTATGATTACTAAATTTGTTGGCTCTAGTAACTCCATCAGAGGCTTGGCTGTTTCCATTTAATTCTCATTTTACCTCGAAGAAAAGAGACATTAAATGTTCTTCTGTCTATATAGAATGCTTCCTCCTTGGTGCCATTTTGTGATATTTTCAGTCCTCTCTGACATTATCAAATGGATTGACATTTTAAATATTTGCAGTGCTCAGTGGGTACTAATTCAGCAAAGGTGAACCACATGCTTCTTACACTGTGGCACAGCAAGTGATGTGTGTCTGTTTAATCACAGCAGCTGAAATGAGATCAAAAGGCACTGTGTTGTTAAACTCCTAAAACTACTGTCACAGCAGACATACCTGGAGGGGTCCTTGAAGGATAAAGCTAAGTAGTGAAGAATCTTCTTAGGCTGTTGGCTTATCTGAACCCATTAACCCAGCTTGGCGGGGAAGTATATAACATTTCTATATTTACTAGATTTCTAAATGCTCAATCATTTTTTAGGCCTCCCAGCAATTCTTGCTTTTTTTTTTTTTTTTCCTTAACTATAGTTTACCTTCAATATTTTATCAGAACTGGGACTTCAAATGTCACAAAAATAAAATTATTTTACATGTACCCTACCACAAATTTTGGGACTTGATCCAAAATGAATTGTATACAGTAGGAAATGGCATTGCTAACTTTGTCTGCTGAAATTTCATAGTTTAGATATGTTGTTGTTGTTGTTTGTATGTGCTGTGGAGTCGGTTCCAATTCATAGCGATGCTGTACAGGGTTTCCAAGGCTGTAAATCTTTACGGGAGCAGAACGCCTCATCTTTCTCCCACGGAACAGCTGATAGTTTCGAACTGCTGACCTTACGGTTTGCGGACCGATTCGTAACCACTACGCTACCAGAGATCCTTTATAGGTATTTTTATTTTTTATGACAAATGTTTACATAGCAATGAATGGAATCACTGTCAAAATTGTTTCCTGAATATGTTTTCTTTACAAGGCCTAACATTTTTATATTGTTGTCATTGCTAAGCATAGTTGAGTCAGTTCCAAATCATATAAACTCTGCTAGGGTTTTGAGGAGGAGCCGGTGAGTTCGAACTGCTGACCTGTGTTTCATAGTCCAGTATAATCTTACAGCACCACACTAAGAGTCCTACTACTTTTAAATAGGGCTCATGGTATGGTGCTGTAGGACCAACACCACAAGATCAGCTGTTCAAACCCACCAGTTGCTCCTCAGAAACCCTACAAAGGGTTGCTATGAATTGGAACGAACACTGACTCTACAAAAACAACAACATATTTTAAAATAAAATGTTCTAGATCATCTTAAGAACATTCAGTCCTCAGCTTCTAATAAAGTAAGAGTCTGTATTCGACCATCATATAAATTTTCCTGACTTACCTCAATCACATGTACGCCATCAGAAGCTCAGTGTTGCTGCCATTCACCCAAGTCTTTCTAAAGGGGTGAGGATATAGACATCAACTCTATACTAGTGTCTCCAATATATGTGTATTAAAACTGTTAAAAATGAAATTCCTGTTCTCCAATTTACTGAACATTTAGAGCACATTTAAGGAATTATTAGGACATAAAAATTAGAAAATTGGTTAAGAATAAGTTT
>NW_006408545.1:10381744-10382975 GCF_000296735.1 Chrysochloris asiatica | reverse complement strand
CCATCTTGTTTGTTCTCCAAGAATAAGTTTTAAGAAAGTCAATATCATAGGAGTTTCAGTGTATGAACCATATTCGTATGATAGTTGGATATTTTAAAAGACAATTCAGTGGCTTTTGCTATGAAATTTGCTCTATTCACTTAACATCCTAACATATTATAACTTTCCTACATTTCAGGAAAGTTGCTTAAATGTAGGATAGTGTTGGACTGCTAACCTGAAGGTCAGCAGTTCAAATCCACCAGCTGCTCCAAAAAATCCTAAAAAGGTCACTAATAGTCTGAACTGACTCGACAGAACTTACCAAAACAAGCTAGTTAAATAATTTTTAAAAGAATTTAAAAATAGGAAAGGAAAAATATGAAAATGGAATTCTTTTGAAAAAGCTTGCTTGTTTCTCTTCTCATTTAGATTCCCAAAGGGAAGAATGCTTTTCATTTGGGGTCCTAACCATAATATTTCACCACTAGATTTATAAAGCAACTTCAAAGGCTGTGTGATAAGGACAGGAGTCAAGGGTTAGGAGAAGAGTGATAAATATTTAGGAAAAATTTGTCTCTATATTTAAGGAGCTGGAAGAAAATGATGAAAGCTTCATGGCTGCAACTAAGAAAATATTTATTGAGTAGGTACTATGCACACTTTACTAGGTACACATCAGTGTATACAAGTTTCCATAGCCTATGCAACTGTCATTCTAGAAGAAGAAGGCCTAAAATAGACATGATGAATATGTTTAGTATTGTATATATAACAATAAGAAAAACTCCATGGAAAAAGGAAAAGGAAAAGAAAATGGATAGAAAGTGGACACAGTAACGGAAGAACTGCAATTTTAAATGTAGCAGTAAGAAATAGAATTACTGAACAGGTGAGATTTTAACAGACTTGATGAACAGTGTCTATTTGAAGTGAAGATTTAAAGAGAGAGATAAAACAGCTAGATTTTATGTGAGCAGTACATGGAAGACAAAAGCGCAAAGAAAAGGAAGATATTTTAAGAGATATTGTGTGGACTATGTATTCTTTTCTCAAGGCTTGTGAAATAATAGTAACAAGCTTGAGTAATTTGAGCTTACATTTGCTTTTTTAAAAAGATTTTATTGTGAATTCAGTGATAGTTTACATGGGATAACATCGGTTTTACACTCATTGTTTCATTGTAATGATTACAATCCCTTCCATGCATCATCATTCAACAGTATTTGCTTCTATTAACTCTGCTTTTTTT
>NW_006408545.1:10378423-10380514 GCF_000296735.1 Chrysochloris asiatica | reverse complement strand
TCCCACCTCAGAAGGTTCTGAATGGGGATCAGGATTCCACCTAAATTTCTATAAACTACTAAGGCTCCACAAGAAGCCTATTTCACTGGGCAAGTTCTAGAACCCATTTTAGGTATTCCAATCAGTTATTGACTGAAGACGGGCTTACAAGCTTTCTATAATCTTGTTTCCTGACATTTCTTTTTATCCCACTCAATTGTCTATTTTATAATAGTAGGCAAGGGAAACCAATATTCATAAGACAGTAAACAACTTAACATTATTTCCCTTCTTCAGACTATGCCTTGATCCCTGTATCACAGATCCCTGTTGTTCCAAGGATTAGCCTACATCACTATTTAGCTCTGTCCCATTTATCCCATGCAAACCTGCTTTAGTGTTCCCCTATCTACTCCCTCCCCCTTCTAGTGTATTGCCCTCCCCAACACCCAATCTATGTATCTATCCACTACCCTGTGCTCTACAGTCCCATCCCTCCACTCCTCTTACATTTGTTTTTTTTAAAACATTTCTCACCTTTGTATTATTATAAGGAAAATATCCATGAATCACACAACTTTACAAGTATTGCTAAGTTCCATCATATTGGTTCCAACTCAAAGCTACTCTGTATAGAGTTTCCAAGGAGTCGCTGGTGAATTTGAACCACCAACATTGTGGTTAACAGTCCATGGCTTATCCTACAGTGCCATTGTTGTGTTGTTAAGTGCAATCAAATCAGTTCTGACCTATAACAACCCTGTATAGGGTTTCCAAGGAGTGACTGGTGATCTTGAACCACTGACAGGTAAACATATTTTGGTTCAAACTGACCTTGCAGGATAGCACATTACCCCACAGCACCGCACCAGGACTCTATACAGTGCCATACCAAGATATCAACAATAAACGTATCAACAGTTTTTAAATATCTTAATTGTGCTAGATTCTGCTTGAAGTATTCTGCAAATATTAACTCAAAGAATCTTGTTAACAACACATGATATATGATTTTTAAGTATATTTTACCAATGGGAAAATTGAAATGCAAAGAGATTAAATAATAATAAGGAGGAAATTGAGATTCATGTATGGTCCACTATATTCTTATTCTATGCTTTTGACAAATTGGCTGAAATGCTAAACCAGTAGTCTTCCTTACTAATATTTTGTAAAATAAATTATCTACTTGTTTCCCCTCAAAAAATCAAAGAACATTTCAAAAGTTTCTTGTCTATGTCTCAGCCTTCCTCATAAATTCCAAACTAACCATCCATTTCAAACTAGAAGATAATAGTACATGCAAGTTTAAGTGTTACTGAAATTAGATAAACTAATTCTCAAGTTTATCAGTGTTTAAATCTTGCTTTAACTCTTAGAATACTATTGTGTTTGTTAGCTACCATTGACTTGGCACAGACTCACAGCAACCCTGTGCACAACAGAACAAAATGCTGCCCAGTCCTGGGTCAACCTCACAGTCATTGCTAAGCCTGAGCCCATTGCTGCCACCACTGTGTTAATTCATTCCTTTGGGGGAGTCTTCCTTTTTCTCCAATCCTCCATTTACCTAACATGATATCCTTCTACAGGAACTAATCTCTCCTGATAATAGCTCTGAAGAATGAGAGACAAAGTATGGCCATCCTGGCTTTCAAGGAGCATTCTGACTGTACTCTGTCCAACACAGATTTGTTTATTTTTTGCCAGTCCAAAGTACTTTTAATATTCTCCTCCAACACCATAATTCAAATGCATCAATTCTTCTACTGTCTTCCTAATTCACTAACTTCCATATGCATATGAGGTTATCGAAAATACCATGACTCGGGTCAGGCACACCTTAGTCCTCAAACTGACATCTTTGCTCTTCAGCACTTTAAAGAGGTCTTGTGCAGCAGATTTGTCTAATGCAAACCATTGTTTGATTTCTTGACTGCTGCTTTCATGAGTATTGATGGTTGATCCAAGCAAAATGAAGTTTTGCTGACAACTTCAATCTTTTCTCCATTTATATGGGTGTTGATTATGGTCCAGTGGTGAGGATTATTGTTTTCTTTACATTGAGATGCAACCCATACAGAAGACTTTGGTCTTGGATCTTTTCAGTGA
>NW_006408545.1:10363180-10366341 GCF_000296735.1 Chrysochloris asiatica | reverse complement strand
TCTTCGGTGAATGCTGGGTCCCTCAGGCACGCTCGCTCCATTGTCTATTTCTTTCTTCAATTCTAGTACGGTTTGCTTTATATATCTTGGTGCTCTTTCATTGGGAGTATATATGTTAATAATGGTTATGTTATCTTGCTCAATTACCCCTTAAATCATCAGATAGTGTCCTTCTTTATCTCTTATGGATTTTGCCTTAAAGTTAATTTTAACAGAGATTAGTATTGCCACTCTTGCTAATTTTTTATTTCAATTAGCTTGATATATTTTTTTCCATCCTTTAGCTTTTAGTCTGATTTTGTCTTTGTGTGTAAGGCGTTTCTTTTGCATACAGCGTATTGAAGGGTCATATTTTCTTATTCATTCTGCCATTTTCTGTCTCTTCATGATGCTATAAATTTTAAAAGGCAGCAGAAAATCTCATTTTAATGAGATTTTTCATCAGCCCCACCCAGACAGATTGAATATTAGTTAGTGGAGATTCTACTTTCCTCCACAACCTCTGGATCTACGCTCCCTCTTGAAAGCTTGTAATCTAGTCACTTCTTGCTCTTGTAACCTCCCTATCCCAGTCCAGCAAACTACTGGTAGTGTTAACAGACCTGCTAATAATCCACTACTATACAGCTCTAAGGAGCTCTGGTAGTGTAGTGGTTATGAATCAGGCTGCGAACCGCAAGGTCAGCAGTTCAAAACTACCAGCTGTTCCGCAGGAGAAAGGATGAGGCTTTCTGTTCCCATAAAGATTTACAGCCTTGGAAACCCTGTACAGGGTTGCTATGAGTTGGACCTGACTCCATGGATCATAACAACAACAGCAACAACAATAGAGCTCTAGTAGCGTAGTAGTTACAAATTGGGCTGCTAATCTCAGGGTCAGCAGTTCGAAACTACCAGCTGTTCCACAGGAGAAAGATGGGGCTTTCTGCTCCCATAAAGATTTACAGCTTTGGAAACCCTATGCAGGGTTGCTATTAGTCGGAAGCGACTCCACAGCACGAAACAACAACAACAACATATGCTAACAGAGACTCTCTCTCACTCTCTCAGAGGCTTTCTCCCTGCATCATCAATTAAGAGCATTTGCTTCTATTCCCTCTGTTTTTTTAAAAAAATTTATATATATACAAATATGCTCAAGAATATATAAGCATTTAAACAATCCAAAGGCACATTCTGCAAACCAGCCTTCTGGTCTCCAGCACACAGCCTTTCTGTTTCCATGAGTCTAGAGTCCTCAACAGCTCTATCTCTCCATGCTGTCTTCTGTGCCTTCATCTCTGGTGTCTCTGCTTCTCTGGTTAGGGTTCCATGTTCTGCTTATGCTCTTCTCTCTTGATGGTGCTAGGGTTCTCTGCTCCTGAAATGTAAGATTAACTATCTGCACTTTTATGTTAAAAATTTTTTACCTTTACAGTTGTGACAATAATCACAATTAGTTATGATAACAATTACTCGTTATTGAATCCAAAGTGTCCTATCCCCATCTGCTTTCACCAGACCCATCCAAACAAGATGAAAACTATTCAGTGGGGATTCTATCCCCCCACCCCCACTCTAAACCTAAACTCCCTCTTGAAAACTTGTTATGTAAGCCATTTCATGCCAGCTCCCCGCCCCCTCGCCCCCCCCATTTTAGGTAGCCAGTATCTAATTTGCCTGTCCCTGGTAACGAACGTAGTGGTTACGAATCGGGCTGCGAACCGCAAGGTCAGCAGTTTGAAACTATCAGCTGCTCCACGGGAGAAAGATGAGGCTTTCTGCTCCCCTAAAGATTGACAGCCTCGAAACTCCTTTTCAGGGTCACTATGGTTCTAAAATGACTCGACAGCACTTAACAACAACAATCAATCAATCCTGTATACCAAGTGGATAGGCTTGATCCTTGATGTGAAGACTCTTTTCGTCTTGGTTGGTATTTTGAGCTATTACATAGATAAGTGTAGGTTAAGTTCATCAAATTGTGCGAATTTACACTTGGTTCTTCTATCGAATTTCTTTATTTTCCTCTAGTCAAGCTCTGAACATCAAGCAATCAAAGCTAGGTCAAATGGGTTTGTTGTTGTTGTTAAGCTCCTTTGGGTTGGTTCCGACTCATAGTGACTCTGTACAGGGTTTCTGAGGCTATAAATCTTTATGGGCAAAGAAAGCCTCATCTTTCTCCCACAGAGCAGCTGGTAGTCTCGAACTGCTGACATTGCAGTTCACAGTTCAATTCATAACCACTACGCTACCAGAGCTCCAATTGCAGAGGTCAAATGGGTACTATCTGCAAATTTGGGTATTTTTGTGCATCTAGCCCCACTTTATATTAGCTGGAGGCTTTACGCTCAGCTCTAGCCCTCCATGGCTAGGTGAGTATCCATGGACTCAGAAGTTCCCAAGTCTCCCCAAATTTTGAATCAACTATCCTTTCCTCTTCTCTCTCTCATTTCCAGGTTGGCAGGAGTCTATGGAATGTGGTCAGACTCAGCCCATATATTCATTACTGCCTTTCCCCCACTTTCACTCACATGTAGACCAATGCAGTTACCATCGAGCTTACATGACTACTTGGTGTTCCCTTTGAGAAAATTAGGGGACCAGTGTACTCAGTATAGTTGGCAACCTCTGTCAGTCAAGGATCTCAAGAGATGAGGTGGGAGAAGAGGGAGAAGATATGCATTCAAGAAACTGACCAAACTCCAAAAAGAATAAAATTCAAAAGAAAATCTTCAAGACATAGTAAAATGTTCCAAAGCCAAAGATAAGGAAAGAATTCTGAGAGCAGCTCAGAAAAAATGAAAAATAACCTACACAGGACAGTTAATAAGATGAAGCTCTGATTTTTTTTGCAAAAACCATGCAAGCTCAAGATTGATGAAATTGCATATATTAAACTCTGAAAGAAAAAATATGCCAGAAAAGAATCATATCCTCCCAGCTAAATGTCCTTGAAGTTGTCAAGGACTTCATTCTTCTTGGATCAACTATCAACACTCACAGAAGCAGCTGTCAAGAGATCAGACGACATATTGCATTGGGCAAATCTGCTGCACAGAAACTTTTTAAAGTATTGAAGAGCAGAGATGTTAGCTTGAGGACTAAGGTGCGCCTGACCCAAGCCATGGTATTTTCAATAACCTCATATGGATGCGAAAGCTAGGCAGTGAATAAGGAAG
>NW_006408545.1:10359687-10361285 GCF_000296735.1 Chrysochloris asiatica | reverse complement strand
GAAAAAGAGGAAGTCCCCCAAAGCAATGGATCAGCCAGGTGGCATCATTGATGGACTCAAGTGTGGCAGCGGTAGTGAGGTTGGCCCAGGATCGGACATTATTTCATTCTGCTGTGCATGGGGTCACTATGAGTAGGTTCCGACTCGATGGCACCTGACATAAACAACAACCAGTCAAAGACAGACTATGAAGAAAGAAAGACAGACGATGTTTAGTCCAAATGTTTAGTCTTTGAAAATCTTATGAATGGCAGTAGAGCACTGTCAAATAATACCACAATATTGAATATTGAAATATAATGAAAAGCACCAGAATACTGTCAGAGTGCCAGAAAATGGGCCCCCAGGTTTCTAGGCACTCAAAATATGACTGGGGAAGAGCTGCCTCTTCAAAATAGAGTTAACCATTATGACACAAATGGAGTAAAGTTTTCAGGACCTTCATTTCCTGATAGGGCACAATTCAATTAAGAGAAAGAGCTATAAATATCAATTAATAATCAGAATATGTAAGGTATGAATCTAGGAAACTTAGAAGTTGTCAAAAATGAAACGGAACATATAAGCATCAATATCGAAGGCATTGTTGTTGTTGTTAATTGCTATCGAGTTGGTTCTATCCCATAGCAACCCTCTATAGGGTTTCCAAGGAGAGGCTGGTGAACTTAACTGTGAGAATCAAATGGTTTACTATGCCAGGAGTGACAAATTGAAGAGGAATGGCATCACAATCATCATCAAAAAGAACATTTCATGATCTATGCTGAAGTACAACACTGTCAGTGATAGGATAATATCCATATGCCTACAAAGAAGAACAGTTAATACAACTATAATTGAAATTTATGCAACACTCACTAAAGTCTGTGATGGTGAAATTTAAACATTATACCGACTTTTTCAGTCTGAATTGTTCAAACATGCAACCAAGATATATTGATAACTATTGGTGATTGAAATGCAAAAGTTTGAAACACAGAGGAAAGATAAGTCATTTGAAAATATGGACTTGGTGATTAAAAAAAATGCTGGAGATAGCATGATGGAGTTTTGCAAGACCAATGACTTCTTCATTTCAAATACTTTATTAAACAATATAAAAGACAACTATATACATAGACTTCTACAAATGAAATATATATATAATCCAAATTGACTACATCTGTAGGAACAGACAATTAAAAAGCCAGAACAGGGTCATGGGCAGACTGTGGAATATACCATCAATTGCTAATATGCAAGTAAAGACTGAAGCTGAAGAAAACTAGAAAAAAGCCAATGAGAGGCAAAATATGACCTTGAACATATTCCACCTGAATTTGGAGATCATCTCAAGAATAGATTTGAACATTAGACACTAGAGTCTGAACACCAACAGTTGTCAGATGACATCAGAAACATCATACATGTATCTTTCTTGTAATTAAGTGTTGCAGACCGTGTAAGACTAGTCAGAGGTTCGAGGCCCTCTAGGGCCGAGTGTAACAAATGAGGCCACTGGCAGTTAATGGCAAATTGCTTTCATCTTAATATTCAGGTATATATATTAAATTAATACACTGGAGCCTTTGACAATCCACAGATAAATGTGGTATTTT
>NW_006408545.1:10357731-10358267 GCF_000296735.1 Chrysochloris asiatica | reverse complement strand
CCAAGCTTGCCTATCAGTGATGTATCCACCCTGGCTTTGGGGTGCCTCTTTGTCTCTCTCTTTCTCTGTATTCTTGATATATATGAATCACCGTCAGGTATCCTCTCCTCGTGAACTGAACCCCAATGTCGAGGCGGGTCCCCGACAATTAAGAATACAAGAAAGAAAGAAGAGGTCAAAATAGATGTTAAAAGAAACTCTGAAATGGCTTTCCAGTGTAGAGATGCTAAGTGAATAGAAACAAAATAAGGAAGTAAAAGTTTTAAATGTAAAATTTTAAAGAGCAGCTTGAGTGGACAAGGTAAAGTATTCAATTAATTGTTCAAAGACCTGGACTTAGAAAACCAAAAGGAAAGAACATGATAGGTATTTCTCAAGCTGAAAGAACTTGGGTGGGGTGGGGGGAATAAAAGCAAGCCTCAACTTTCAAAATTGATAGATTCTAAGGACAAAATACATTGTCTGATCTCTTGACTGTTGCTTTTTTCCAGTGTTGACCGTTGATCCAAGAAGAATGAAGTACTTGACAACTTCAA
>NW_006408545.1:10349415-10356459 GCF_000296735.1 Chrysochloris asiatica | reverse complement strand
TATGAGTCGGTTCCGACTCTATGGCACCTGACAACAACAAGGGCAAAATACTGAATGATGAAAAAAGCATCAAAAGAAGATGGAAGGAATATTCAGAGTCACTGTAACAAATAGAAATTTTTGATGTTAAACCATTTCAAGAGGTTGCACATGATCAAGAGTCAATAATACAGAATGAAGAACTCCAACCTACACTGAGGGTATTAGCAAAGAACAAAGTGTTGGAAATTAATGGAATACAAATTGAAATATTGCAACAAACTAATGCAGCACTGAAGGCACTCAGTTATCTATACAAAGAGATTTGGATGATAGCTACCTGGCCAACTGATTGGAAGAGATCCATTTTTGTGCTCATTCCAAAGAAAGGTGATACAACGAAATGTGGAAATCATTGGTCATTGTCCTTAATATTGCATGCAATTAAAATTTTGCTAAGGATAAATAAAAAATGGCTGTTACCTTATATTGACAGGGAGCTGACAGAGAGAATCAAGTCACATTCAGATGAGGACAGGGAGCCAGGGGTATCATTGCTGTCATTTGATAGATGTCGAGTGAAAGTAGAGAATACCAGAAAGAATACCAGAATACTTGTGCCTTATTGACTGTGCAAAGGCTTTTAATTGTGTGGATCATGACGAGTTATGGGCAACATTGCATAGAATAAGTATTTTAGAACACTTAATTTTGCTCATCAGGAACCAAGAGTTAATCCTTTGAACAGCACAAGGGAAAATGGAATGGTTCAAAATGACTAAAGGTACATTCTAGGATTGTACTCTTTTACCATACTCACTCAGTCTGTATGCTAAGCAAATAATCTGAGAACCTGGATTTTATGAAGAAAGATTGACAGTAGGATTGGAAGAAGACTCATTAGCAGCCTGTGATATGCAGACGATACAACCTTGCTTACTGAAAGAGAAGTGGACTTAAAATACTTACCTGATGAATATCAAACACCATAGCCTTCAGTATGGGTTGCACCTCAATGTAAAGAAAATAAAAATCCTCATCACTGGACCAATAAATAATATCAAGACAAAAGTTGTCAAAGACTTCATTTTGCTCAGATCAACCATCAATACTAGTGGAAGCAGCAGTCAAGAAATCAAACCTTGTATTGCATTAGGCAAATATGCTGCACAAGTCCTCTTCAAAATGTTTAAGAGCAAAGGTGTCAGTTTGAGGACTAAGGTGCACTGGCCCAAGCTATGGTATTTTCAGTAGCCTTTTATGCATGTGAAAGTCGGATAATGAATTAGGAAGACTGTGGAAGAACTAATGCATTTGAGCTACGATATTGGAAGGGAATATTAGAAATACCATGGTCTTTCAAAAGAACAAACAAATCTGTATGGGAAGAAGTACAGCCAAATGCTCCTTAGAAGCCAGGATGGCCAGACTTTGCCTCTCATATTTCTGACATACTTTCAGAAGGGACAAGTACTTGGAGAAGGACATCATGCT
This sequence comes from Chrysochloris asiatica, assembly GCF_000296735.1. Taxonomy (NCBI): domain Eukaryota; kingdom Metazoa; phylum Chordata; class Mammalia; order Afrosoricida; family Chrysochloridae; genus Chrysochloris; species Chrysochloris asiatica. Next base: position 10,354,986 of record NW_006408545.1, on the reverse strand, counting down.
TGGCAAAGTCGAGGATCAGTGAAGCAGAGTAAGAACCCCAATGAGATTGATTGGCACAGTGGCATCAGCAGTGGACTCAGGCGTAGCAATGATGCTGAGGTTTGCACAGAACTGGGCAGTGTTGCATTCTGTTATGTATGGCATCTGTATGAGTAGGTACTGACTTGAAGGCACCTAACAACAACAAATGTATTTACATAACTTCCAAACTGAAAGGAATTCAAGTCGATTTTATGATAGAACAGATTGTTTTATACTTTTGAAGACACTGATGCATATGTTACTTGAGTGAAGAGGAAGGTAATATACAATTGAATAAATATTCAGGGTGTACAAGTGTTGGAGGGAGAACAGTAGTATGCATAGAAATATGTAGGTTTGACAGAGAATATTTGTGAATGAATATTTAATGCTTCTGCAGATATGCTCACCAATATGGAAGACAGTATGGGGGCAAAGTTATGAAAATGTGTTACATATAACCAACCACTTTGAAGGAATGTGTTGCTAGATCTGGAGTCTTAGAACCATAGCCACAGGGAACTCCAAAGTTAATTAGCATCACATAGTCCATAAAGACAAATACTATTTTAGTGAGTAGTGATTTGGGTCTTAAAAACTTATTAGTGGTGATCTAAGGTGGAAATATTGACTTGTCCCTCTCCAGAGGGAAGATGAGTAATGAATATTGGAGACACATGGAAAAAATTAATCCACTGAACTGATTGACCATACAAAAGTCAGTTTTCATGAACCTGAGACCAGAAGAGCTAGATGAGGTACTACCAACTGCTCTGAATGTGATTGCATTAGAAGGTCCTAGACAGAGTGGGAGAAAATCTGGAGCAAAATATAAAATCACAAAAGAGATTCAGTTTATTGATTGCACAGAGGCTGGTGGAATCCCTGAGACTATGGTCCATAGTCACCCTTCAGGATTAAACTGTAAATCACCCCCATGGCTGAGTTGACCTTTATGCCTTAAATTTAATTGGCCCAGAAGATTCCCCTCAGAACCCACTGTTCTTATTGGACCTAGTTTTCTAGATACAATCCAAGATTTGGTACTGGTTACATTATGATACAGTCCACAAAATCCTTTTCATTGACTTCACTCTTACTTAAAAGACTGGTCAGCTCCTTGAACTAGCTCATATTCCCACAATGCTTTTGGCATTAATCCAGTCAAAAGCTTGCTGAGGCCTAGGTTTATACTTCAAACTGAAAATGTGAATCATATGATATCTCAATTTCATTATCTATCACATCAATTGTAATCGTATAAAATTTTCCCACTGATTTCTAGACTCTAGCCACAGTTTCTTCATTCATTGAGGTTGATAGCCTTGTCCCTCTTAGCTCACCACATGGTCAGTTTGGACTGCAAGGTAAGTGGTTCAAATCCGTCAGTTGCTCCTCAGAATTCCTATACAGGACCACTATGAGTCAAAACCAACTGGATGGCACTAAACAGTTTTCAGCCAAGATCTGAAATGTTATCACCGTTCCACACCATTTTCTGAATCTGGCTTGATTTTCCACTTTTCTGACCATTGTCTGCTGCAACTGCTTTTGAATTATCTTCAGCATTATTTTAGTTGCATGTAATATTGTAGGACAACAAATTGGTTATGGCTCCTCTAAATTTCTCCATTCTGTAATGTATTAAAAATACTTGTCTCTATGCCAGAGACTTCTGGTGTGGCACTGTAGGATAAGTACTGGATTGTTATCCACAAAGTTGACAGTAAAAATCCACCAGCTGCTCCTGGAAACCCTCTACAGGGTTGTTATGAGTCAGAACTGACTCAACAGCACATAACTGCAAAATAACAAATGCCTGTGATTATGGATTCACTTTGAAGTGAGTTGCTGAAGAGTAAGGGATAAGATGAGACTAAGGAGTAAGGATTACAGTGAAACTAAGGATTAAGGTTACCTTCAGTGTTGTAGAGGGTGTGACTCAAATCACCACCCTTAGTTTCCCTTGGGGACATGGCCTATGTACAATTTATAGGACTGCTTTAGAAAAGTTTACTCTTTTACCCTGGTTCTTGCATCTGTCTCATTATGTCTGACCTCCAGTTTGTGCAAATTTCAGCCCATCATCTGACCTGATTTACCAACTCTCACAGCCTTATGCATCAAGAGTCTGTTGTCTGAACTACTAGTTTTGGTTCCTTAGTTCCTGAGAGTTTGTGGTTAAGATGATTCCACCATACTGAACTCTGAATTATAGCTTTGGGACTTGCAAGTTTCCACAATTTGTGACACAAATCCTTGGACAGTTGTGAGTTTTGTGAGATGTTGCAGTGTGTTGCAGAACCCTGGGACTTGAGGGAAGGCAGGAGTGGTGTAACACATTGAAAAAGTTGAACAATTGGGATAGCTTTAACCTCCAACTCATAGGGGCCAGACCCATGCTGATCTTTCTATAAGAAATTATTTATGCAGATATTAATGATATTATTCAATAATTTCTGCATTAGATTACCTTCCTTTGGAATAAATAAGCATAAATAGGGATCTTTTCCAGTCAGTTGTCCAGATTGAAGTCTTCTAAATTTCTTGATATAGACGAGTGAGTTCCATCCAGTACTATATCCATTAGCATTTCATTACAGTTGCTAACCTATCAAATACTGGAGCCTTACTTATGGTCCATGTTCTCAACATAGCTTGGACTTCTTCCTACAATACTGGTAGTTCTTGATAATATGCTGTGTCCTGATATGGCTGGATGTCAGCTAATTATTTTTGGTAAAGTGAATTTGTGTATTTCTCCCACCTTCTTTTGTTACTTCATACATTGTTCAATATTTTGCTCATAGACTCATATACTAGAAAATCTGTAACAAATGCAGTGTCCACTAGGACATTGCAGAAGGGTATATATATTTTTTCAGAGCATTAGTAATAGTGATGTTACACTCAAGCTACATTTCTGAGGCAATGGTAGATAAATAAATTATGTTATATTTAGCTGTATACATACTAAAATGGAAGAATTCTTACCTGGCTCGATCTCAAAGCCAAAATAGTCTAGTTCTTAGTATATACAACAAGTTCATAAGTGTACATCTTAGTATTTTTTCTAATTTATATGTATGCTAAATTTTAATATAGCTAATATTGAATGAAAACAAAAAGTTTAAAAACACTGTTGTGTAGTATAGACAAACAAAAATGATGTAAATGTGATTTAAAAATCAGAATAGTAGATATGTTATTGTTGGGGTTAAGGTGTGAGATGTTTGGGATGTTTTTTTAATCTTAATTTGGAGGCGGTTGCATACAAAAGCCATGAAAAAGTGTGTATGTGTACACATTTGATTGAATTCTGTATGCAAATTTTGACATATTTTTTGTATCTGGATGAGGAGAGGGAGCACATTCTACAGCAAGGGATACAAGGAAAGACAAGAAGTCCGGTCAGACTTTTCAGACTATTTACCTCTCCTCACTCCTCCTCTGTCTTTGATGATGGTCACTGTCCTTCTGAGAATCTCTATATGTATAGGTTCCTTAGAAAATCTCTCTATAGGTGCTGCACCAATTATTCCTTTTGTATGAATCACTTTTCTCCTACATAGATTATCTCAATCATTTTGCATATTTCTAGTTCCAGTATCTAAGCATGTCTCTCTGTATTCAATACTGGTTCTTCAAAGTGAATTGTTGTTGTTGTTAAGTGCTTCAAATCGATTCTGACTCATCGCAATCCTATATAAAGTTTCCAAGGAGCAGCTAATGGATTTGAACCACTAACCTTGTGGATAGCAGTCCAGCACTACCCCATGGGTCCTCAAGAAGCATAAGTTGTTGCTGTTGTTTTAAGTGTTGTTGAATTGGTTCTGACTCATAGTCTTTTATAGAAAACTTTATAGGTTTCTGAAGAGCAGCTGGTGGATTTGAATTTCTAACTTTGTGGTTTGCAGTCCAGTACTGATTCTATAGTGCCACACTAGTCAAAGCACAAAGAAAAAAGTTTATGAAACATTTTTAAATGGATGGATTCATTTTCTTCCATGTTAAATTTATTCTCTTTAAAAATGTTAGATGGATATACAGGTTGATTGACCATATGTTTGAACAGCATCTATAATATTTCTAGCAGGGTTTTAGGTATGCCCCTTTAAATATTTCAGTCAAATAAGACTTTGTATCTCCCCAATTAGGACATATTTTAGTAATTATAAGTGTTAGAAAAACCTTATTTGTGTTAACCTCAAAGACTGTCATCCCAGATTTTACAAAGCCATAATGTATCATTCATATTTTTAAAGTACTATTGAGTTCAACACATTCAGCTGAACAAATGCTTACTAAACAACTGTCTAAAATAGACAGTTTTCTGAATACAAGATTTATATGTTCTACCTAATAAAATAGACTAAAAAGCTGAATGCTAACAGAAGTAAAAAAACAACTCTGAGTTAAATACTTCTACTTGAGGAAATGAGGCATTCTCAGCATAATGCAAAACAAGTCTTATTCCTCAGGGAGGATACAGTCTTAGAACTTATTCATGATTTACTCCCTTTCAGAAGCTTTCCTTTCACAAAACTAACAACTTGTAGGACAGAAAGAACGTATTATGCAGTGTAGCAAAGAGGAAACAATGAAAACAAAAGCTCCAGAAAAATGGAATCCAGTAAATTTAACTTTTGAGTTTACCATGGTTGAGGAATTTATTAACAACAAAATCAATGTAATCAAATGCCTATCTAAGGAGTTGTAAAATATTATAAGGGTAAAACAAATTCTACTTGTTTGCTTTCAAATGTTTCCTTAAGAAGAGCCATAACAAAGTATATTGATGATATTTCATTTTTTCCTCTGCTGGTGTGGCACTGTAGGATGAACACTAGACAGGTAACCACAAGACTGGTGGTTTCAAACCCACCAGCTGCTCTTTGGAAGCCCTATACAGTGTTGCTATGTGTCAGAACTTACTGGGTGACAATTAACAACAACAAACTATTTTTAAATTACATGATATTACTACTTGAGGGTTACTGTGCTGGACTACAAGATTGGTTTGAACAACAAGGTTGGTGGTTCAAGTTCACCAGATGCTTCTTGGGAACCCTATACAGGATTGCTATGAGTTGGAAACAACTCAACGGCACTTAACAACAACAGCAACAACTACTAGTCAGTGGAAAATAATAAAAGAGAATTAAAAGCAAATTGGTAGGTTTTTCAGGCATGCACTAAGTACCAGAAATGTGTCAGGAAAAGTGCCATTATGGCTTTATGACTCTATTCTAAGTATTAAAGACAATATTATTTTTCTTAGATTTCCATTGCCTCTATATATGTGAGGTTCAGAGAATCACAAAGCCCAGAAGTCTCCATGAATGAATTTCCCCTGTAGACGTTGTTGTTGTGTTGTTTGCTGATATTGTTAGGTGGCTTATGTTGTTGTTGTTGTCAGGTGCCATCGAGTCGGAACCGACTCATAGCGACCCCACGCACAGCAGAACGAAACAATGTCCAATCCTGGGCCAACCTCATTACCGCTGTCACACTTGAGTCCATCAATGATGCCACCTGGCTGATCCATCT
>NW_006408545.1:10346942-10348920 GCF_000296735.1 Chrysochloris asiatica | reverse complement strand
GTTTTCTTTACATTGAGTTGAAATCTATATGGAAGGCTGTGCTCTTTGATCTTCATAAGTAAATGTTTCAAGTCCTCTTCACTTTCAGCAAGAAAGGTTGTATCATCTGCATATTGCAGGTTGTTAATAAGTCTTCCTCCCTCCAATCCTGATGCCACATTTTCCTTCATAGAACCCAGCTTCTCGTATTATTTGCTCAGCATACATATTGAACAAGTACGGTGAAAGAACACAACCCTGTTGCACACCTTTCCCAATTTTAAAACATTCAGTGTTCCCATGCTCTGTTCGAACAATTACCTCTTGGTCCAGGTACAGATTTCTCAGAAGTACAATGAAGTGTTCTGGAATACTCATACTTCTCAATGTTGTACATAGCTTGTCATGATCCTAGTCAGTTCCAACTCATGGCAACCTATGCACAACCTAGTAAAACACTACCCAGTCCTTTGCCAAGTTCACAATCCTTGACACACTTGAGTCCATTGCTGCTGCTACTGTCAGCCCATCTCACTAAGGGGTCTTCTTATTTTTTACTGACCCTCTACTTTAACAAGCATGATGTCCTCCAGTGACTGATCTTTTCTGATGATAGATCTGAAGTCTGAGAAAGGAAGTATTGCCAACGTAGTTTCTAAGGAGCATTCTGGATGCATTTCTTAAAAAACTTATTTGTTGTTCATCTGGTACTCTCTGATACTTCTAATATTCTGTATTAATTTCTCTAAGGCAAGGGTGCAGAATGACCAGCCCATGGGCTTTATTGTTGTTGTTAAGGGAAGTTGAGTTAGTTGTAACTCATAGTGACCCTGTACAGGGTTTCCAAGGAGTAGCTGGTAGGTTTGAAATGCTGACCTTCTGGTTCACAGTCCAGTGTCCATCTTACAGTGCCATACCAGGAATCCTCCTGGACTGTATAAAGACCTTGAAATCATTTGGTTTGACCCTGCCAAGTGAGACTAGAAATTCAATAAGTCTAGGAGATTTTTTCATAGCAACATAAATTTATATTAAGTGAATCATAATAATCACATCAATTTTGAGGGATAAGCATGGAACATCATTAAGGGATAGACAGGACACATAGGAGTAAGTACATTACAGGACAGACACATATGCCTTTGTCTGCTGTTCTCAGCCTGTCTACCATATTGCAGTAACTCAGAGGACAGTCAGTGCCAGGCATTGCACAGGTTTTGAAAGTGTAAATACATTGTGGTGAAAATCTGATGATCCGGTGATAATGAGATGAGATGATCCCTTTCAACATTGATGACTTTGCCTCTGATGATTAAAGATGATGTTGTCTACTTCTTTGTTCACACAATTATTCTGAAACAATCTTTGTCCACACATCCATCATCAACAATCCTTATAAAAACTGAATCTAAGAAGAATATTAAATAAATTACAATACACAGAAAAGACCTTAAGAGTTCATGATTCAAATGTAGGATAAGTTCCAAATCCAAGCTGCAGGTTTATAACAGCTATCAAAGCAAAATAATAGCATCATTGGTGATACAGTCTACATTAGTGTGACAATCAAAAGAAAAATTGGTGCGGAGTGTCGATCTTTCCAAGAAAAATGGACAAATGATTATTTTTTGTTGAAATCAAAGGTAAACCTGTATGCCTAGTGTGTGGTGGTGTGTTAACATCTTTATTTAAAAAATCATGCTTTTCAGTAAATCTTAGAATAATAGCAAGTCACTTTTGCTAGGCTTCCTTGTAATAGACATAATGTTATTCAGATGAGTTAATTAGTGAGCAGGCAAATCACAAAGAAAGGCTTCATGTAGAAGGAGAGTTTGTGAAGGAGTACATGATGGTGGCTGCAGGTTTGTTAGCAGCAGACAAAATAAAATTGTTCCAGAAAGTTAGTTTGTCTCAAAGAACCACCTCAGATCAGATTAGTGATTTAACATAAGATATTGAAAAAAATTTTTTGAAGAATTCTGCAACTTTCCAATTTTTC
>NW_006408545.1:10343323-10345987 GCF_000296735.1 Chrysochloris asiatica | reverse complement strand
AGCAGTGGGGTTGAATATCTGTGCTACTCTGTTCAATATGGTACCAACTGATATGCCTGATAACATGAAACATTAAATCATTCGACTAGGAAGTGATGATGAACTGAAAACTAGGTACAATAACCTCCCACTGCTTGGGTTCTATAAATGTTACATAAGCAATGATGAATTTACCACTTTGAGAGACTTGGAATGAACCCTGCATCTGTGTTCAGAACAACTTACAGCTCTGAGATAATCTTTTCAAAAGTTACCATCTCTAAGAGTTACCTGCACTCCAGACTGAACAAAGGAAACCTGGAAAAGCAGTTGCAAGTAACAACATCTTCATTACACACTCTTCATCAAAGACAAGCAGTTCCAGCCATCACATGATGGGTGAACTGGTGTGGTGCTGTGGGTTAATGCCAAACTGCAAAGTTAGTTTGAACCTCAAGATCGGTGGTTCAAGCTCACCGGTTCCTCCTTGGAAACCCTTTACAGGGTTGCTATGGATTAGAACTAACTTGATGACACTTAACAACAACAGCCCATTAAATATTTGACCAAATATAGCAGGCTGATTTTTAAGTTGATAATTTTGTATGGCCTGTGAACAAAGTTATAAATATCCAAATGGACCTTGCAATGAAAAGGATCTCAACCCCTGATCTAAGGTTTTCCATATCCATTGTCCAATTTTCACATGCATATGCAGCTACTGAAAATTCCAAGGCTAGTGTTGTTGTTGTTGTTAAGTGCCATTGCGTTGGTACTGACTCACAGCGACCCTATGCATAGCAGAACGAAACACTGGCCCAATCCTGCGCCAACCTCACTATTGTTGTCATGCTTGAGTCTATCGATGCTGCCACCTGACCAATCCATCTCATTGGGCGTCTTCCTCTTTTTCTCTGAATTTTCACCCTACCAAACATGATATACTTCTCCAGCAACTGGTCCCTCCTGAAAATATGTCCCAAGTATGAGAGACGAAGTTTGCCCATCCTGGCCTTCAAGGAGCACTCTGGCTGCACCTCTTTCAATACTGATCTGTTTGTTCTTTGGCAGCCCATGGCACTTTCAATATTCTCCTCCAACACCATAACTCAAATGCGTCAATTCTTCTATGGTCTTCCTTATTCACTGTCCAGCTTTCACATGAATGTGAGGTTATTGAAAATACCATGGCTTGGGTTGTTTTTGTTGTTAAGTGCCATCGAGCCAGTTTCGACCCGTGGTGACCCTGTCTAGGGTTTCTGAGGAGCAGCTGGTGAACCTGAACTGTCTGCAGTTCAAACGACTATGGCTTGGGTTAGGCATGCCTTAATTCTCAAACTGACATCTTTACTCTTGAACACGTCAAAGATGTCTTGTGCAACAGATTTACCTAATACATGCCATTTGATTCCCTGACTACTGCTTTCATAAGTGTTGATAGCAGATCCAAGCAAAATGAAGTCTTTGATAACTTCAGTCTTTTCTCCATTTATCATTATGTTATTTATTACTGGTCTAGTGGTAAGGATTTTTGTTTTCTTTACATTTGAAGTGCAACCTATACCAAAGATTTTGCTCTTTGATCTTCATTTGTAAATATTTTAAGTCCTTTTTGCTTGCATAGAACAATGATGTATCATATGTATATTGCAGGTTGTTAATAAATCTTCCTCCAATCCTGATGCCATGTTGTTAATATAATCCAGTTTATCAGATTATTTGCTTGGAATGCACACTGAATAAGTATGGTGAAGAAAAATAACCCTGGCACACATTTTTTTTCTGATTTTAAAAGATTCGGCTTCCCTTGTTTTGTTCAAACAATTGCCTCTTGATCTATGTATAGGTTCCTAATGAGCAAAATTAAGTGTTCCAGAATGCTCATTCTCCTTAATGTTACCCATATCCTGTCAAAACCCATGCAGTGGAAAGCCTTTGCATAGTCAATACTACAGCTAAACATCTTTCTGTTGTGCTCTGCTTTCAGCCAAGACCCATTCAACATCAGCATTGATATCCCTCCTTCAGTGACATTGTTTCAATCTGGTTTGAAGCTCTGGCAGTTCCCTGTCATTGTATTGTTGTAGCAGTTTTTTGAAATATCTTTAGTAAAATTTCACATTTATGTGATTGTTGTTGTTGATAGGTGCTGTTGAGTTTCTTCTGACCTCAAACAACCTGATGCACAACAGAATAAAAAATCATTCTGCTCCTGCTTCATCCTCACAATTGCAACTGTGCTAAGGCCTATTGCTTTTACCACTGTGCCAATCCATCTCATTAGTGTATCTTTCCTTTTCTGCTGTCCCTCCATATTACCATGCATGCTGTCCTTTTCTAGGCACTGTTTCCCCCACATAAAGTGTGAGAAATGAAGTCTGGCCATCTTGGCTTCTGAGGAACATGAGCATGGTATTTCCTTCAACACATATTTGTTTGTTCTTCTGGAAGCCCATGCTACTTTTAATATTCTTCTCCAAAATCATAACTGAAATGCATCCATTCTTCTATGGTATTTCTATTTCATTGTCCAACATTTGCATGCATACAATGCTATTGAAATACCATGGCTTGGGTCAGGCACACCTTAGTCCTCAAACTGACATCTTTGCTCTTGAGCACTTTAAAGAAATCTTGTGAAACAGATTTGCCTAATGCAATATGCCATTTGATTTCTTTTTTTTT
>NW_006408545.1:10328565-10340238 GCF_000296735.1 Chrysochloris asiatica | reverse complement strand
TAAGTCCTTTGCACTTTCAACAAGCAAAGCTGTATCATCTGCATATCACAGATTGTTAATGAGTCTTGCTCCAATCCTGATGACACATTCTTCTTCATATAATCCAGCTTTTCAGATAATTTGCTTAGCATACAGATTGAATAATTATGGTGAAAATTGTAACCCTGGCACACATCTTTCCTCATTTTAAACTATTCAGTGCCCCCTTGTTCTGTTCAAAGAACTGACTCTTTGTCTATGTACAGGTTCCTCATGAGCACAACTAAGTGTTCTAGAATACTCATTTTCTGTAATGCTGCCCATAGCTTGTCATGACACACAGTCTAAACCCTTTGCACAGTTAATAAAGCACAGGTAAATGTCTTTCTGGTATTCCTTCCACCAAGACATCGCCCGTGACATCCTCATTTCACGACCTTGTCTGAATCCAGTTTAAATCTTTGGCAGTTCAAAGTCAAATTATTTTTGTAGCTGTTTTTTAATTATGTTTAGAGAAATTTTGCTCACATATGATATTAATTATAAATTCTGATTATTTCCACATTCTGTTGGCTCACCTTTCTTTGGAATGGGCACATATACACACCATTTCTAAGCAGTTGGTCATTTGGCTGTCTTCCAAATTTGTTTAACATTGATGTATGAATGCCTCCAATTTGTTGAAATATTACAATATGCATTCCATCAATGTCTGGAGCCTTGTTCTTTGCCAATGCCTAAAGTGCACCTTGAATATCTTCATTCAATACCATGGACTCTTGATCAGATGCTACTGCTTGAACATCGACTATTTCTATTTGGCACAGTGTCTCTGTACAGTCCTTCTATCTTCTTTTGATGCTTTCTGTTCAATATTTTACCCAGCAAATTCTTCAGTATTGCAAGTTGAGGTTTGAATTTTTTATCAATATAACATGATATTAATAATATTGTCTGATGATCTCCTAATTGAGTCCCCTCTTTTTAATGGGCACAAATATGGATCTCTTTCATTCAGTTTGCCAGGTAGGTGTCTTCCAAATTTCTTGGTATGGATAAGTGAGTGCCTCCAATGCTTGATCAGTTAGTTGAAAGATTTCAGTTTGTATTCTATCAGTTCCTGGAGCCTTTTTCTTTGCCAGTGTTTTAGCGCACCTAGGACTTCTCCCTTCACTACAATTGGCTGTTGATCATAAGCAACTTTTTGAAATGGTTGAACATTGACCACTTCTTTTTGATACAGTGACTCTGTGTATTCCTTCCATCTTCTTTTGATTCTTTCTGCATTATTCAATACTTTTTCCCACAGAAGCCTTCTGTATTGCAAGTCATTGCTTGATTTTTGCCTCAGTTCTTTCAGGTTGAGAAATCTTGAGTGTGCTCTACCCTTTTGGTTTTCTAATTCCACATCTTTGCACATTTCATTATAATATTTGACTTCGTATTCTCAAGCTGCCCTTTGAAATTCTTTATTTACCTCTTTTACCTCCTCATTTCTTCCATTTGCTTTAGCATCTCTATAATGGAGAGAAAGTTTCAGAATGCTTTCTGATATCCATTTAGGTCTTTACCTTCTTTCTTGTCTTCTTAAATATCTTTTGCTTTCTTCCTGTATTATATTCTTGATATCATCCCAGAATTCTCTGGTATTCAGTCATTAGTGTCTAATGCATCAAATCTGTTTGGGGATGATCTCTAGATTCAGGTGGGATATGTTCATGGTCATGTTTTGTTTCATTTGACTTCTTTTAATGTTTCTTCTGATTCAGGCAGAATTTTCTCATGAACAATTGATGATCTGTTCCACAGTTTGCCCCTGGCCTTGTTTTGGCTGATGATATGGGATTTTTTCATTGTCTCTTGCCACAGATGTAGTCAGTTTGCTTTTTGTGCATTCCATCTGTTGAAATCCATGTGTATAGTTGTCTTTTGTGTAGTTTAAAGAAGATATTTGCCGTGAATAAGTCATTGGTCTTGCAATATTCTATTATGCAATCTTCAGCGTAATTTCTACCATCAAGGTCATATTTTCCAATTCTTTTTTTCTAACCTTTGCATTACAATTGCCAATAATTATGAAATAACTTGATGGCATGCTTGATCAATTTCAGACTGAAGAAGTTGGTAGAATTCTTCAATTTCATCATCACTAACTGTAGTGGTCAGTGTGTAAATTTAAATAATAATGGTATTAAGTGGTCTTCCTTGGTGTTTGGATATTATATCCTATTAAAGACAGCATTATATCTCAAGATAGATCTTGAAATGTTCTTTTTGATGATGAATGTGAAACCATTACTTTTCAATTTGTTATTCTTGAACATAGTAAACTGTGCAATTGTCAGATTCAAAATGGCCAATACCAGTCCTTTTCAACTCACTAATACTTAAGTAATTGATCTCTGTGCATTAGAATTCATTATTGACAACTTTCAATATTCCTAGACTCATGCTTCGTACATTTCATTTTCTGATTACTAATAGATATTTGCTGTTGTTTCTACACATTTTGAGTTGTGCCCCATCTACAAATGAAGGTCCCAAAAGCTTTACTCCATTCTCATCATTATGTTCTACTGCAATTTGAGGAGACAGATCTTCCCCAATTATATTTCTAGTGTCTTCCAACCTGAGGGACTCATCTCCTGACAGTATATTTGACAATATTCTACTTCTATTCATTATGTTTTGGAGTCCTGGTATGGTGCTATAGGATAAGCCCTCGACTACAAGGTTAATTTGAACTGCAAGTTTGGCAGTTCAAACTCACCAGCTGTTCCTTGAAACCCTTATATACGGTCATTTTGATTGGGAACCAACTCAACAGAGCTTAACAACAACAGTCATCATGTCTTCACTTTCAATATTTTAGTGCTATCTGACAGTATTCCACTGCTATTCATAATGTTTTCGATAGGTAAAAATTCAGAAGTAGTCCACCTCTCTTTCTCCTTAATCTGTCTTGGAGCTCAGCTAAAATCTGTCTGCCAGATGCAACCTTGCTAGTACTTAAAATACCAGTGGAATAGCTTTCAGCATCTCAGTAGCATGGAAGCCACCACAGTGTGATGAACTGACTGATGAATGGTGGCTGTAGACAGTAGGAAAATAAAATTTCTCATTTCAATCCTTTTATTTTTTTTAGAACTCAATACTAACTTGAATCTTATGGTAATAACTGACATTTGATGGTTGACCCTGTTTTGTGAAATGGAAAAGAAGAATAAGATAATGAGATTTGTTAAATGGGGTTGATTTTCTCATACTGTTTTTCTGCTTGTTTTAAATCATTACAAGTTTCATGTATTCTCTGAAAGTCTCTGACTATTGTACCGTAGGTTAGACAGAAAAATGATGGAATATTAGGAAGCTATTTTTGTTGAAATATAATTTACCTATATAAATATTATGCAATGATCCCCCTAATAATTTTGGTACCTTTATGAGTGTGATTTGTCAACAAATGCTTATTCTGCTTTCTACAATCTACCAGACAGATTTTCCTTATTTTTGATGTTTATACCCAATATGTAAACTAACTTATACTTAGCATATCATTTTGGGTTAGTCATAAATATATTTCCTGCCTTGGGTAAATATAACTTACCCTTCAATATATGGACAGGGATGCATGTAAAAGATTTTTGTGTTTATTTACTTCTAAATGTATGAGATGATATTTGTGCTTTATTTTGTGAAAAAGCTTTTTTTTTATACTTCTTATTATTTCCTTTCTTAAAATGCAAAGAAACAACTGCAAATATCCATTGATAATTGGAATATGGAATGTATATTGTATTATTCTAGGAAAATTGGAAGTTGTCAAAAATAAATGGAATGCATAAAAATCTATATCCAAGGCATTAGTGAGCTGAAATGGACTATTATTGGTCAGTTTGAATCAGACAGTCCTATGCAGGGATTATAAATTGAAAAGGACTTGCATTGTATTCATCCTCAACAAGTGCATTTCAATATCTATCTTGAATTACAATTCTGCTTCTATAGGTAAATAAGGAAGACCAGTAATTATGACTATTATTCAAATGTATGTACGAACCCTAAAGGTAGCTATGAAAAATGGAATTCTAAAAACTTCTTCAGTCTGAAATTTATCAAACATGCCATCATGTTACATTGATAATTGCTTATTTGAGATTTGAAAAGAAAAAAATAAAAGGACAAATTAGTAGTTGGAGAATATGACTTTACTGATAGAAACAATGCTGGGGATCACATGATAGGATTTTTCAAGACCAATGACTTATTCATTGCAAATACCCTTTTTAAGCAACATAAACCATGAACCTTTTCAGATGTGACACGCAGGAATCAGATAGACTTCATCTTAAGAAGAGTTGATAAAGAAGCTCAATATCATCAGCCAAAACAAGGTCAGGGACTGGCTCTGGAACAAACAATCAATTGCTCATATGCAGGTTCAGGATGAAGCTGAAGAAAATTAAAAGTACAGGAGAATCAACATACGACCTTGAATATATCCCACCTGAATTTAGAGTCCATCTCATGAGCAGATTTGATGCATTAGACACTAATGGCCAAATATCAGAGGAGTTGGGGGATGATATCAAGAATGTTACATATGAAAAAAGTGAAAAAAAAAAAAAAAAAAGACCAAAATGGATGTCAGAAAAAAACTATGAAACTTGCTTTGGAATGAGAAGATAAAGCAGCTATGTTGTGTTGTTACGTGCCGTGAGTCGATTCTGACTCACAATGACCCTGTACAGGGTTTCCGAGGCTATAAATCTTATGGGAGCAGAAAGCCTCGTCTATCTCCCACAGAGCAGCTTGTAGTTTCAAACTACTAACTGTGAGATCCACAGCCCAACTCATAACCACTATGCTACCAGTAAAATGAAAGCACTGAAAAGAAAATTTCAGAAGACAACTTGAGAAAAAAAGTCAAGTAATATGATGAAATGTGTAAATACATAGAGTTGGAAAGTCAACAATGAAGAACACACTTAACAACATTTCTCAAGTTGAAAGAACAAAGAAAATATTCAAGCCTCTGGTTGCAATACTGAAGGATTCTATGGGAAAAATATTGAATGATACAGGAAGCATTGAAAGAAGATAGAAGGCATTCACAGAGTTGCTGAACCAAATATCATTGGTTTATTTTTAACTATTTCAAGATTTAACATATGATTAAGAACTAATGGTCCTGAAGGAAGACATCCTAGATGCACTGAAGATATTGGCTACAGGAATTGACAGAATATAAATTGAAATGTTTAAACAAATGATCATTCTGTTTTTACTGGAGGTGTTCACTCTTCTATGCCAAGAAATTTGGAAGAGAGCTACCTGGCTAATCAACAGGAAGAGATCCATAGTTGTATCAATTTTAAAGAAGGTGACCTAATGAAATGCAGAGTTCTTTGAGTCATATCACTAATATCTCATGCTAATGAATTTTTGCTTATAATAATTCACAAATGGTTGCAGCAGTATTTCAATAGGGAGCTGCCAGAAGTTCTAATCAAATTCAGAAGATAACATGGAATGTGGGATATTGATGTCAGATGGATCATAGATGAAAAGTGGATATCATCAAAAGATGCTTACACATTCTTTATTGATTATGCAAAGGAATTTGACTGTATTATAACGAACTATGGATAACATTGTGAAGCATGGGCATTCCAAAACACTTCAGTAACCAAGATGCCATCAGTGGAACAGAACAAGGGGATACTGAATGTTTAAAATCAGAAAAGGTATGTGTCAGGATTGTATCCTTTTTCCATACTTATTCAGTCTGTATGCTAAGCAAATAATCAGTGAAACTGGAGTATATGATGAAGAATAGGGCATCAGTGTTGGAGGAAGATTCATTAACAACCTGAGTCATGTAATGGACACAACCTTGCTTGCTGGAAATGATGAGAACTTGAAATACTAACTGATGAAAATCAAAGGCTACAATCTTCAGTATGGATTACTCCTCATTGTAAGGAAAATTAATATCCTCACAAATAATAACACGATAAATGGAAAATAAGGACTGAAAATTTCAAAGATTCCATTCAATGATCATGGAGGCAGCAGTAAAGAAATCAAACGATGTATTTATTGTGTTAGGCAAAATTTCAATAAAATACCTTTTTATTTTGGTGCTGTAGAGTAAGTATTGGACTAATGACTGCAAGATCAGCAGTTCAAACCCACCAGGCTAGTCTCAGAAACCCCATACAGAGTCACTATGAATCAGAACCAACTCGAAGGTACACAAGAACAACAAAATATTAGAGCAAAGATATCACTTTGTGGATAAAGGTATGCCTGACCCAATGTCTGGTCTTTTCAGTAACCTCATATACAATGTGAAAGCTGGAAGACAAATCAGGAAGAACAGAAAACAGTTGATGTATTTGAATTGCAGTGTTGGTGAAGAATATTGAATACACAATACAGTGCCAGAAGAGCAAACAAATCTGTTTTAGAAGTAGTACAGCTGTATTGCTCCTTGGAAGTGGTGATGGTGAGACCTCATCTTTCCTACTTTGGATGTATCATCAAGAAGGACCAGTCCCTGGTGAAGGACATCATATTTGGTAAAGTGGAGAGTCAGCAGTAAAGAGGAAGACCCTCAACAAGATGGAGTGATGTGCCAGCAACAATGGGCTCAGACATACAAGCAATTATGAAGATTTGTACTTGTCAGTGTTTCTTTCTGTTGTACATAAGGTCACTATGAGTTGGTAGTGAATGGAGAACAACTAGAAAAAACAATATGATTTATTGGATCATAACATGTGTTCAATAGCAACTCAAAGTTTTAAAAATTAATGATAAATGATATTATAAGTTATTTGAAAATGAAAAAAATAATTTCTATTTTTTCTGTTCATGTGTAAGTGTACTTCCTAAAGAACATGTCAGTAGTCATTTGATTTCAAAAAGATATATTTTCACTGTTTCCTCATATATATCCACTGAAAAAATCATTTCTTAATATTTAAAGGATCATCTTCAAAAAAACAAAAACAAAAAACCAGATACATATTTTTCTTTCAATGAGTGCGAAGAAGAAAAGTTCACAGTAAAAAAATGTTCAACCATCTATTTTACCCAATTCTGTATCATTATCTGTTGTATAGTGACTTTAAAAATGTTTCATATTACAGCAAATTACTCATCTAAAAAATAAATGAGTATGAAATAATTGCAGAATCTGTAATTTTGGGAGGCCAGGAATATATATCATGGAGTTTCTGAAAGTTGGAAAAACTATTGTATTTTCTTTATTGCTTAAATTAACCATCAAAGAATTCTATTATTTAGTTTGTTGCACAAATTATGCCCCTAATAAATGTTTGTTGATTTGAACTGAATTGCAGCATATTATATCTGTTTGGTTTTGTTTCCTGGGTTAATTAGTATATAAATAGACTAGCAGAAATGTAGTCAAAGCTGCTTGCTTCAATTAAATTGCCCAGATGATATCACTCCCTCCCTTAATTCTGCTACAAGTAATATTTACTTTCACAATGACCCACAGTACACATATTTTAGCTGCTCGCACAATCCATTAATTTGTTTCTGACCTCACATGCTCAATCAAACAACCTATTCAGAGATGTTCTCTTCGCAGCGTTGAAGGCGTTTCTGCTACCCACCAATAATGCTGATGTAGCTCTGTGGTTTAATGAGCTGAACAGTAAGGTTGCTTTGAAATGCAAGTTTGGTGATTCAAGTTCACTAGCCCCTCCTCAGAAACCCTGTACAGGGGCGTTATGAGTCAGAAATGACTCCATAGCACTTCACAACAACAACAGCAACAACCATTTATATACCCAGCCCTAGGAGCTCTGGTTGCATAGTGGTTACGAATTGGGCTGCGAACCTAAAGGTCAGTAGTTCGAAACTACCAGCTGTTCCATGGGAGAAAGATGAGGCTTTCTGCTCTTGTAAAGATTTGCTGCCTCGGAAACCCTGTACAGGGTCGCTGTGAGTCGGAACCGACTCCAAGGCACATAACAACAACAAATGTAGGTATCCTTCCAATTTAATTTCCTTAGCATTAAAAAAAACAAATAAACACCATGCGGTTGGTCTCACAGGATCTCGTATCACTTTCTTGCAACTGAAACCTCAGTTCAATGCAAATTGCTCAATCAAAATACTCTGGTCACCTGCAAATAAAGTGTTATTGGTTCTTCAGATCATGTAGTTTTCATCCACTTAAAGTACTCAGCCCTGATGGCATTCTCTGACTCTGGGTACCGGTTGCCACCAAGTTAATTATGCCTCCTAGTGCTCTGGTAGCGTAGTGGTTATGAATCGGGCTGCGAACCTTAAGGTCAGCAGTTTGAAATTACCAGCCGCTCCGCGGGACTCGATGGCACTTAACAACAACAACAACAAGTGACTGTATGCATTTCAGGATAGAACGCTACTCCATAGGGTTTTCAATGACAATGAACTTTCTAAAGTATATTGCCAATGTTGCTTCCGTGGTACTCCTGAATGGATTCACACCACACACCTTCTGACAAGTAGTCAAGCACTGTTTGTGCAACTCAAGGACTGCTGACACTCTGTGGCTTTGTGAGAAGGCTGACATTAATACTTGGATATGGTTTTGTATTTTTTATGCATTTTTTACATAAAACTACAAAACCATTTTTTATCTTTATTCATTTTTCAGACTCTCTTTATTCATTTTTCATACTCTCTCAAAGGAAGAATTTCCAATCATTCCTGCCAAAAATCAGTCCCTGAATTTCTATCCAAATCCTTTCCTTTGAGCCTCAAGGAACTTTCTTCTATCATTTACCTTTCTTCCATCTTTCATTTTAGATCTTTTTCTAAATTATTATCTTCCCTCAGAATATCAACTTGCTCGTCTTCTACAGTCTTTCTTCTTTTGAAACTGTTAGCCCTTTGTGATCTAGTCTTTTTTCTGCTTCCACTAGACTTCTTTAAGAAAAATCTATACTTCCTATTTCTTTAGAAGTTTCTTTTTCCATAATCATTGTAATCAGTCTCCTGTCCTCAGATATGTAGTACTGAAGGCTTCATAGCTATAAATACATAAATCCAGGGACTTAAAAAAAATATTTTATTGTGACTTTTGTGATAGTTTACATGGAAGAACATTAGTTTTACATTCATCCTATCGTATATCATTTCATTGCCATGGTTACAATCCTCTCCATGCATCATCAACCAACCAAAGGGTATACCCTGCAAGCCTGCCCCGCCTCAGTTGTCAGCAAACAGCCCCTCTCCCTCTATGTGTCTAAAGTCCCCAACTGCTCCATCTCTCCACATCATCATGTCTGCCTCCATCTCAGGCATTATTGCTTCTCTGGGTAGGGTCCCGCTCTCCACTCTTCTCTCTTGATGGTCCCAGGGACTTCCACTCCTAGACTAAAAAGTTTATCACTCCTCTCCTCGCTACAAAATGTCTACCCTTGCATTTCCAACCCTCACAGTCAGCCTGATAACAATTATTCACTATCGTATCACAAAAGATCTATCAGCATTTCCCTTCATCAGACCCACCTGGACAGATTGGATACTACTCAGTGGAGATTCTACCTTCCTCCAAGCCCTCTGGATCTAGGTTGCCTTTTGAAAACTTGTAAGCTAGTCACTTCTTGCCTTTGTAGCCCACCCCTCACCCCTTTTGGGTAGCCAATGCCCATCCCTGTCTACTCTGTGTATGGAGGGGGTGGGAGTTATCCTTTCTGTAAAGATATGTTGTTCACTCTTTTGAGCTACTGCATTCATAGGTGTAGGTCAAGTTCATAAAATTGGATTAGATTACTCTTTTTTTCCTCTTCTTTCTTCTTTTAGTTGAACTCTGATCATCCAGTCATTGAAGCAGGGTCAAGTGGGTATTATCTGCAAACATGGGTGTTCTTGTGTATGTGCCCTCTCTTCTATCAGCTGGATGCTTCACTCTCCATTCTAGTCCTCCATGGCTATGTCACTGACTCTGGGCTGAAGAGTCCCCAGGTCTTGCCACACTGCTGGTCAACCAGGTATCCACCCGGGTTCACGGGAGTCTATTATACATTGTAGGGCTTAGCTTGCAGCTTCATTGCTGTTTTTCCCTCACTTCCCCTTATTGGTGACAGACGAGGTTACCAATCAGAGCGTGTATTCCCATTGAGTCTTAGTCTTGGAAGGGGGTTTGCTCTGAGGGGACCCAACCACTTGCCTTGATGTCTCCTGGGCAAGTAACTTGCTTGTTCTTGTAGTAATCAGTTGGTCTGCCTATATTGTTTTGTATTTTTCCTGTAGGTCTTTCTTTCAAGAAGTATCTTCTGTTCTTCTAGCCACTCCAGGCTGATCTGCCCATCCTTTCAAGTGGAAATTTCCCATCTCTGAAGATTCTGGGTGCTGTTCAGGATTCCACCTATAGTCTTATGTAATGCAGAGGCTCCAGAGGAAACGTCCTTTATTGGGCATCTTGTAGCCGCATTTTAGGTTTTCCAATCAGTTATAGGCAGAAAACAGACTTACAAACTTTCTATGGTGATATTTCTGGAATTCCTTTCTTTCCCCTTTGAGTGTCTATTTTATAATTGTGTGCCAGGGAAACCAAGATTCAAAAGACAACCAAGCATCTTCACGTTATTTCCCCCTTTCCCCATTCCAACCATGTCTCAATCCCTGTATCCCAGAGCCCTGTTTTTCCAAGGTTGTGCATACATCATTATTTACCTCTGTCCAATTTAGCCCATGCAAACCTGCCTAATTGTTCTCCCATCTGCTTTGTTCTTCCATTCCCCTCTCCCTTTTTGTATGTTGCCCCCCTTCCCAGCACCCAAATGATCCTGTGTCTATTCCCTGCAAATCCAGGGACTTTTTTGTTCTGTATCTTCCTTCAGTATGTCCACAAAATTTGAACACTTCATTGATGAAATAGTCACTAATGACTAGACTGTGGTGCTCTATTTTCACTGAGTTCTATTTTTATTTTTCCTCCCATTTATTTATTTATTTATAATATCTATTCCATTTAACAAAGCTTCTTCTTTTGTACTAGGCAGAAAAGTAACTCAAGGGAAGTATCTCAATTCTGTCCATAAAATATTCCTTCCTTCTATGAGTGTACCAGGATCATTTTCAATCTTTTGTACTTTTCCTTTCTTAAGGTGACATCTTCTTCCACCCTCCCAGACACTAAGCATGATCTTTAGTGGATTGTCTGCCTTTTAGCTCACTTTATTTAAGTGGCATTTTTTAAAAGATTAATAATCTGCTATAATATATCCCTAAAACTTTATGTAACCAGAACTAAAATGATCCTACTCTGCCATACAAGACACTAGTTTGCAGTAAACGTCCCTCCAGTACCTTACGTTACTATACATAGCATGATACATAATTTAAAAGAGTTTGATGAGTTAAAAAAATGGCAAATCTATTATTTCCATTAATATTAGGATCTAATTGATATAGACAAATGAGAAATCCATACAGACAAGAATGCCAAACATATTAATATTACAACTATGATGAATCATGGATTGCTTTTGAGGCAAAAATAGAAAATACCACACTGAAAAACTGAACAGAACACTGCTTCTCACTTTAGTCCAGGCGGATAGGAATGGGATGAGATAGAACACCCCTGAATAAGGATTATGATAGACTAATGCTATCTACTTCCAAAATATGGCATAAGGACTATCACTCAGGAACTAA
>NW_006408545.1:10326293-10327915 GCF_000296735.1 Chrysochloris asiatica | reverse complement strand
CAGCCCGATTTGTAACCACTACACTACCAGAATCACTGTACTCATATGTAAAACCTAAAAATTAAGATCAATAGATTAATATATTAATTTTATAGAATTGTTTATATATTTGTTCCAATTCCAACAATAATCCATTTTAGTAATGTGTACTCTCACAGGTTAAAATTTTATATACAAATAATATTTTTAAACAGAGTACATATAAAATTTTACACCTTTAGCATGATTCCAAGAGTCATTATTGAAATCTATTAAAGAACTCAGTTCTTTATAATAATGTTTTCCAGAAATATTTGCAAAGCAAAAGATTTTTGATTAAAAAAAATTCAAGATGCTTAACTTCCATTTAGCATCATTAATACAAGAGACACTTTATAGGATTGAGAATCATTCAAAATACCTGGTAAGAATCTAATTTATAAAAAGGAGACTAATAGACTGGCATCAACTAAGATTCATCTCACTTGATTTCCAAAGAAATAACAATCTTCATGTGGAGGATGCCTTGCATGCATGCATGCATGTGTCTACAGAAGTAGATACTCACTAGTTTACAGGCACAATCTACTGTTGTTGTTAAATGTTGTCGAGCTGCTTTCAAATCATAGGGCCCCTGTACAGGGTTTCTGAGAAGTGGCTAGTGGGTTTGAACCTCCGATCTTGCAATTCAAACCGAACTTAGGGTCCAGTGCTTATCCTATAGCTCCATACCCTAGCAATGTAAATATATAATGAAGGACTGTAACTTCACTGCAAACTCAATATTAACTCAGCTGAAATTTAACTAAGCTAGATATCTTTTCTATTTCAATTAATCTCATCCCTTACCATTTAACAACATCTCTTACCCCAAATAGGAGTCTTGCTGTAGCACTGTAACATAAGCGCTAGACCAAAATAGCATTTTGAAGTACAATCTGGTGGCTCAAACCCATAAGCCATTCTTCAGAAACCCTATCTGCATAGGGTCACTATAACCAACTACACAGCACCCAATAACAATGCCCCAAAATAAACTAACTTAAAAAAGTCTTTGTCAAATTCTTACGTAAATCAATTTTGCAAGAGTGATTACAGACTAGATTAATGGATTTCCCAAACCCAAGATCCTTCAGCTATAACAGATTTCACCCTGATGCTCAAATCATCTTGGAACTGTAATCCTCTGAAGCAAAGAATCTGCAATGAAGATGTTGTTGGTTTTGCAAAATTCCAGCATGTTATCTCCAGCATAATTTTGATCACCAAGGTCATCTTTTCCAACTACTGATTGTTCTTTGCTGTTTGTTTCCAACCTTTGCATTCCAATCACCAGTAATTATCAATACAGCTTGATTGCATGTTTGGTCAATTTCAGAATGAAGAATTTGATATAATTCTTCAATTTCATCATCACTGGCTTTAGTGGTTGGTGCATAAATTTGATTAATGATCATATCAACTCCATGTTGTTTTCATTGTTAGATGATCTAGTTAGTTCTGACTCACAGTGACCCCATACAGGGTGTCCAAGGAGTGACTGGATGTTGATATTATCCTATCACAGACAACTTTAAGATAGTTATTGAAATACTCTTTTTGATGATGAATGTGTCACCATTCTTCTTCGACTTGTCATTCCA
>NW_006408545.1:10323508-10324752 GCF_000296735.1 Chrysochloris asiatica | reverse complement strand
ATGGTCATCATATGTCAAGCAAAAATAATTGAGCAAAAACTTGAAACCTATACTTGCAATAATAAAGGAGTCTTTGGAAAAAATATTGAATGATGTAGAAAGCATCAAAAGAAGATGAAAAGAACACTAAGAGTCACTGTACCAAAAATAAATGGTCAATGTTCAACCATTTCAAGAGGTAGCATGTGATCAAGAGGCAATGGTAATGAAGGAAGAAATCCAAGGTATGCTGAAGGCATTGGCAAAGAACATGGCTTCAGAAATTGATAGAGTACAAATTGCAATCTTTCATCAAGCTGATGTAGCACTGGAGGCACACACTCATCCATGCCGAGAAATGTGGAAGACAGCTAACTGGTCAATTTATTGGAAGATATCCATATTTGTTCCCTTTTCAAAGATAGGTAACCCAACAGAATGTGCAAATCATTGCACTATACCATTAATATCACATGCAAGTAATTTTTTGCTAAAGGTAATTCGAAAGTTGCCGCAATAGTACATTGACAAGGAACTGCCACAGGTTCAATCAAATTCAGATGAGGACGTGTTATAAGGGATATGAATGCTGATGTCTTGGCTGAATGCAGAAAACACTAACTAAAGTGATGTTTACCTGTGCTTTATTGAGTATTCAAAGGGTTTAGATTGTGTGGATCATGACAAACTAAGGACAACCTTGCGGATAATGAGTATTTAGAAACAATTAATTGTACTCATGAGGATCTGTACACAGACTAAACCTTTTGAACAGAGCAGAACAAGGGGACCTGATGGTTTAAAATCAGGAAAGACATGTTCCAGGCTTGTATTCTTTCACCATACTTATTCAATCTGTACACTGAGCAAATAATCTAAGAAGCTAGACAATATGAAGAACAATATAGCATTGGCATTGGAGGAAGACTCACTGACAACCTGCCATATGCAGATGATACAACCTTGCTTGCGAAAGCAAAGAAGTCCTAAAATAATTACTGATGAAGATTAGAGACCACAATCTTCAGTATGGGTTGCACCTCAATATAAAGGAAACAAAATTCTCACCAACGGAATAATAAATAACATCATGATAAATTAAGCAAACATCAAAGTTGTCAAAGACTTCATTTTGCTTAGCTCTACCATCAACACTCATGGAAGCAGCAGTCAAGAACTAAAATGGTGTATTGTATTAGGCAATTTTATTGCATAAGATCCCATTAAATGTTCAGGAGCAAAGGTAACAGTTCCAGAACTAAGGT
>NW_006408545.1:10301743-10306145 GCF_000296735.1 Chrysochloris asiatica | reverse complement strand
TCTCTGCTTTCAATCAAGATCCATTCTCTTTCAATGTATGCTTGCAATTCTTTCTGTATTACCTTTAGTAAAACTTTACTTGCATGGGATAGCAACGATATTTTTTGATGGTTTCCGTATTCTGTTGGGTCACCTTTCTTTGGAATAGGCACAAATATGGATCTCTTCCATTCAGTTGGCCAGATAGTTGTCTTCCAAATTTTTTGCAGAGATGAGTGAGTGCTTCCAGAGCCGCCTCACTTTCTTGAAAGACTTCAATTTTCATTGCATCAATTCCTGGTGCCTTGTTCTTTGCCAATGACTTCAATGCATGTTGGACTACTTCCTTCAGTATCATTGGCTCTTGATCATATGCTACATCTTGAATGGTTGAACATAAACCATTTCCTTTTAGTATAGTGACTCTATGCATTCCTTCCATGTGCTCTTGATGCTTTCGGCATCATTCAATAATTTTCCCAGAGAATCCTTCAATAACAAAGTTGAGGCTTGATTTTTTTCTTTAGTTCCCCCAGCTTTAGAAATGTTGAGCATATTCTTCCCTTTTGAATTTCTGATTCCAGATCTTGGAACATTTCATTGTAATATTTGACTTTGTCTTTTTGAGCTGACCTTTGAAATTTTCTGTTCAGCTCTTGTACCTCTTCATTTCTTCCATTTGCTTTAGCATCTCTACGCTAGAGAGCAAGTTTCAGTGTCTCTTCTGATGTCCATTTTGATCTTTCCTTCTTTCTTATCTTCTTAATGACTTCTTGCTTTTTTCATGTATGATGTTCGTGATATCATCCCACAGCTCTTCTGCTCCTCTGTCTTTAGTGTTTAATGTTTCAAATCTGTTCTTCAGATGATCTCTAAATTCAGGTGGGTCATATACAAAGTTGTATTTTGGCTCTCGTGGACTTGTTTTCATTGTCTTCAGCTTCAGTTTGAATTTACATATGAGTAATTGATGGTCTATTCCACAATCTGCCACTGGCCTTGTTTTGACTAATGATATGGAATTTTTCCATCATCTCTTTCAGCAGTTGTTGTCAATTTGATTTTTGTGTATTCCATCTGGTGAGGTCCATGTGTATAGTTGTCTCTTATGCTGTCTAATGAAGATATTTGAAATGAACAAATCATTAATTTTTTTGAATTCTACCATGCGATCTTTGGCATCATTTCTATCACCATAGCCATATTTTCCAACTACTGATCCTTCTTCTTTGTTCCCAACCTTTGAATTCCAATCAGAAAGATGCTTACCTGTGCTTTAATGACTACACAAAGGTTTTTTTGTTTGTTTGATTATTTAAGGTTTTTATTGTGGATTGAGTGTAAGTTTACAGGGCATATCATCAGTTTTACATTCTACAAATCATATAACTTGTTTCATTACATTGATTATAATCCCCTCCATGTACCATCAATTAACAGTGTTTCTCTCTATCCACTTTAGCTTTTTAAAATACACACACACAAAAAAAAACCCACTTAGGCATATATAATAATTTACATCTCCAAAGGACACACTCTGCAAGTCTGCTCCTGGCCACCAGCTCTTAGTCCTTCTCTTCTTAGTTCATGAATCTAGAATCCTCAGCCACTCCCCCTCTCCGCGCCCCCATCTCTGCCTCCATCTCTGGTGCTGCTGCTTCTCTGGATAAGGTCCCACATTCTGCTTGTGCGTTCCTCTCTTGATGGTCCTAGGGACAAAGGTTTTTGACAACATTGCAGAGAATGAGTAATCTGGAATGCTCAAGTGCGCTCATGAGGATCTTGTATATAGAGCAATAGGTAGTTGTTTGAACAGATCAAAAGAACTCTGAATGATTTAAAATTAGGAAAGATGTGCACTAGGGTTGTATTTTTTTGCCATATGTATTCAATCTTTATGCTGAGCAAATAATCCAAGAAGGTGGATTATATGAATATAAACATGACATTGTGGTTGGAGGAAAACTCATTAACCACCTGTGCTATGCAGATAATACAATTTTGCTTGTTGAAAACCAGGAGGACTTAAAGTACTTACTGATGAAGATCAAAGAACACAGACTTCAGTATAGGTTGCATCACAATATAAAAATAACAAAAATCCTCACCACTGGACCATTAAACAACAACTACATAAATGATGAAAAGATTGAATTTGTCAAATACATCATTTTGCTCTGATCAACCATCGACACTCATAAGCAGCAGTCAAGAAATCAAATGACATATTGCATTAGGCAAATCTACTGCATAAGATCTCTCTTTAAAGTATTTATGAGCAAAGATGTCAGTTTGAAGACTAAGGTGTGCCTGACCCAAGCCATGATATTTTCTATAATCTTATATGCATGTGAAAGTTGGACAGTGAATAAGGAACACTATGGAAGCATTGATGCATTTGAGTTTTATTGCTGGAGAAAAATATTAAAAGTATTATGGACTGCCATTAGAACAAACAAATCTGTGTTGGAAGAAGAACAGCCAGAATGCTCTTTGGAAGTGAGGATGGTCAAACTTTGTCTCTCATACTTTGTACATATTATCAGGAAGGACCAGTCACTGGAGAAAAATATTGGAGAAAAAGAAGAAGACCCCCAACAAGATGGATTGGCACAGTGGCAGCAGGAATCAGCTCAAACATAGCAACAATTGTGAGTTTGGTGCAGTACCAGGCAGTGTTTCATTGTGTTTTGCACAGGATCACTATGAGTCAGTACTGACTCAATGTCACCTAACAATAACAACAAACAGCAACAACAATCTTTAAAACTTCTCCTTTTCATAGTTTATCAAGTAGTTGTTTTAAATGCTTCAGTTCATTTATTTCTTTAGAGTCTCTTCAATTCCTTTTCATCAACAAAGAGAAAAAATACAAATAATATAATAAACCATAATTAAGATTTTTTTTTCTTCCCTTACTGAATCATTACATTTCTTTTCTGAATGTTGTGTGCTATTTGCAAATTGTGGTGCTCTATTTTGCTAGCCATGTAGGCCTCTGATAATCACCTGCAGGGTTTATGGCTTCAACACAGCCTGAATATATTGTAATGTATCATTTCTACCAGACAAACAAAGAAGATGAAATTAGAAGGAAATGGGAGAGCGCCTCCCTGGCAATACTGCCATTTTCCGATGTATAAAAACGACAGACAGTGTTATTTTGGCACTTTGACAATTCAAAACTGCATTCTGCAGTTTTGCTTTCTTGGCTGCTCTCCCCCCAGTCTAAATATAAAACAAGAATGAAAGTCATTCAGGTGGCAAATTACTCTTCCTGGAAAGAAGACTTCAGTTTGACCCATATACAAATGAAGTTTGAAGATGAGGATGTAGAATTTTTTTTGGAAGAAATTTCTTAATGTTTAATGGACAGAAACTGATCCCTGTGGTTGAATGGTGTATTTATTTTTGTTCCCTGCAACTGAAGAATTCCCTCTTAGTCTTAATTTAGTAAAAACAAAAAACAAAACTATTCTTTTAAAGGTAATTAAATACTTGTAAGGTGTTTTGTTAAGGAAGTTTGAATTGTGCATTGATAAATTTCTATGTTGAATTTGTAAAACTGTGGAAGTTTAACTCAATGTTTATATATATTTTTTCTGCTGACTCTGCTGAGAGTTTGTGGGCTGATGACAACCAGCAATGTAGTTTCATGGATAGACTCAACCAACAGAGAAATTTATTATGACACTAAGGTCAAAGTTCAAAAGTTAGATATTACCACTTAGTAACTTTAAACTGTGGAACTGAAAAAAAATAAATCAGAAAAGCAGAATAATGTATCCTAAATTTTACAATAATCTCACTTTTTAATGATAAATATTATTATCCATCTCTGTGAAGTTATATCCATAAATACACAAAAATGTGTGTGCATATATGGACATATGGAGTCCTGGTATGGTGCTGTCAGCTAACAATCATTTGAACTTGCAAGGTTCAAAGTAATTTGTACTGCAAGTTAGGTGGTTCAAGCTCACCAGCTGCTCCTTGGAAACCCTATACAGTGTCGCTATGGGTTGCAATTGCCTCAGTGACACTTAACAACATATGGACATATATGATATATACACACACAAATTGGAGACCCACGAATGTGAGTCTTGATGTGATGCTGTAGATTAATGTGCTGGACTGCAAAGTCATTTTGAACTGTAAGTTTGGTGGTTCAAGTTCATCAGCCGCTCCTTGTAAACCTTATACATGTTCCCTATGATTTGGAACCAACTCGATGGCACTTGACAATAACATACATACAAATATAAACATTATTGAAATATCTTTCCCATAATTCGCTCACACCAAATACAAAAATAATGTTAAAGATTTAAAGAACAAGGCACCAGGAATTGATGGAATAAAAATTGAAATCTTTCAAGAAAGTGAGGTGGCACAGGAGGCACTCACTCATCTCTGCCAA
>NW_006408545.1:10293599-10300435 GCF_000296735.1 Chrysochloris asiatica | reverse complement strand
GAGTCGGTTCTGACTCGATGGCACCTGACAACAACAACAACATTCATTTATAAAATCATTTTGATATACATATAAAACATCTGTTTATTCTTTTATATAGTTTTAAAAAAATCAAATTTAATGATGTTTTGGGAACAGCCCTTAGCACTATGTTTTTTTAGATTAAACATAAAATATGACATTAAGTTATTATAAAATTAAATATTTCATTTAGACATGGCCATTAAAGTTAGCTTGTTAAATATATAAATATTTGTTGAGTGTAGACTTATACAGTGCCAGGTAAAATTATATCACCAAAGTCAGCACAGATAAAGTATATGTGATTTCTAGAAAATATTCAAATTTCCACATAAATTAAATAATGGACAGATTGGCAAAGAGGCAGTATCAATGGGCTCAAGTGTGGCAATAACTGAGAGGTTGGTCAAGGACCAGTCAGTGTTTCGTTCTGTTGTACATAGGGTGGTTATGAGTAGGTACCAACTCTATGGCACCTAACATCAACAACAACAACATGATATGATATATAATACAAAGACGATTGAAAAATGAAGTCATTCACAAACACATTTATCATCATTGAAATGGAATTCTCCTACTAAGTTGCCAAAACCTAACTGGGGAAAAAATAGGTTCTGATAATGAGGTCATGGAAAGCCCTTACAAGAATTTGTATAATCACATTTAAAAAGTTAGCATTCCAAGTAAAAGGTATATATCTCAGTGGCATTTTATACATTGTAAATTAGTAAAACATGCAGTAGTCTTCTATTTATCTTCTCTTTTTGTAAGAAAATTGGTAATATAACATCCATCACCCATGACTTCTTATTAGTCTTGTAATGATTTAATCAAAGTAAATCATGTTACAGATAAAAATGCATCCCAAATAACATTCTTTGTGTGTCTACTTCCTTATCAAAATGTTCCCTGGATTTCTGACTTAATAATTGAGTATTATTCTTTCTTTTTCAATAGGTTACCTACTCAGATTCTACACTGTAGAAACCTTGGTCATTTTAAGTATAGATGACATTTCTTTAACCATTCCTATTATTCTTCCTTGACTCAAGACTTTACTAAAATCTTAAATGCACATGATCACACTCTTTCTAAAAATTGCAGCCATGAAAACTCAGTGGAATAGTTCACTCAACTCTTTTACATCAGGTCACCAGGAATTGGGGACTGACTCGATGGCAGCTAACAATAACAACTACACTGTATAGATTATATATGTGAGCCTCTAATTTAGTGTTATTGGAGTCCTGTTGTGGTGTTGTAGAATAAGCACTAGACCATAAGTTTGGTTTGAACTACGAAGTCAGTGGTTTTAGCTCACCAGCTGCTCCTCAGAAACCCTATACAGGGTTGCTATGTCTTCCATATCAGTTTGATGGCACTTAACAACAACATATAGATTATATAGATATAAGTATTGACATGGAGACAAAAACTATTGGCACAGAAACAGCTATATGTATCTGTCTTAGTTATATATATTTGTCTTTGTTATTTAGTGGTACTATATCAGAAATTCCACAAGTGGATGGCGTTAACAGATATGTATTCTCTCACAGTTTATTGATATTGTTGTTAAGGGCTGTTTAGTCGGTCCCTACTCATAGTGATCCTACATAGTGTGTAATTGTAGGATAAGAACTAGACTGCAAGGTCGGTTTGAACCACAAGTTCAGCAGTTCAAACTCACCATCCACTCTTTGGAAACCTTATAGAGGGCAGCTATGAGTTGGAACCGACTCAACAACACTTAACTATAGGATTTCCAAGGAGCAACTGGTATGTTTGAACTGCTAACTTTGTGGTTAGCAGTCAAGTGTTTATCCTGCAGCACTACACCAGGACAAATTCTCTTTCTAAAAATGAGTCATTAACTTTTCCACTACATTTATTTTCCGTTTCATTCTAAGTTATAGAGTATTCAGGTTTAAACTTCTGTTTTGTAATTCTATTTCATGAAAATAGAATCTAGTACTTATTGTTTAAGGATCCCTGGTAGTGTAGTGGGTATGTGTTGGGCTACTAACGGCAAGGTCAGCAGTTCAAATTCACTAGCAATTCCATGGAGAAAGATGAAATTGCACCATAAAGATTTACAGCCTTAGAAACCTTATACAGACCATCTCAAGAACAGATCTGATACAATAGACATTGACATTATAAGTTGGAACCCATTCGAAGAAGGAACTAACCACCATCAATCAACCACAAGGAATACCAGTAAATAATATTAAGAAATTATTATTCAAATGTATACAGCAAATACTAAAACTGGTGATAATAAGATTGAAGAATTCTACCAACTTCTTCATTCTGAATCTGATCAAACATGCAATGAAGATGCATTGATAAGATGCACTGGGATGCAAAAGTTGAAATACAAAAAGGAATAATCAGTCATTGGAAAATATGGCCTTGATGATAGAAAAGATGCTAGAGATCACATGATAGAATTTTGAAAGACCAATGATTAGTCATTGCAAATGCCTTTTTGAACAACTTACACACGAACCTCAGCAGATGGACTACACAAAAATCAAATTGAGTACATCTATGGGAAATGACAATGGAGAAGCTCATTATCATCAGCTAACCAAGTCCATGGGCCAACTATGGAATTCACCATCGGTTGTTCATATGGAGTTGTAGGCTGATGAAAAGTGAAACAGGTCCATGAGAGTCAAAATATGACCTTGAGTATATCCCACCTGAATTTACCATCTTGATCATCTCAAGAACATATTTGATGCAATAGACACAAATAACCTAAGACCAGAACAGTTGTGAGATGATATCAGGAACATCACAAAAGAAAGCAAAGGATAATTAAAAAGACAGGAAAAAAAGAAAAGGCCAAAATGAAGGAAATGAGGAAGTAAAAGAACTGAACAGAAAGTTTTGAAGGACAGCTCAAGAAGACAAAGTCAAATATTATAATGAAATGTGCAAAGACTTGACATTAGAAAATGAAAATGGAAGAACATACTCAGCATTTCTCAAGCTGACAGAACTGAAGAAAAAAATCAAGTCTCAGATTGCAATATGGGAAGATTCTATGGGCAAAATATTGACTGGAACTGGAAACATCAAAAGAAGATGGAAGGAATACACAGAATCACAGTACCTAAAGACCTGATCGATGTTTAGTCATTTCAAAGACACCATATGATCAAGAACTGATGACATTGAAGGAAGAAAGCTAAGTAGTAGTGAAGGCATTGGAGAAAGCAAGTCTCTAGGAGTTGATGAAATACAGATTGAAATGTTTCAACAAACTGATGCAGCACTGTCAAGAAACCTGAAGACAGCTCCCTGGACAACCGACTGGAAGAAATCCATATATGTGACCGTTCCAAAGAAAAGTGGCCCAATGGAATGCAGAAACCATGGAACAATATCATTACTTTCACATGTGATTAATTTTTGCTAAAGATAATTTTAAATATTTGTAGAAATACATAGAGATCTGCCAGAAATTAAGCTAGATTCAAAAAAGGATGAGGAACAAGAGATGTTATTATTCATGAAAGATGGATCTTGGCTGATCTTCACAGACAATACTAAAAAAATGATTTTTTGTGTGTGATTTTTTGACTATGCAAAAGTATGTGACTGTGTGAATCATAATAAACTATGGATAACATTGTGAAGACTGTATATTGCAGAACACTTAATTGCCCTCATGAGGAACCTTTATAGACTAAGTGATAATCCTTAGGACAGAACAATGGAATACTAACTGGTTTATAATCAGGAAAGATGTGTGTTAGGGTTTTATTTTTTGACAATACTTACTAAAATTTTTTGCTGAACAAAACTCTGATAAACTGGATTATATTAAAAATAATGTTATATCAGGGTTGGAGGAAGACATTAATAATCTATGATGACAATCCTTGCTTGCTGAAAACAAAGAGGACCTAAAATACTTACTGATGAAGATCAAAGACTGTAGTCTTCAGTATGGATTGCATATCAAATTAAAGAAAATTACAATCCTCACAACTGGACTAATAAATAATATCATGGCAAATGTAGAATAGACTGAAGTTGTCCAAGACTTCATTTTGTAAAAAATCCACTATCAACACACTTGAAAGCAGGAGTCATGAAATCTAGTGACATATTGCATTAGGCAAATCTGATGTACCAGACCACTTTAAAGCATAAAAGAGCAAAGATGTCAGTTTGAGGACTAAGGTGTGTGGGACTCAAGCTATGGTATATGCAACAGCTTCATATGAATGTGAAAGTTGGAGAGTGAATAGGAAGACCATAAATGAATTAATTCATTTGGGTTATGGTTTTAGTGAAGAATATTAAAATACCACTGACTGCTAGAAGAACAAACAAGTCTTTGTTTGAAGAAGTACAGCCAGAGTGTGCCTTTGAAGCAAGGTCAATGAGACTTCTCTCACACTTGGGATATACTATCAAAGGGACCAATTCCTAGAGAAGGGCATCATGCTTTGTGAAATGTTTGTTGTTGTTACATGCCATCGAGGCGGTACCGACCCAAAGCGACCCTATGCGCAGCAGAACGAAACATTGCCTGATCCTGGGCCAACCCCACTACTGTTGCCAGCTTTAGTCCATCGATGCTGCCACTTGGCCAGTCATTCTCATTGAGGGACTTCCTCTTTTTCTCTGACCCTCTACCTTACCAAACATGATATCCTTCTCCAGCGACTGGTCCCTTCTGATGATATGTCCAAAGTATGAGAGACGAAGTTTGGCCATCTTGGCCTTCAAGTAGCACTCTGGCTGCACTTCTTCCAAAACAGATCTATTGGTTCTTTTGGCAGCCCATGGTACTTTCAATGTTCTTTTGCAACACCATAACTCAAAAGCATCAATTCTCTACAGTCTTCCTTATTCACTGTCCAGGTTTTGCATGTATACAACACTTTAAAAAGGTCTTTTGCAGATTTGCCTAATGCAATATGTCGTCTGATTTATTGATTGCCACTTCTGTGAGTGTTGATAGTTGATCCACGAAGAATGACGTCCTTGACTACTTCAATCTTTTCTCCATTGATAAGAATGTTGTTTATTGGTCCAGTGGTGAGGATTTTTGTTTTATTAACATTGAGATGTAATCCATACTTAAGGCTATGCTCTTTGATCTTCATCAGTAAATGTTTTAAGTCCTTTTCACTTTCAGCAAGCAAGCTTGTGTCATCTGCATATCACATGCTGTTAATGAGTCTTCCTGCAATCCTAATGCCACATTTTTCTTCATATAAGCCAGCTTCTCTGATTATTTGCTCAGCATACAGGTTGAATAAGCATGGTGAAAGACTACAACACTGTCACACACCTTTCTTAATTTTAAAACATTCAGTGTCCCCATGCTCTGTTTGAACAACTGCTTCTTGTTCCAGGTACAGATTCCTCATGAGCACAATCAAGTGTTCTAGATTACTCATACTTCTCAATGTTGTCCATAGCTTGTCATGAACCATACAATCAAAAGCCTTTGCATAGTCAATAAAACACAGGTAAACATCTTTCTGATATTCTCTGCTTTCAGCCAAGATCCATTGGACATCAGCAATGATATTCCTCATTCCATGGCCTCTTCTGAATCTGGCTGGAAGCTCTGGAAGTTCTCTGTCAATGTATGATTGAAAACTTTACTCACATGGGATATGAAAGAGATTGTCTCATGATTTCCACATTCCGTTGGGTCACTTCTCTTTGGAATGGGCACAAATATGGATCTCTCCCAATCAGTCAGCCAGTCTTCCAAATTTCTTGGCAGAAATAAGTGAATGCCTCCTGTGCCGCCTCACTTTCTTGAAATATTTCAAGTTGTATTCCATCAATTCGTGGTACCTTGTTCTTTGCCAATTCCTTCAATGCACCTTGGACTTCCTCCTTTAGGATCATTGGCTCTTGATCATAGACTACCCCTTCAAATTGTTGGACAGTAGCCATTTCCTTTTGGTACAGTGTCTCTGTGTATTCCTTCCATCTTCTCTTGATGCTTTCTGCATCATTCAATAATTTGCCTAGAGAAATTATTCAAAATTATTCAAAAGTCAAGGTTTGAATTTTTTCTTCAGTTCCCCCTGCTTGAGACATGCTGAGTGTGCTCTTCCTCTTTAGTTTTCTGATTCCAGATCTTTGTACATTTTGTTGTAATATTTTGCTTTATCTTCTTAAGGTGATGTTTGAAAATTTATGTTCAGCTTTTGTACCTCCTCACTTCTTTCATTTGCTTTAGCATCTCTACACTGGAGAGCAAGTTTCAGTGTCTCTTCTGACATACATTTTGACCAGTTCTTTCTTTCTTTTCTTAATGATTTTTTACTTTTTTCAGTTATGATGTTCTTGATGTCATCCCACACCTCATCTGGTCTTTGGTCTTTAGTGTTTAATGTATCAAATCTGTTATTTAGATAATCTCTAAATTCAGGTGAGATATATTCAAGGTCATAAATTGGCTCTTGTGGGCTTGTTTCACTTTCTTCAGCTTCAGTTTGAATTTGCATATGAGTAATTGATGGTCTGTCTATTCCACAGTCTACCCCTGGCCTTGTTTTGACTGATGATATGAAGATTTTCCATCATCTCTTTCCACAGCTATAGCCAATTTGATTTCTATGTCCATCTGGTGAGGCCCATGTGTCTAAAGAAGGTATTTGAAATGAACAAATAATTAATTTTGCAGAATTCTAATATGTATTTTCCAGCATCATTTCTATCACCAAGGCCTTATTTGCCAACTACTGATCCTTCCTCTTTGCTCCCAATCTTTACAATCCAATCACCAGTAATGATCAATACATCTTGATTGCATGTTTGAT
>NW_006408545.1:10291967-10293114 GCF_000296735.1 Chrysochloris asiatica | reverse complement strand
TCATCAGCAAATGAACGTCCTGTGGGCTTTACTCCCTTTACATCATCACGGTTAACTCCACTTTGATGAGGCAACTCTTCCCAAGTTGCATTTTCAGTGCCTTTCAACCTGAGGGACTTATTTTCCACCACTATATCCAATAGTGTTTCTATGCTATTTATAGCATAGTGACTAAAGATTCAGAAGTAGTTCATCACTCTTCCTAGTCTGTCTTTGTCTGGAAGCTCATCTGAAACCTGTTCATCATGGGTGACCCTGCTGGTATTTAAAATACT
This sequence comes from Chrysochloris asiatica, assembly GCF_000296735.1. Lineage (NCBI taxonomy): Eukaryota > Metazoa > Chordata > Mammalia > Afrosoricida > Chrysochloridae > Chrysochloris > Chrysochloris asiatica. The sequence continues at coordinate 10,292,839 of NW_006408545.1, read as the reverse complement.
GGTGGCATAGCTTTCAGAATCACAGCAACTCATAAGCCACCACAGTATGACAAACTGACAGACGATTAAAGTTTAGGGTCAGTGAAAAGGAGGAAGACCTCCAACAAGGTGGCTTAATACAGCTGATATAGCAATTGTGAAGATGACATAAGACCAGGAAGATTTTCCTTTCATTGTGCATAGAACTAACGGAATGGCAACTAACAGTAAACGACATCAACAACTTACAGAGAAGATTTAAGAACTAGGAGAATTTTCTGTTTGTATCACTTTGGTCTATTGTTAATTGCTGTCTTTTCTTTACAGTTTCCTAAAAGTTTTCATTTGAAATTTGTGTTGCAAGAACTGTAATTATAGTCATAATCATCTCAAAATCACTTTCACATTCCCTCATTGTTTGATTGTTGTTGTTATGTGCCATCATGTTTGTTTTGACTCAAGTGACTCTGTAGAGGGTTTCCAAGGAGCGATTGATTAGTTTGAACAGCCAACCTCGCCGTTCAAACCGACCATATGGTCAAATGCTTATCAAGACTTTTGTGTTGTTTGATAGGTGGTTGCAATTTCCTGCAATGATGGAAATTAGTGTTGACTATCTATTAGGAGAGAAAACAATGGGACATCTAGAAAATTGCTGAGAATGATTAAACATGCTAATAAAAGTTCAAATCCAATCACCTATTTTTTCCCCTGTACTGTCTAAAAGTCACTATTTCAGTATCTATATAACATACTAAGTGTGAGAAAGATTTAGGGACATTTATCCATTCATCTCTGTAAAACAAGTAGGTAAGAAATTAAAATGGAGTTCAAGACTATTACAATTCATACATACGCTGCCACTGACTATTTCCAATGACTTCATCTATGTA
>NW_006408545.1:10288685-10291422 GCF_000296735.1 Chrysochloris asiatica | reverse complement strand
TCAAAAATAGATTTTATGCATTAGACACTAATAACCGAAGACCAGAAAAGTTGTGAGATGACATCAAGAAAACAAAAAGTCATTAAGACAAGAAAGGAAAAGATCAACTAGGATATCAGAAAAGACACTGAAACTTGCTCTCCATCACAGAGATGCTAAAGCAAATGGAAGAAATGAGGAGGGATAAGAGCTGAACAAAAAATTTCAAAGGGCAGCTTGAGAAGACAAAGTCAAGTATTAATAATGAAATGTGTAAAGACTTTGAATGCGAAAACCCAAAGGGAAGAACATGTTGAGCATTTCTCAAGATAAAAGAACTGAGGAAATAGCCCAAGCCTCGACTTGAAATACTGAAGGGTTAAATGGGCAAAATATTGAATGATGCAGAAAGCATCAAAAGAAGACGGAAGGAATACACAAAGTCACTATACCAGAGATGGACTGGCACCGTGCTAGCAACAATGGGCTCAAGCTTAACAATGTTATGAGGATGGTACAAGACTGGTCAGTATTTGACAGCACCTAACAACAGTATTGGGTGGGGGCCATTGCCTGTGTATGCCCAGGTTCTGTGGTGCTGGTCTCACAGGAAGTTGGGTGGCAGGATGATGTGAGTTCATATCCACACTGTCCGGTCACACAGGGCTACCATGAGTCAACTAAACTAATTTCATACAATTGAGGAACATGAGATCTCTCTGTGACTCCAGCTCTCACACCTATTCTTAGGCATCTGCAGAGACAGGAGATTAAACAGTCCAAGAGCAGTTTATGGCTGTGACATGCTGGACTCTCCCACTTGAATGTCTTATTTGGCCTTTGATGTGCAGACCTAAACACCTCCTGGGCTGTATCTGGCCACCTGGCATGGGTTTTTATGGAATAGAAAAAGTTATTTCTTCCTGCATTGGGTACAGTAGTTTGCAAAGCAAGAAAGAAATCTTGCCAGAAGAAAGGTTGCTTGAGAAACTTGAGAGTAGGCTAGTGAGTGGCCGTTCTTGGAACCAAACCTCCATGTCATCAAGCACCAAGATTAAGACTTAACATTAAATCTACTTGACAGAAAAAAAAAAATGAAATCAGAAACATATAATAATATTGGTATAGCTTGATAATGAAAAAATACTTGTGCATTTAACTGAGTACAAAGTCATGACAGGATCCTCTTAACCCATTCTTGCTTGTCCTTATTAGCTTCCAGTAGTGTCTGTTTTCTTAATCATTAAAGTACAATGATTAAAATTCTTCAAAAATCTCACAGTACATTAGAATATAACTCAAGAGGTAGTAGTTTGAATAGAACAGTGGGATATTGTGGGATTTAAAATTGAAAAGGTATGTATCAGGGTTGTATCCTTTCACCATACTAATTCAATATGTATTTTGATCAAATAATTTGAGAAGACTGTATGAAGAACCTGACATCATCATTAGAGAAATACTCATTAACTACTTGTGTTACACAGATGACATAACTTTGCTTGCAAAAGTGAAGAGCACTTGAAATGCTTATGGGTGAACACTAAAGATTGCAGTCTTCAGTGTGGATTACACCTCAATATAAAGAAAACAAAAATCTTCTGTCCAATAAGCAACATCATGGTATATGGAGAAAACATTGATGTCAAGGTTTTAATGTTCCTTGGTTAACAATCAATGCCCATGAGAGCACCAGTTAAGAAATCATTCTGCTGCAAAAGACTTTAAAGTGTTAAAGCAAAGATGTCACCTTAAAGACTACGGTGCATATAACCCAACCCATGGCATTTTCAATTGCATCAACGCATGCGAACGCTGGACTAAAGAAGAATTGATACATTCGAATTGTGGTGTTTCCTAAGAATCTTGAATATACCATGGACTATCTGAAATAAAAACAAAGCTTTCTTGGAGAAAGTACAGCTATAATGAATGCCCCTTAGAAGAAAAGATGGAAAGACTTTGTCTCTTTTCCCATAATCATCTTATTAAGGAGGGACCAAACCCTGGAGAAAGACATCATGCTTGGTAAAAGGGAAAAAGACCTTTTTTGAAATGGTTTGATACAGTGTCTTCAACCATGGGTTCAAATATACTAACAATTGTAAGAACAATGCATTGTAAGCAAATGTTTCAATCTGTACTACAAAAGGTCATTGCGAATCACAACTGACTAAATGACTCTTAGCAATGATACATTAAGATAAGATCTATCTTCCTTGGCAGGGAGTATGGTCCTCCCTAAACCAAATCCTGGTTTAGTCTTTAGTTCTCTTTGGACAGATCACTTCCTCAATCTGGGCATTAAAAATTTTTTTTTAATGTCTTCAGTTTTTCAAAGGTATTCTGCTTTCTCTTCTGAACTTTGCATCTAAATCAAACTAGTGGAAGATGACTAAGATCCATATGATTAATAGGTATTATCATTAAGAACATAGGTGCCAGAAAGAATTTTGGAGTTTGAGACCTATTTGCCTTCAAATATACCACGTGGCTGTGGCTGTGTGTTGTGGAGTTGGTTCTGACTCATAGCGACCCTGCATAGTGTTTCTGAGGCTGTAAATCTTTACAGGAGCAAAAAGCCTCATCTTTCTCCTGCATAACAGCTGGTAGTTTTGAACTGCTGACCTTGAGGTTCGCAGCCTGATTAGTAACCACTTTGCTACCAGAACTCCTTTCTCCAAATATGGTATAAACCAGTTACCCAACTTTTCCTTTAGGCTGCACTTCTTTTTAATGTAAAAATGTAAATTATAAT
>NW_006408545.1:10283605-10288305 GCF_000296735.1 Chrysochloris asiatica | reverse complement strand
GTTATGAGTCAGAACTGACTCCATGGCACATAACCACCACCAGCACCATTCTTGACAGTGAAGAACATTTTATGATGTGCCTAAGGGTAATCAACTTCCTGAAATAAAGAAAACTAAAAGGTCAATTGTACTTTGAAGCATCCCCAGTGCTCTTTTGTTTTTTTTTTAATCAAATATACAAATCTACAGTGCTGCCTATAGAACTAACTTCACAAGTACAATCAGTTTAATAAACTGCCTACCTTTATCTATCTTGTACATACATTATTCCAAGCTCCCATCTAAGTCATTCTTCATAGTAAGAGCTAATCTCATTTCCTCATTCCTGTCAATGATTCATGTTAAATATTTCACTAAGAATTACTACATAACAGCTAAATGTCCCTGGTCATTCAGACTACATAAAAGGGATATCTATTTTGCCTTTCAAAAAATAGTGTCTCCTAAAATCCCCATTTTGATATCCTGCATAACAACATAAGATTATTTTCATATAAAACCCCAAAATATTGTTCTAAGATAACTTTTGAGATATAATTAAGTTATTTTTGCCTGAGTTGCCATAATGGAGACTTTAGAAATAACTTCTCATCTCAGAAGCTTTTTGAAAAATTTTCATTATCTTCCCTTCTTATATGAAGAAATAGGTTATTTTTCTCTTTTTCTTTTTGTCTCTTTTTCATTCTCTCCCTCTCTCCTTTTCTTAAAAAACTAACTATAATTTCCTGAGTTGCCTGATTAATGAATGCCATTGTGAATTCTTAATAAGAGATATGTGCATATTCATAGTGATGTTTATTAATTCATAAAGCAGCTGCTCTAAGGCAGCTAGTGAAGAGAAATATCTCCTCCCACAGAAGTCTCTTGTCAACAATCAAGTGTTTTCCCTGTGTGGAAATTTATAGAGCAGACTCACTCAACTTCCTTAACTGATGGCCCTTTATGGACCCTGGGAAAGGAATCCCTCCTGCCAGCAGGAGGCCAGAGGGATGCAAGGTTCATATCTAAATTCCCCAATGTGTGAAGAATGAAATATAAAACTTAATGAGACTAGTAGAGTCCACAGCTAATTTCAATTATTTTTAATTGTTTTCAGATGCTGCCTGGCATGCTTTGTTTAGTTCTGCAATAAACAGAGCATACTTCATGGTAGTGAATCTAGCTTGAGACCCTGAGGAAACATCCCAGAGGAAATGATGAAAAATAATAAGAGCAGTACCTATATTGGAGCATTTACCAGCCAGATGAGATGGAAAGCACAACACTGGGAAGAGCTAGTGACTATTCATCTTCTATCTGGTGACTCACAGGGAGTCTTACTTGAATGTAAGACTGATCATAGGTTAGAGGTTTTGAGACTCAATATACACTAAGTTGTATTGGACTAATAATTTGAGATGGTCTGTTATATCAAAAGTATTCAAAGCAACTCCTAACACTCTAGCCTGGAATATTGATAGATACTTAAAAAATAACTCCAAGATTTAGTTTATTGACAATGCTTTTATTGGAGACCATTAAGGGACATATCATCCATGAAAATTAAAGTATTTGATTTTAATAGATCTATGATAATCAGGCAACCAACCTCAAGGTCGGCAGTTCAAAACTACCAGCGGTTCCACGGGAGAAAGATGAGGCTTTCTGTTTCCGTAAAGATTTGCAACCTCGGAAACCCTGTGCAGGGTCACTATAAGTCAGAACCGACTCCACGGTACTTAACAACAATATCATATTGATTTGATGGCCAGAAAAAAGTCTTTAGAGTGCATCTGAATAGGATACTTCTAATAAAAATTTAAATGTACTCGTAGGAGCCACTGAACATATTGTTGAAATATTTAGCTAAATAGTGAAAATCCTTATTTTACATGTATGCATAAGCAACAGTAAAGTTTTTTAAATATGAAGATGTCTAGTTATTACCTTTCAACCTAATGAAAAGAAGTGCCTGCAGTAGATTATATTTTAAATGAGTCCTAGGTTATTCTGATGTTTAACATATACACCTAACAGACACATTAGTGTAAGCTTAAAAAAATTGTTTTTAAATATATATATTGCTAATAGGGTTCCAGTTCATATGTACATATGTTTATTACAAATAAAACCTGTTTAGACAAGTCTCTACACTCAGTGAATGGTTGTATACAAGTTTTCTCAGTAATCCACTTATCCTGGTGTGGTGCTGCAGGATAATGCACTGGAACACAAGGTCAATTTGAACTACAAGGTGGATAGTTCAAACCCACCAGCTGCTTCTCAGAAGCATTATACAGGGTCACTATGGGTTGGAACCGACTCAATAGCACTTAACAACAACAACAGTCTCTTTAGGGTACCTTAAAAAATGATTCTTTTTATGCCATTGGGGGAAAAATTTTGACATCAAATTTTGACAACACATTTTTAACAAAACTTGGTGAACCTATTCCCAAATAAGTGAACATTTACAATGACTTTATAGGAATGTGGATCCACATACAACACATGATTTTAGATGGATCAAGCATTGTAAGGAAGGCTGGGAAGATCTCAAAGCTGAACTAAGAAAGGGACGACCACAAATCTCCACAAATGAAGAAACTATAGCTGGAACCCAGAAACTGCTGGGAGATCACCATAGAACTGCCACTAATGCAATAGGTACTTAAGTTAGGATCTTCTATGTTTCATCACTTTCATTTTGTTCAAACTTCTTGGCCTTAGCAGATTTTCAGCTTAATGAGTGCCAAAAGCATTGTGTGCAGATCAGTTAGATCAAAGAGCCTATCTTTCCATTCATTTTCTAAACAAGATCAAATTTCATGAAGACTTTTTATGAAATGAGTCACAACTTTGCAGTGTGTTGCAGAACCCTGGGACTTGAAGTAAGAGAAGAATGATGAGTGATATCAAGGACTATGGAAGAGTATAACATGTCAGAAAAGTCACACAGTTGGGATTTTTTTTAACCTCCACTGCATAGGGATCAGCCTTGTGATGATTTTTATAAAATAGATTATTCATACAGTTATGTAAAAATGGTGGTACTTGTTGCAATGGCCCTGAACTACTGTAATATGTGGTATTTGAGAAACAGAGATGAACAGAACAAGGAACCTTTGGTTTGTGAATAGGATAAAAATTACTCATGAATTGAAGCAGTTATGCTGTTACAATCACTTACCCAAGGCCAAAGCTATTCATGGAATATAGACTTGATAGATAGAGATTTAAGTCCTAATACATTAGTTAGTTTGATACATATGGAAATACAGAGTGATAAGGAAAGAAAGGAGGTCTGGTAGTGTAGTAGTTACGAGCCAGGCTGCTAACCTCAAGGGCAGCAGTACAAAACTACTAACCATTCTACAGGACAAAATGAGGCTTTCTGCTTGCTTAAATATTTACATCCTTGGAAACCCTATCCAGGGTCACTATGAGTTGGAACTGACCATGCCACACACCACTACCACCACACAGAGATGGAGACATACAATTCCCCAATTTTTATTATCACTAGTAGCTGCAATGGCAAGGAAAAACGCTAATGATAGCAATGAACAAAGTTTAGAACTGGTTAAGTCAGAGCTATGACTATTTGTGTCATATCTAATTCAGAAAGGAAAAATTGCGTTAGAACAATAGGAACATACTACGTGGCACTCAACAGCAACAATAACAACAACAAAATGCCTGGGATTATGGACCCACAATTTTGTGGTCCATTTTTTGACAACTGTGAGTGTTGCCTCAGGAAAAAAAAAAAGACAATTTCAGCTTCCACAAAGAAATAAGACTTCAAAAAACAGACCAAAATACAGGTTCAGAAAATATAACAAAAATGGTATTATAAGAAATTTAAATGAATATTGATAAGGAATGCAAAAAAAAGTTATTTAGGCACCTTTAATGGATTGAGAAAATGATTAATAGAAGTGTTGTTGTTGTTGTTAAGTACCGTGGAATTGGTTCTGACTCATAACGACCCTGCACAGGGTTTCCGAGGCTGTAAATCTTTATGGGAGCAGAACGCCTCATCTTTCTCCAGCGGAACAGCTGGTAGTTTCAAACTGCAGACCTTGAGGTTAGCAGCCCAATTCGTAACCACTACGCTGCCAGAGCTCCTTTTAACAGAAGTGTAGATAAAATAAAGAAAAACATAGACAAAACAATAGAAGAATTCAAGCAACAAACTGACAAATGAAAAAGTATAAATCATATACAAACAGCAATTAGAATTACAACAGATTAACACCAAGCCTTCAGAAAAATATATCACACTGAGAAAAGAAAGAAGCAGAATTGAATCAATTCACAACTACTGAAGGTGAAGAAAACCTCTCAGTATTCATCTGCTAGAGGAATATCAGAAAGAAAGAACAAAAAAATCTATAGAAAGCCTAAGATTTATGTAGAGCACTATTGAGAGGAATAACTCATATATTATTGGGATTCCAGAACAGAAAGAGATAGAAAAATACAAAACAAAACAAAAAGAATATTGTCCAAAGGTTATTGGAAGGAAGAAAACTTCCATGACATCATGAAAGATGAGAAGATAGCCAAATTCAAGAAGCTGAACAAATTTCAAATAGAATATAAATCAAAAGAAAACAAAAAACGTATTATAATATACTTTTCAAAACCAAAGACAAGAAAGAATCTTAAGAACATTTCAAGAAAAACAAAAATTATCTATAAAGTAGCACTAATAA
>NW_006408545.1:10281746-10283119 GCF_000296735.1 Chrysochloris asiatica | reverse complement strand
AGATATAACAACAATAAAACTGTAAGGTAAAAAGAGAGAATAATGTAGTTACAAAACTTGTAAATGGAGGAAATCAAGTAGATCTTAATCAATCAATCAATCAAACTGAAATGGTCTCTAAATTTATTTGGGATATTCAAGCTCATATTTTAGCTCTTGCAAATTTGTTTTCGTTTTCTTCAGCTTCAGCTTGAACTTGCATATGAGAAATTGATGGTCTTCCACAATCTGCCCTGGCTGATATTGGACTTTTCCACTAGCTCTTCCAACAGATACAGGTAATGTGATTTCTGTGTGTTCCATCTGGTGAAGTCAAAGTGTATAGTTGCCTTTCATGGTCTTTATAAAAGCTATCTGCAAAATTCAGTCATGCAATTACCGTATCACTATTTCCAAGGCCATGTTTTCCAACAACTTTCCTTCTGTTTTGTTTCCAGCTTTTACACTCCAAGCACAGTAATTATCAATGCATCTTGATTGCATGTTTGATTGTAAATTTTCTTCAAACAACGATTTCAGACTAAAGAAGTTGGTTTAAGTTTTCAATTTCATCATGACTGTATTTAATAGTTGGTGTGTACATTTCAATAATAGTGGTATTAACTGGATATGGATGGATATGGATATATCACAAACAACGTTGTACTTGAAGATAGATCTTGAGATGTCCTTTTTGACAATGAATGCAACAATATACTTGTTGAATTTGTCATTTCTGGCACAGTAAACTATAGGGTTGTATGATTCAAAATGACTAATATCAGTCCATTTCATTTCACTAATGATGAGGTTGTCAATCTTTATGTGTTCCATTTCACTTTTCACAACTTCTAATTTTTCTAGATTAATTCTTCATACATTTCATGTTCCCATTATTAATAAATGTTTGAAGGTCTTTCTCCTCATGTTAAGTTGAGCCCCATCAGTAAATGAAGATCATGAAAGCTTATTTCCATTAAAATTATTGTGGTCAATTCTTTGAAGAGGCAGCGCTTCTCTAGTCATTTTTTGGTGTCTTCCAATTTGAGGATCTCATTTTCTGGCACTATATCTGACAATGGTGGTGGTGGTGGTGGTTTTATTTTGTTGAGTCAGTTTTGACTCATAGTGGGCCTGTATAGGATTTCCAAGTTGTAAATCTTTACAGGAGCAGAAAGTCTCATCTTTCGCCAGTGGAGCAACTGGTAAAGTCTAACTGCTGACTTTACAGTGAGCAGTTCAGCTCAGAATCTACTACACTATGAGGGCTCCTTATATCTGACAATATTCTGCTGTCATTCATAGTGCTTTCATTTTCTGTCACTGTATCTGAAAATGTTCCACTGTTATTCATAAGATTTTCAATGACTAAAACATTCAGAAATAGTCCACTT
>NW_006408545.1:10278634-10281201 GCF_000296735.1 Chrysochloris asiatica | reverse complement strand
AAAAAAAATGCAAGCCTCAACTTATAATACTGATGGATTCTATGGGGAAAACATAGAATGGTGAAGAAAGCATCAAAAGAAGATGGAAGAAATACAGAGTCATTGTACCAAAAAGAAATAGTCAATATTCAAGCTGGATTCCCAAGAGGATGAGTAACTAGAAATATCATCTGATGTCAGATGGATCTTCGCTGAAAGAAGAGAGTACCAGAAAGATGTTTACCTGTGCTTTTTAAACTACCATAGATAACTCTGCCTGGCTTTTGACTGTGTGGATCAAGACAAACTATGGATAACATTCCGAAGAATGGATATTCCAAAACACTTAATTGTGCTCATGAGGATTCTGTACATATAACAAGAGATCTTTGTTTGAACAGAGAAAGAGGACATTGAATAGTATAAAATCAGGAAAGGTGTGTGCCAGGATTGTGTCCATTCATCATACTTATTCAGTTTGTGTCCTGGGTAAATAATGTGAGTAACTGAATTATATGAAGAAGAGAATGGCATCAGAATTGGAGAATTAACAACCTGTGATATGAAAATACATAAACATGCTTAAAACACTGCTGATAATCAAAGACTACAGTCTTCAGAATGGATTATACCTCAATGTAAGTAAAATAAAGATCCTCACAACTTAAACAAGAAATAATATCATGACAAATGGAGAAAAGACTGAAATTCTCAAAGGGTTCATTTTGCTTGGATCCACAATCAACACCAATGGAAGCAGCAGTTAAGATATTAAAAGACATATTGCATTGTTGTTGTTGCTAGGTGCCATAGACTTGGTACCGACTCATAGCGACCCTATGCACAACAGAATGAAACACTGGCTGGTGCTGGGCTAACCTCACAATTGTTGCCACGCTTGAGCTCATTGATGTTGCCACTTTGCCGATCCATCTCCCTGTGGGTCTTCCTCTTTTTCTTTCACCCTCCACCTTACCAAACAAAATACACCTCTCCAGTGACTGGTTCCTCCTAAAAATAAGTCTGGCCATCCTGGCCTCCAAGGAGCACCCTTACTGTACTTCTTTGAACACAAATCTGTTTGTTCTTTTGGCAGTCCATGATACTTACAATATTTGCCTAATGCAATATGTCTTTTGACAAATGTCATTAGACAAATTGATTTAAAAAGACTTCTTTAAAGTGTTCAGGAGCAAAGTTATTAGTTTGAAAATTAAGGTGCCTCTGACCTAAGTCATGGTATTTTCAACAGTCTCATCTGCATGTAAAAATTTAATAATGAATACAGAAGATCATAGAAGAATTGATGCATTTGAATTATGGTGTTCGAGGAAAATATGTGAAGGCCAAAAGAACAAACAAATCAGTGTTGAAAGAAGTACAGCTAGCTCCTTGGAGGCCAAGATGGCATGATTTGAATTCTCATCTTCAGACATGTTATTAGGAGGGACCAGTCTGGTAGTGTAGTGGTTATGAATCAGACTGTGAACCGCAAGGTCAGCAGTTTGAAACTATCAGCTGTTCCATGGGAGAAAGATTCGGCTTTCTGCTCCTGTAAAGATTTACAGCTTCAGAAAACCTGTACAGGGTTGCTATGAGTCAGAACCGACTCCACGGCACATAACCACCACCAAACACTAGTCCTTGGAGAAGGACATCATGGTTGGTAAAGTAGAGAGTCAGTGAAAAATGGAAGCCCCCCCCAAAGGAGATGGATTGACATAGTGGCAGCAAAAATGGGTTCATATTTGACAGCAATTGTGAGGATGGTATGGGAACTGGCAGTGTTTCCTTCTCTTGTGCATAAGATTGCTATTAGTCGGTACCTAACAACAACAGCTATATCGTTAGACAAAGCCTTACTCCTAGTCCTAATATTTATTTTTATAAATAGTAGTCTGATAAATGCTTTTATTATTATTTTTGTATCTATCTATATTTGTCTGTTTACATGTTTTTCTGTCTACCTATCTATATATCTATCTACCTATCATCTATTTGATTAGGAAAAATTATGAGAAACCATATGAATAACCATATCAAGTCAGGGCATTATTAATGCTCTTATATACATATATATTCCCAATGTTTTAAAGGTCATAAAATAAATATTCTTACCAGGAAGACATGAAAGTGTCTGTTTCACCTTATCTGCAGCCTACTATGAATTACACTTTTCAACACTTTGTCAATTTCACATTGAAATAATGTTACTTCTATTTCAATTTTAATTTCTTCATTACTAGTAGTGATGAATATTCTGAGAGTTGTATATTAAGGCCTTTTTGTTTGTTCATTAGTACTTTGCCAATTCTTTTAAGAGCCTTTTATATAAGACACTAAGTCTGTTCTCTTTGTTGCCCTTATGTTCATAGTCTTTAAATAATTATAATTTATGCATAGTATTTTTTTATATCTGAATGGCTATGTTTTTATATCCCCAAGTTTATTGATTTTTACATTTTTTATTTCTACCATTATATATAATCTTAGAAAAACTATTCCATCACAAAATCAATGAACATCTTGCCTCTATAATGTTAGTTTGTTGTGATTTAATTTTTACTTTTAATTAATTTTCATTAAAT
>NW_006408545.1:10269777-10275744 GCF_000296735.1 Chrysochloris asiatica | reverse complement strand
GAGAAGATGGAAGGAACACACAGAGTCACTGTACCAAAAGGAAATGGTTAATGTTCAACTGTTTCAAGAGGTAGCATATGATCAAGAGCCAATGACACTGAGGGAAGATGTCCAAGGTCCATTGAAGGAATTGGCAAAGAACAAGGCACCAAGAATTGATGGAATAAAAATTGAAATCTTTCAAGAAAGTGAGGCATCACAGGAGGCACTCACTCATCTCTGCCAAGAAATTTGGAAGATAACTACCTGGCCGACTGATTAAAAGAGATCCATATTTTTGCCCATTCCAAAGAGAGATGACCCAACGGAATGCAGAAATCATCGGACAATGGAGGTAGAGAAGATGAAGTAGAGAGATGGAGCAGTTGGGCACTTTAGACCCAGAGAGGGAGAGGGGCTCTGTGCTGATGACCAGGGGGCAGGCTTGCAGGGTATACTTTTGTTGGTTCATGATGCATGGACGGGATTGCAACCATGGCAATGAAACAATATATGATAGGATGAATGTAAAACTATTGTTCTCCCATGTAAACTATCACATAATTCACAATAAAACATTAAAAAAAAAAAAAAAGATTACATTTACCTTAGTGGTTAGTTATCTCGAGGTTCTATGTTTAAAACTCTGTCCCATTGTTTTTTTTGTTTATTTGTCACTTTCATAAAGTAAGGAATTTTATTTAATTAAATCTAGCACCTATTTATAAATGCTGATCTGCAAAACTGATGATTTGTATGACAACATTACATAGCTTAAAGTTGTTGTTTTTGTTAAGTGCCATCGAGTCAATTTGGACCCGCAGAGATGCTAGATAGAGTTTCCGAGGAACAGCTGGTTAGCTTGAACTGCCAACCTTGCAGTTCAAATGGCTTTGTAGTCTGATGAAATAACCCACAGGGCCACACAATATTCACAAAGTATATACTATTCTGGTTTTCAGCTTTCCCCTATGAACTTGAGCACAATTACTATAGAATAATTAGTATGTCATTGGTAACATTCAAGAGATCTTCAATATGGAGGAAAAGAAAACCACTAATGTGCATTGGAACAGTGAAGGTGATAAATGGGTTTGACAGGTATAGATGGTTTTTCAAGAAACGAGATTGTAAGAGGAAAATGAACCATTAATTTAGAAGGATACGTTGTATTAGTTTGTCTGATATTTTGGTGGTCACTGTTTTATTATAGCCAAGAGAAAGACATATTTTCTGATAAAAAGGGAGGATAAACCTGAGAAAAAGAGAATGAAAACTATAAGATAAAAACAATTATAAGAGAGAAAAAATGGTATATTAATCTGTATTCATCTCAACAAAGAAGTCCTGGTGTGGCGCTGTGGGTTAATGTGCTGACTGCAAAGTTGATTTGAACTGCAAGGCCCATGGTTCAAGCTTACCAGCTGAGGCTAGGAAACCCTACACTGGGTGGCTATGGATCGGACCTCAGTAGATTGCACTTAACAACAGCAACACTTCAACAAAACATTTTTGCTGTTGTTGTTAAGTGCTGTCGACTTGTTTTTGACGCATATCGACCCTGCATAGGGTTTCCAAGAAGTGGCTGGTGAGTTTGAACCGCTGACCTTGTAGTTCAATCTAACTTTCAGTATAGTGCTTTACTCACAGCACCACCACAGAACTCCAGCAAAACATATGGCCATCCTTTCACTAGGCAAGAAGAAGAAGAAGAAAATGTCAAGAAAGTCTAATTTTTTTGTTTGAGCTTTAAAGGAGTTAGTTGGAGCACCAGAGCTTAAAAGTTGAAGAGCCTTCTTCTTTTCCAACCATACCTTAATGTAATTTAATATTCAAGTAGTGAGTTGGAATGGGATGGGAAACTTATGACAAGTAAAGAGTATTTGGTTAGTCTTACAGAAAATATAAGAAGACAAGGCATAAATTATTTAACAAGGCGCATTAGGGGCTATCGATATCAAGCAGAATAAGTTTTTGGAAGACTCCATTAGTAACTTTGTTAGCATTGTCGTGCTAGAAAAGTAGAGAAGAGTTGAATATGTGGTCACCATCACATTATTTTGCTTTTGTCAATTATTGCCTCAACAAAAATGTAAATCTCTTGAGTGTAGAAGTAATATATTATTTATTGATTTCAAATTTTCTGTTATACTTAATATGTTGTGTATGCGTTATTGTACATGGTCCAGTAAATAATACATTTATATTTACTCACAACTTTCAAAAATGATTTGCTCTTTACTCTGGTTCTTATTACAGCATTTCTGATTAGAGGTATATGTTTTAATCTCTAATATTCATGCATAAATTCTGAAGGTAATAGATCAAAACAACTCTCCCAGAAATGTTCCTGCAGGTCCTCGAAGTGGGATACTCACATCCAGTAAAAGGAGGTATATATTTAAAGAATAGCTTCAGAACCATTAAGTACCCAGGTATGCAATGAAGAGAACAAACTGCTTCATAAAGAACTTACAAATGATTTATGTAGTATTTACAAGAAAGAACAATTATAATATACTAGAAAGTCATCATGTTCCTGTAAGGATTCTGTATTACGTTTTGATATGTTTCTGAAATTATTGCACAGCATTGGTGTCTGCAGTTTTCTATTATATGGTCGATTTATGAAATTGTTGCAACTGCTCCCAAATCACCCTAAACAAATTTACATTGTATATTTTTATTATGAAATGTTCACTGAAAATAAGTATACTGTTATAATTGAACAGATAATGCATACACACCAATAAACACCTTTAAATTGATAGTGTTTGAAGCAGCATCTAAAGTACTTACTGTGTGATACTGATTTGAAGTTTGACCATTTTTTAAATATTATACAGAGTTGGTAATGTTGAAGATAGTATTAAGTTCACTCAAGTTCCCATTATCTTTTATTATTAATTGAAAACTGAATTGCTTTTTCAAGAAGATGTATGTATCTAATTAATCATGGGGGGGCCTGTCAATAAATAATAAAAGTTTCTAGTATACAACTGTGAAGTGCATGATCGTTAGCAGCCCAAACACATTTGCTGTTTTAGAAAATGTGTATCACATTGTGTTTCTTCACAGGTCTGTACATAGACCAAGAGGCAGCTGTTTGAACAGAACAAGGGGATACTGAATGACTTAAAATCCAGAAGATGTGCCTGAAGGTTGTATCATTTCATCAACTTTATTCAATATGAATACTGAGCAATTAATCTGGAAAGCTAAATTATATTTTAAAAATGCATGGCATTGGCATTGAAGGAAAACACGTTAAGATCCTCAAAATGCATGTGATACAACCTTGCTTTCTGGAAGTATAAAGGACTTTTTGTTGTTGAAAGATTTCAATTTGTATTCCATCAATTCCTGGAACCTTGCTCTTTGCCAAAGACTTCACTATACTATGGACATCTTCCTTCAGTACCATTAGCTCTTGGTCGTATGGTACTTCCCGAAATGGTTGAATATTGAACATTTCTATTTGGTACATGACTCTGTGAAATCCCTTTATCATCATCTTCTTCTTCTTTTTAAAGTTTTTATTATGAATTGAGTGATAACTTACTTGGGAAAAGATCGGTTTTGCACTCAACCTATTGTAGTTTATTTCATCGCAGTGATTACAATCCCCTCCATGCTTCTTAGGTTAACAGTATTTACTTCTATTCCCTCTGTTTTGTTTGTTTTTTGATGTACACAAAAACATGAAAGAATATATAATCATTTAAAAAAACAAAGGGCACATTCTGCAAGCCTGCCTCCTGGCCACCAGCACACAGACTTTGTCTTTCCATGAATCTAGAGTCCTTAGCTGCTCTATCTCTCCATGCCATCACCTCTGCCTCCATCTCTAGTGCTCTTGCTTTTTTGGTTAGGGTTCCGTGTTCCGCTCATGTTCTTCTCTCTTGATAGTCCTAGTGTCCTCTGTTCCTGGAATGTAAGATTAACTATTTACTCCCCCTTTTTAAAACACAACTTCTACTTTTACAGTTGTACAAACAAAATTAGTGATGATAACAATTACTTATTATTCACTTAAATGAATCCTATCCTCATCTCCTTTAACCATACACATCTAGACAAGATGGAAACTATTCAGTGTGGCCACCATCGTATTTTGATGCTTCCTTCATCATTCTGTAGTTTACTTATAGAATCCTTCAATATTTCAAGTAGAGTCTTCAATTTTTTCTTCAGTTCTTTCAGTTTGAAAAATGCTCAACATTTTCTTCCCTTTTGTTTTTCAAACTCCAGGTTTTTCACATTGCATTATAATATTTGGCTTTGTCTTCTTAGCTGCCCTTTGAAATCTTCTGTTCAGTCCATTTATGTCTTGATTTCTTCCATTATCTTAAGCATCTCTACCCTGGGTAGTAAGTTTCAGAATCTTTTCTGACATCCATTTTCTTGTTTTTCTTCTTTCTTGCCTTCCTAATGATAGTTTGCTTTTTTCCTTTTTGATGTTCTTGATGTTACCCCACAACTCTTCTGGTCTTTACTCATTAGTGTCTAGTCCATCAAATCTATTCTTTAGATGATGTCTAAATTCAAGTGGAATATGTTTAAGAGCATATTATTACTCTCATGGATTTTTTTTAGTTTGATTACATATGCCATTAATATGTATTTATAATTATTGGCTATTGGAATGCAAATGCTGGAAACAAAGAGGAAGAATCATTATTGGATTATATGACCTTGGTGATATAAATGATATCAGAAATCACATGATAGAAATTTGCAAGACCATTGAATTATTCATTATAAATATTTATCTTTTAACAACACAAAGAGCAAATATACATGTGGATCTTGCCAGATGGAATACACAGGAATCAAATTGACTATCTGTGAAAAGACAATGGAGAAACTTAATATCATCAGCCAAAACAATGTCAGAGGCAGGCTGTGGAACAAACCATCAATTTCTCAAATGCCAATTTGAGTGCATACCACTTGAATTTAGAGACTATCTCAAGGATAGAATGGATATTCTTGAGATCATCTCTAAATTTGGACACTAATGACTGATGAAACCAAAACCAAAATACAACTCAGAATTTCTCAAGTTGAAAGAACGAAATAAAATATATGAGCCTCCACTTGCAATATTGAAGGATTCTATAGCAAAATATTGAATGATGTAGGAAACATCCAAAGAAGATGGAAAATGTGCAGAATCACTGTACCAAATAGAAGTGGTCAACGTTCAACTATTTCAGGTGGCAGCATAGTCTCATGAATTGATGGAATCGAAGGAAGAATTCCAAGCTACATTGAAGGCATTAGTAAAAACTAAAGCTCCAGAAATAGACAGAGTAATTATTGTACTGTTTCAAGAAACAGATGAGGCACTCCAAGCACTATACCTAGAAATTTGGAAGACAGCTACTTGGCCAATTGTCTAGAAGAGATCCATATTTATGCCCATTACAAGAAAAATGACCCAAAAAGAATGCAGAAACCATCGAACAATAGCATTAATATCATACGTAAACAACATATTGCTAAAGATTATTAAAAAATGTTTGCAGCAACATATCAACAGGGAGATGGCAGAAATTCCAAGTGGATTAAGAAGACAATGTGGAAGAAGGGATATCATTGCTAATGTCAGATGGAACTTGCCTGAAAGCAGAGAATATCAGAAATATGTTTACTTGTGATTTGTTGATGATGCAATGGAATTAGACTATGTGAATCATAACAAATTATGGGGAAATTTTTGAAGAATGGAATTTCCTGAACAGTTGTTTAAATGTGGAACCTTTACATAGAACAGGATGCAGTTGTTGGAACAGAACAAAGAGATACTGCATGGTTTAAAATGAGGTTAGGTGTGCATCAGGGTTGTGTTTTTCACCATATTGGTTCAATCTGTATTCTGAGCTAATAATCTGAGACATTGGAGCATATGAAGAAGAAGGTGGCATCGAGAATAAAGAAAGGCTAATGAACAAATCTGCAATGTAGAGAGGATTTGAAGCATTT
>NW_006408545.1:10262144-10269346 GCF_000296735.1 Chrysochloris asiatica | reverse complement strand
ACTCGATGGCACTTAACAACAACAACAACAACAATGGCATATTTAATCAAACTAAAAAAAGTCCATGTGAACAATAATATGCTCTTAAATTAATCTATAATTAATACTCGTAGAAGCACTAGTCAAAAAACAAACAACATGTTGTATTGGACAAATATTCTGCAAAAGAATTCTTTAAAGTGCTAAGGAGAACAGACGTTACTTTGAGGACTGAGCTGGGACTTTCAGTTGTTTCATACTCATTTGAAAGTTGGGAAATAAATAAGGAAGATTATGGAAGAATGAAGTATTTGAATTTTGGTGCTGACAAAGAATATTGAAAGTACCATGACTGCCAGAAGAACAAACGAATCTGTCTTGAAAGAAGTACAGTCAGAATGCTCCTTAGAAGCAAGAATGGCAAGACTTTATAACAAGTACTTTGTGCATGTTATCATCAGAGACCAGTCTCTGGAAAAAACATCATGTTTCATAGAGAGTAAGCAAAAAAGTTGAGGAGTCCCAAGAAAATAGCTGATATGTGGCTGCAACAATTGTCTCAAATAATACGATTGTGAAGATGGTTTAGGAGCAGGCAGTGTTTCTTTCTGTTTTACAAAGTTCTGAGTCAGAGCTAACTTGAGGGCACTTAACAACAATTGCTTTAATATAGTCATACTATGTATTGTCTGCAAAGCCACTTTGTCTTTGCTTATGTCATGTATCTTCAGCTATTCCATTCAACAACTAAGTTCTTAGATCACTTCTTTTGTTCATTAATACAGCATTTTCAGAAGGCAGATCATTCTGTACTTGCTCTTTCCATAGCTAAATCCGGTAGGAATGTAGCTGGCTCCTGGCTAAATTGTATCCAGTAGAGAACAAAAAGCATTCCAAAAGAAAGCTTTGTGAAAACTGTGACATTGTGCTTCAGGGAGATCCTGATTTTGTAACAGGAGTGGCTTCAGATTACTCACCATCTGCAAGAAGCCTACCCAGATGGTTAATTTAATAATACCTGCATATCTAGTGAGACCCCCACCATATTCTAGATAGATACTGAAAACTGGTGAATGAAAAAAGTAAGTGAACAAAAGGAGAGTTTTCTTATCAATATTTGAAAGCATTCAATGACTGCGGAAGAGGAAACAGACTGAGTCAATTATAGAACCAGAATGGATAAGGATGAAAAACGATTTATGTGACACAGATATACTGCACCAGTTTTAAGAAGATAATACAAATCAATTTTCCAATATTAATATATTTGTTCAATGGATGAATTTTAAATTTTAAAATGAATTTTAAGTTTTATTCAGAAAATAGGTAGACATTGTACTCTCTTCTCTTCTCACATATCTATGTAATTATAAACCATAATTGTATGGGTTACAGGGAGGTTCCAAAAATATCCCTGAAACAACGTAGATGAACATCCAATACAGTTTTTGAATGTGCTGCATTAATATCAGTTAACACTAGGCTTTGATTAATGTGGTTTGAAAGTTAGGAACCACAGACAATTTATTGAACGTCTTGCTGATTATAATCTATGATACTTTTCCTCTTCTGTGTAGATATTGATTTAATAGATAAGGTGAGGGTAATTTTTCTTTTGGGATAGTGATGCTAATGGCAATTGAAATCTCACTGACATCCTATGTGAGCTATATTACAAGAAACTCCAGGAGTGGTTTAAGTTATTGTTTCTCACTTTCTTTTCCTTCTTTTTTTTCTTCTCCTCTCTGTCCTTCTATGATTTCAACCTTTCACTGATGATGGGAGTCTATAGAACAGTTGGCCAGTGTTTCAGCCTTTTTTTCATTGAAAGTGAAGATTATTTATGAAAAGAAAATAAAGACAAAGTAATTTATCTGGTTCTTTCATCTTATAATCTTGGATAATATGTGCCTTTGTATTCATTTCTTTATTTTTTGAAATTATTTTTCTGTTATAAGCATTTTTCTATTGTTGTACCAAGTTATAGTGAGAAACACGCCAATTTATGATCAAATTTGTAACAACATACAATGTTAGTAAAGTTATCTATTAAACAAATTCCATGAATCCTGGGTAAGCATGACAAATGCACACAGCTTTCAGACACTCATCATCATATGAATACACATACCACATTTATTGGACAAGTCTTGGTTTTCATTCCAGTAAAGAGATCATTCTTTCCATGTGTCTTCTGTATTATAGAGAAACATAAAGAATCAACCTTGTTATTGAATGAATAAAGGAACTGCCAAGAAATCTGAATTTGTGATGTTACCAATTAGCAAAAGAATAATAAAAATATCAGACACATACCTATTATAGACTTTGAAGTCCACAGGAAATTGAGATGATCCTTGTTGGAAGGGGAAAGTGCCAGTCCCTTGGGAAGTTGAGCTTGGGTACATCCCCTCCTACTATAAAAAGACAGTCTCTACAAGTTCATCATACAGGCAATCTGAAATTAATTCCTAGTTACTTTTGAGCCATTTTGTTTACTGCTCCAACAAAGGCTTTTAAAAAAACACAACAGAGAAAATGTAGCTTAATGTTTTAAATAGTAAAATATAAACTGTATAAAGAATATGTACATGTATGGAGATGTTGGGTATCACAAATGGTTAGGTGCTCAACTACTAGCTAAAAAGTTGGTGGTTTCAACCTATCCAATGGCACCTTGGAAGCCAAGCATGGCAACCTAATTCCAAATGGTCACAGCCTTGAAAATACTATGGAGCAATGTTTGTCTGTGAACAAGAGTACACCATAAGTAAGGATGGGCTTAAGAGCAACTAAAAATAACTTACAAAAAATAGATAGATGTTGCAAGGTGCCATCGAATTAGTTCCAACTCAGATCCTATGAACAAAAGAATGAAACAATATCCTGTCTTGTGTCATTTTCATAATTGTTATGTTTGACTTCATTGTTGCTGGTTGGTGTGTTGGGGTCTTCCTAGTTTTCAAAGACCACCACTTTATCAAACATGATGTCTCTTTTTGGCACTGGTTCTTCCTGAATCACACATTCTAAGTAAAAGATATGAAGTCTCCCCATCCTTGCTTCTAAGGAGTTCTCCAACTGTACTTCCAATACTGATTTGATTGTTCTTTGGGCTACCCATGGTATTTTTTAGATTCTTTGAAAACACTACATTTCAAATGCAATGATTCTTCTTTAGACTTACTCATGACCAAATTTTGGAGTCCTGGAGTGGTGCTGTGGGTTAATGCACCAAACTGCTACACCATTTAAACTGCAGGGTCAGTGGTTCAAGTTCACCAGATGATCCTTGGAAACCCTATACAGGGACACTATGGATCAGAACTGACTCGATGGCACTTCACAAGACAACAATGACCAAATTTTATGAAGCCATTGAAAATACCATGTCTGGAGTAAAGTGCATTCAAAATTTTTACTCTTTAGCATTTTAAAGAGGTCTTTTCAGAGAGAATTGTCTAATACAATACATCCTTTGATTTATTGACTGCTGCTTCCATGAGAATTTATTGTGGAATCAACTGAATTGAATTTTTCACAGCCTCACTCTTTTCTCCATTTATCATGATATTATTATTTGGTCTAGTTGTAAAGGTGTTTTTTTGTTTGTTTTTTTATATTGAGGTGAAATCCATACTGAAGGCTATAACCTTTGATATTCATCAGTAAGCATTTTAAGTCTTCTTTGCTTCTAGCAAACATGGTCGTATCAACTGCATATAGCAGGTTGTTAATGAGTCTTCCTTTCATGTTGATACTACATTCTTCTTCATACAATTCAACTTTTTGAATTATTTATCATACAGATTGTATAAATATGGCTGGTGACAGGATACAACTCTGGCTCATACCTTTCCTTATTTTATACCATTCAGTATCACTTTATTTTGCTCTAGCAACCTGTTGGTCTATGAACAGGTTCCTCATGAGCACACTGAAATGTTCTGGAAATTTACAGTCAATAAAATAGAAGTAAACACCTTTCTGGTATATTCTATCTTATTCATTGCATTTCAAATTTAACAACTTTGAATTTTCCTAGATTCACACTGTGTTCATTCTACATTATCATTATTAGTGTGTAGTTACAGTGGTTTCCCATCTCATCCACATCGTTAAGGTCAATTCTACTTTGAGGAGGCAGTTTTTTCCCATTCATATTTTGAATGCCTTCCAACCTGATGTGCTCATCTTAGTACACTATATCAGATAATGTTCTACTATTAGTTATAAGGTTTAATGACAGTCTCTAAGCTTTTAGAAGGGTTCTGCCCCTCCTCCTTCTGATTCTTTCTTAGTATGGAAGTTCTGCTAAAGCCTTTTTCCCCATGATTGACCCTACCAGTATTTAAAATAGCAGTGACAAAATTCCAGCATGACAGCAACACTCAATCTCCACAAAACTATAAGTTGACAGAATTATGGGTGTATATAAAAGGTGGCTTCAAAAGCTTAAGAAAATATTACATGATATTTCCATTACATTTTTCTATGAGCTTTTTGAAGCTTTATATATATGATGTTGGAGTCCCCGTGTGGCTCTGTGGGTTGGTTAATGTGCCAGACTGCAAAGCCATTTGAACTGCAAGGTTGGCAGTTCAAGCTCACGAGCTGCTCCTTGGAAAGCCTATACAGGATCTCTATGGGTCAGAATCAACTTGATGACACTTAACAACAGCAAATATATGATGTTGGAGGAAAATATTAAAATTACCATGGATGGCCAGAAAAACAAACCAATCTGTGATGGAAGAAGTACAGCCAGAATGTTCTCTGGAAGCCAGGATGGCCAGACTTAGTAAATATTGTCAGAAGTAACAAGTCCCACAATGAGATTGGTACAGCAGCAGTAATGGGCTCAAATGTAGCCATGATTGTGAAGTTGGCTCAGGACCAGGCAGTGTTTACGACTCACAGCAACCCTGCACAGGGTTTCCAACTAGTAAGCTCGAAGCTCTGACCTTGTGGTTCAAACCCACCCACCCCATTAACTCACAGAGCCATACAAGGACTCTCTCTATATATCTATATCTCTATCTATCTATATATATAGATAGATAGAGATATAGATATATAGATATATATAGAGAGAAACAATGCTAAAGATTTCATGATATAATTTTTCAAGACTATATATAAGAGAGAGAGAGAGAGATGTTGTTAAGTGCCGTAGAGTTATTATACCCATGGCAACCCTTTAAAGGGTTTCTAAGGAACAGGTGGTAAGCTTGAACCTCCAACTTTGAAGTTCAAATAAACTTTTCAGTCCAGAAGGTTAACCCACAGCACCATGCCAGGACTCTCTCTATATATGTTGTTGTTAAGTGCTGTGTGGTGGGTTCCCACTCATAACAATCATGTATAGGTTTCCAAGGAGTGACTGGTGAATTTGAAATGTTCACTATACTGATATTGAGGTCCAGTGTTGATCTCTAGCATCACACCACTTATCCATTACTTTGTCATACTTTGCTGGCTTGAGTGTTCTTGTGATACTGGAAGCTATGCCACTGGTATGCTACATACAAGCAGGGTCACCCATGGTGGACGGGTTTCAATGGAGTTTCTATCATAAAACAGATTTGGAAGAAAGAGAAACTAGCTACATCTGAAGGCTTACCCACTGAAAACCTTTTGAATAACTGCAGAACCCAGTAATATATAGTGCCACAAGATGAATCCCACAGGTTGGAAAGCATTCAAAATATTACTGGGGAAGAGCTGAATCCTCAAAGTAGAGTGACGATAATGACATGAATGGAGCAAAGCTCTCAGAACCTTCCTTTGCTAATGGGATGCAACTCGAATATCCATTAACAATCAGATTGTGAAATGTATGAAATAAAACTCTGGAAAAATTGCAAGTTGTCAAAAATGAAATAGAACTCAATAAAAACTACATCCTAGGCATCAGTGAGCTGAAATGGACTGGTATTGGACATTTTGAATTAAACAATCATATGATTGACAATACTGCAATGGACATATCGAAGAGGAATGACAGTGCATTTATTGCCCAAAAGAATATTTTAAAATCTGTAAGTGCAATGCTTTCTGTAATAGGATAATATCTATATGACTGGTATTAATATCAGTTAATATCGTTATTATTCAAATTTAGGCAACAACCACTAAAGTCAGCAATGGTGAAATTGAAGAATTCCACCAAATTCTTCAGTCTGAAATTCATCAAGCATGCAATACAGATTACTGAAAAGTAAAAGTTAGATACAAAGAGGAAGGAACAACAGTTGGAAAATATGGCCTTAGTAATAGAAATGACGCTAAAGATTTCATGATAGAATTTTGCAAGACCAATGACTTATTCATTACAAATACCTTTTTCAAACAACATAAAAGGCAATACATATGGAGTCCTGGTGTGGTGCTTTAGGATCAGCCAACCACAAGTTTGGTGGTCTAAACTCACTAGTCCATCCTTGGAAATCCTATACAGAGTTTCCATGAGTCAGAATTGAATAACAACAATAAACACGTGGAATTCGCCAGGCAGAATACACAGGAATCAAATTGTCTACATCTGTTGCAAGCTCAAAATCATTAGCCAAAACAAGGTCAGGGACAGACTGAGGAACAGACCACCAATTTACTCATATACAAGTTCAAATTCGAGTTGAAAATTAAAACATGTCCACAGAAGACAAACTATGACCTTGGACATAACCCATCTGAATTTAGAGACCATCTCAAGAACAGATTTGATGCATTAGACACTTTTAAGTGAAGATCAGAAGAGTTGTAGGATGACATCAAGAACATTACACACAAAGAACATAAAAGATCATTCAAATGAGAGCAAAGAAAGGACAAAAATGGATGTGAAAAGAGATTCTTAAACTTGCATATCAGCATTAAGAAGATTAATTTAATGGATAAAATGAGAAAGTAAGACACTGAATAGAAGTTTTCAAAAAGATAACTCAAGAAAACAAAGGAAAATATATAATGAAATATCCAAAGACCTGGAGTTAGAAAACCAAAAGGCAAAAGCATACTCAGCACTCCTCAATGTGAAAAAGCTGAAGGAAAAATTCAAGCTTATGCTATAATATTGAAGAATTTTTTGTACAAAATACTGAATGGTGCAGAAAGCAGAAAGTGTAAAAAGAAGATGAAAGGATGACAGTCATTGTACCAAAAAAAAAAAAAAAAAAAAAAAAAAAACCAATGGTCAACCATTTCAAGAGATAGCATATGAT
>NW_006408545.1:10260589-10262044 GCF_000296735.1 Chrysochloris asiatica | reverse complement strand
AAAAAAAAAAAAAGCCAATGGTCAACCATTTCAAGAGATAGCATATGATCAAGAACCAATGAATGAAGGAAAAATTCCAAGCAGCACTGAATGTGTTGGTGAAAAATAATACTCTAGGGATTGATGAAATATAAATTGGAATATTTAAACACATTTACAATGCACTGGAGAAACTTGCTGGTTTATGCCAAGTAATTTGGACGTCAGCTACCTGGTCAACCAATTGGAAGAGATACATATTGGTGTACATTCCAAAGAGAGGTGACCCCACAGAATTCAGAAATCATCAAACAATATAATTAATATCACATGCAAGTAAAAAAATTGCTGAAGATAATTTAAAAAATGGTTCCAACAGTAAATTGACAGGAAACTGCCAGAAATCCAAGCTGGATTCAGAAGAGCATGTGGATGGGGAGGTGGGACTTGATGGTGGATAGTGTAGAGGTGCAGTGAAGATCTCTATCAGCAATACCGCAGAATACCAGACAAAGTGGTTTCAGAGCAGAGTTAAAAAACTCTGAACTACATATCTAGGAATATTTAAAAAGTTTGAAAGCTTATAGCTAGTGGAACTTATAGCAGAAGTAAGAAATCTCATACTTTAGAATCTGCTGGGCTCAATATCCCAGAGCTGACAACTTGGGTGATAGCAAATGGCAAGACCAAGTGGGGGAACAAGCAGACCCACCACAGAACAATGCTGCAGGAACCTCGTAGCAAAGGTGGACACAACACATTATAGGTTTTGCTTTGCTTTGTTCTGCTTTTTTTTTTCTTTCTTTCTTTCTTTTTTTTTTTTTGTATCTCTTCATTGGTCCCCAATGTTTGTGCACTTCCATTCTGGTGACCAGAGGGGGTGCTTGAGCACGTGGACACCCCCACCCCCACTACTGCTGGGTTCTTCTGCCACTAATGTGCACAGATACTCTCAACATTCAAAAACAGACAGCTCAACAGACACCCTTGAACAGTTTATTAATAGGGAAAAGGCCAGAACAAGAGGTGTGGAGAGGGAGAGAGAGTTTAAAAACAAAAGAGGCTGAAAATTAAATCCTGAGGTACAGCATAACAACCAACAAAGGCATCTTGAAATTTATCAGGCGGTCTTGAAAGCAAGGAGCTGAAAGAGGATATTCAATTCATACTCATATTAGGCTACAGATTTTTTTTTTTCCTGCTCTCCCTCCTCTCCTTTTTCTGCAATTATAGACTACAGCACCCAATCTAGTTTTTTGTTGTTTTGGTTTTTTTTGTTGTTGTTGTTGTTGTTTTTCTTATATTTTTGCTGGTGCTGCTTTATTGTTTTTTGTTCCCCCTTTTACCTTTGGGGGACTCTTTCTCTCCCTTTCCAAAGAAGAGAAAGCAAAATTTGATGCCATACAATCAAGCTACAATCACACCTTATAAAACCCCATAATCCAGATAAGAACCAATAACAACTGCCTACACAGG
>NW_006408545.1:10258970-10259976 GCF_000296735.1 Chrysochloris asiatica | reverse complement strand
AAAAAAAGGTTAAAAAAATCTGAAGAAGGTTGAAGATTCATGTTGGACAACATGAAGAGGAAAAGCAAGAATTATCAGCATACCAGAACAGTAAGAATCACACAAGTCCATGGAGAAAATAGTTGAAGTACTGCTGGAAGAAAATTCATCTAAAAATCCTGAAAAAAGAAAATATAAGCATTCAAGAAGCTCAACGAACCCCAGGAAGGATAGACCTCAAAAGAAAATCACCGAGACATATCATAATCAAGCTCTCCAAAATCAAAAAAAGGAGACAATCCTGAAAGCAACTAGGGGAAAGAGAAGTGTTACATACAAAGACAAACAAGTAAGATTAAGCTCAAACCTCTAAACAGAAACCATGCAGGCAAGAAGGCAATGGGAAGATATTTACAAAACCCTGAAAGATACAAGAAATATGAGTCATAACATGAGTAGATATATGCAAACCAATGTTCATAGCAGCACTATTTACAATAGCAAAGAGATGGAGACAGCCAAAGTGCCCATCAACTGAAGAATGGGTAAACAAACTGTGGTACATAAACACAATGTAATCTTATGCTACCTTGAAGATAACAAGGAAGCTACAAACCACCACTTAACATGGATGAACCTTGAGGATATTATGTTGAGTGAAACTAGTCAGTCACAAAAGGAAAAATACTGTGTAGGACCACTACTGTAAAAGACTAAGAAAAAGAACCCATACTAAAGGAGGATGGAGGGAATTCTTCGCTGGTTGCAGGGATGTGAGGGGGTGGGGTCAGGGGAGGGACGGAAAGGTAGAGCACAGGGCAGGGACTAGACACAGGATAGTTTGGGTGCTGGGGAGGGGGCAATATACAAAAGGGAGAGGGGAATGGAAGAACAAATTGGAGGGGAGAACAAGTAGGCAGGATTGCATGAGCTAAATGGGACAGAGATAAATAATGATGTATGCACAACCTTGGAACAACAGGGCTCTGGGATACAGAGATTGAAACATGGTTAGATTGGGGAAAAG
>NW_006408545.1:10247634-10248760 GCF_000296735.1 Chrysochloris asiatica | reverse complement strand
ACTGTTAACTGCAAGGTTGGTGTTTTAAACAGTCAGTCTTGGAAACTCTATTCAAGATCACTATGCATCAGTATGTATCAGAACTGATTCAACAGCACTTAATAACAACAAGCTACTACTACAAAGAAGATAACTGTTAGGCTGAGTTATTTAGAGGAACAAAACCTATGAAGTATATAGAAATAAACAATAGACAGATAGATAGAGAGCGAGAGATGCAGAAATAGAGATAGAAAGAGAGAGACTTCCTTTAATGAAAAGGCTCACAAAATTGTGGACGGTCACATGTTCCAAATTCTTGGGTCTGACATCATCAAGGAGGCTTCTCCTGACCACATGGTTGCAGGGTTTGACAAATCAAAATGTTGGTAGGTCAGATGGCAAGTTGTTGGTACAAATGCTAAGATTAGGAGGTCAGAAGATGCAGGATGGAAAGAGAACAAACTTTCCAGAACATACGTATATATTGGATGCAGACCCGACCCTAAGGAAAGCAATTGACTTTCAATTGATTGGCTTTCAGTGGCTTGACTTTCAACTGACTGTGTTACAACTGTCATTTGAACTGATTGGCTGCTCACATTAGATCACAAAATGGAGCATGTTTGCATTACATTACATTATGTAATAGCATTCAGTCAAAAGCCTGTCAAGTTTTCAGAATTATAGCCTACCAAATTTGACGTTAACAATCTTAAACAAATTCTAAGCATGACAGTCTTCAGGCACATAGAGGCAAGAATTGTATACTGATTAGTAGGTGTGTACTTAGGGAGACCACCACTTGTCTTTTAGTTTGTCATGCTGTGGTCACTTGCATGCTGTGATTCTGGAAGTGATGACACCAGTATTTTAAATACTAGTAGGGTCACCCATGGTGGACAAGTTTCAGATGAAGGCAGCTTGGTAGGAGGGGGGGCGGTTTTCTTTTTAATTTTTTTTGTTGTTAGGTGCCATTGAGTCGGTACCAACTCATAGCAACCTTATTTATGCACAGCAGAATAAAACACTGCCCGATCCTGGGCCAACCTCACTATTATTGCCACGCTTGAGTCCATCGATGCTGCCACTTGGCTAATCCATCCCATTGGGGGTCTTCCTCTTTTTCTCTCACCCTCCACTTTAC
>NW_006408545.1:10244538-10245614 GCF_000296735.1 Chrysochloris asiatica | reverse complement strand
TCACCATCTGCTCTTCAGAAACCCTATACAAGGTTGCTATGAATCGGTACTGACTCAATGGCACTTTAACAACAACAACATGGGCAAAATTTTGAATGATGCAGAAAGCATGGAAAGAACACACAGAATCACTGTACTAAAAATAAATGATAGTTGTTTAACCATTTCAAGAGGTAGCATATGGTCAAGAGCGAATGATATTGAAGGAATAATTCCAACATGCATTGAAGGCATTGACAAACAACAAGGCTCTGGGAATTGATGGAATATAAATTGAAAATTTTCAACAAACTGGTGAAGCAATGGAGCACCCACTCATGTATGTCAAGAAATTTGGAAGACAACTACCTGGCCAACTTGAAGAGATCCATATTTGTGCCCATTCCAAAGAGAGATGACCCAACTGAATGCAGAAGTCATTGAACAGTTTCATTAATACTTCATACAAGTAAAAGTTTTCTAAAGATAATAGAGAAGTGGCTGCAAATGTACATCAACAGAGAATTGTCAGAGATGTAAGCTGGAATCAGGCAAGGATGCGGAATGAGTGATGTCATTACTGACATCAGATGGATCTTGACTGAAAGAAAATACCTGAAAGCTGTTTACCTGTGTTTTGTTATACTATGCAAAGGCTTTGTATTGCCTTAAGCAAATCTGCTGCACAAGATCTCGTTTAAAGTGTTCTAGGGCAAAGATGTCAGTTTGAGAACTAAGTGCACCTTACCCAAGCCATGATAACTTCATATGTATGTGAAAGTTAGACACAGAATAAGGAAGACTAGAAGAATTGATCCATTTGAGTTATGGTTTTGGAGGAAAATATTAAAAGTACCATGGACTGCCAAAAGAGCAAACCAATTTGTGTTGGAAGAAGTAGAACCATAATGTTCACTGGAAGCATATTGTTAAGAGAGTCCAGTCCCTGGAAAATGATATCATGTTTGGTAAAATGGGGGGTCCAAGAAAAAGAGGAAGACTCCTAAATAGATGGATTGACACAATAGCAGCAGTAATAGGCTCAAATGTATCAAAAATTATGAGGTTGATGCAGGACTGGGCAGTGTTTCATTCTG
>NW_006408545.1:10243604-10244356 GCF_000296735.1 Chrysochloris asiatica | reverse complement strand
TTTGAATCATCAACCATGTAGTTAGCAGTCCAGTGCTTAGCCTACAGGCTGAATGAGGACTTTTTAGTGTCATAGGCTCATGTGGTTTTCCTTATTGATGGTAGGAGAGGAAGAAGGGAAATCCACAGAGGTTTACTTAGAGTATTCAGGAAGAACTATGAAAGAAGTTCTGGTGTGGTACTATAGCATAAGCACTGGACTACTAACCACAAGGTTGGCAGTGAAAACCCACCAGCTGCTCCTAAGAAACCCTATATGATTAGAAACTGAATCAGGATTACTAAACAACAACAGAAGTAAAAGGGAGAGAAAAAATGTTTCATTTCCTAGCAGGACAAATGTTCAGTCACTTGTGTGTGTTTGTTTAAATTATTTCATGAAGTTAGAATGAGAACAGGATTTTATAAATTGAATGCACAACTTAAAAAGAGAGGAAGCTTCAATAAAGCACAAGTAGAAGCATGCATTAGAAACATGCACACAATTTTATCCTGAAAAACCCAATGAATTCAAAGAGTTCACTCAGAAAGTTACATTTATAATATACTACAGCAAATGTGGATTCCTAGTGTGGTGTGGTAGGATAAACAACTTCAAGGTTGATTTGCACTGCATGGTTGTTGATTTAAACTCACCAGCTGCTCCTCAGAAATCCTATATAGGATCACTTTGAGTTGGAAATGACTGAATGGCATGGAACAACAACAACAACAAATATATATATATATAATGTAATTGCCTTTACCTGTGTT
>NW_006408545.1:10233844-10241624 GCF_000296735.1 Chrysochloris asiatica | reverse complement strand
CTCTTGTTCATATGGTACCTCTTGAAATGGTTGAACATTAACAATTTTCTTTTGATACAATGATTCTGTGTATTCCTTCCAACTTTTCTTGATGCATTCTGCATCATTCAATAGGGGTTGATACCTAATGGAATTGAGTATTAGAACTTGTTATAATATTTATTTACATATTTTTACTTGAATGGTATGATGATTTTGTTGGGGTATGTTGATGAAAACACAATAACTAAAAAACCTGAAAGCCATTGCTTTGCTGTATACATTGAGTGAAGTTCCGTGTATCTGTGTATTATCTTCAATCCATAGATTATGAACCCACTGAACATAGTAGGTGATGGCACTTGGAAGAACCATTGCTATTGCTATGTGTCTGCAAGTGGGTTCTGACTTAGCATGACACCAGGCACAAAAGAACAAAGCACTGCCTGCTCCTGTGTTGCCCTCATAATGATTGCTCTGTTTAAGCCCATTGTTGCAGTCACTTTGCTAACCCATCTTATTTAGAGTCTTTCTCTTTGTCACTGATGCATTTTGAAGATGTGTTTGATGACTCCTAATTTGTCCATGAACTAAATCTTTCAAAAATAATTTTTCCTAATTGGAATTTCTCTATGTGATTACCGTAAGTCTTGGTGACATGAAATCCAACAAGATAGACATGTCCCTTGTTCACAGAGTTTATAGTCTAGGTCTATTTGATTTCTCTCTAGGGAGGAGTGGTGGTCCTTGAAAACCTGTCTCAAACATCACTACTCACCATTCCACATCCACAGAAGCATGTATATACTAATTTATATGGTAATAAAATAAGTTTTGCCTACTACAGATGGAAAGTGGGGATAAAGGTGAGAATGTCTGTTTCTAACTTATACTGTATGTAGAACAAATAAGCAGTGTGGAGTTGTGGTTTAATATGGTGGACTGCAAAGTCAGTTTGAAGCAAAAGGTCAGAAGTTGGAGCTCACCAGCTGCTCCTATGCAGGGTCATTATGGGCCTGAACCAACTCGATGGAACTTAACAACAACAACAACATCAACAATTGTACAAGACCTGAGGATTCAATTCAATTTTAAATTGATCTGTAAGAGTATTCCCTCTTGGGCAAGATCATTTTGATGCTTCTGAGTTAGCTGTGTTCAACACCTATGAGGTCAGTATATATATATATATATATATATTAGTATTTCATGTGCTTGAATATATTATTGGCAAGGTAGAAAGATACAATGATAGTATCTATGACTAATATAGAAAAACTCTACTTAAGAAAATTGTTCCAATTTCACAGGATTGCTGTTTTAATAGAATATTGAAACAGAAAGAGACAGAGAAAAAGAGCTTCTTGAGATGAAGTTTCTCCATTCTAAATCAAGTTGAATTGGATTTAAAATAATCCATAGTAGCCTTTACCTTTGGTAAAATAGAGGACCACCAACTATTAACACCTGGAACTGTGGGTTAATGAGCTGCACTGCAAGGTTGGTTTGAACTGCAAAATCAGCATTTTAAGCTCACCAGCTGCTCCTTGGAAACCCTAAGCAGGGCGGCAATGAGTCAGCTATTTTGGAGGAAGTGCAGCCAGAGTGCTCCTTGAAGGCCAGGATGGCCAAATTTGTCTCTCATACTTCAGACATATTGTTAGAAAGGACAAATCGCTGGAGGAGGATATGGTGTTTGGTAAGGTGGAGGGTCAGAGAAGAGGAGGAAGACCCGCAGCAAGATGGATTGGCAAAGTGGCAGCACTAAAGGGATTAAGCACAGCAACAATTGTGAGGTTGGCCTTGGAAAGAGCAGTGTTTTGTTCTGTTGTGCATAGGGTTGGTATGAATTGGTACCAACTCGATAACACCTAACAGCAACAGCAACAACAAAAGTCAGAACTGACTCTAAGGCACTTAATACCAACAACTACCAACACCAACGCTAGCACATTTTGGCACTAGGAAAGTAGATTTGCTGCTTATGAAGGAGGTGTGAAAATACATTATAAATTGACTAAATGTTCAGTGTAGAAACCTACAGAATCACAGAGCTGCTATACTAAAATTTGATGGCATTTCATTAAAATATTTGATTCTACTAAGAGATCTCTAATGTAAAAGTGAAAAATTTCCAATCACCAAATTGCTACCAAAAGAGGCTATTTAAAAAATATTTTTGTAACATTCAGAGAAAATTCAGTCACTTGTTCCACAATTATAAGATAGCAGTCACTGGGATGGAAACCTGTGTCTACTTTTGAGAATGAGCATATTTACTTGAGCAAAAGAAACTGTAAAGGAGAGATAAAGTGGTGGTTACTTTGCATCTGTATGGAAGAAAAGGGATTACTCAATACTTATTAGAATATTCTTATTTCTGTTAAAAATTTTTAAAAGTTAAGAACATTGAAGATGTTACTGGAAATCTGCATAGTCATCTTCATAAATACAGTTATTTGAAAATAAAGCTGATGATTCATAATCTTAAAAATTATTTATCACATCCAATATTTCCTGTGTAATATGTTTCCAGAAACATGGTAAGCAAAAGCAAAATTAAAAGTTTGCTTTCATGTATTATTTTGTTTTCCCAGTTAAAGTAAAATCCGTTGAATTAGAGTTTTCATATATGAAAGTATTTATTCATATTGAGTGCTCTTATTTTTGTGTTTTACTCTAACATGAACTATTTTCTAAATGTTATGAAAAAGAACTACAGATATTTAATTTTATTAGAAGAAAAACCAACAGATAAACTCAGTAAATATTTGAATTCACAAATCACTTCCTGCATATTTAAATTTAGAGAATTAAAAGTAATTTAAAAAAATAGAAGGTGGTTTATTTCTATAAACTTTTTTATCTGGGATATATTTCACAAAATTGGTTATTGCAGTATATAAACTCTTTTAGTCTAATATAAATCAGGATCTACAAACATATAATCCATTATTTAGTGAAAACCTAAATTATTATATTATTATGCTAAGGAGTTTGTACTTAGTCCCCCTGCCCCACCCCCCCCTTTTTTTTAAGTAAAAGGAAACGATAGCCTTAGATTTGGGGAAAGTGATTTTTCTGACTAATGTATAAGGTAGACTGTTGAAAGTAAATCTGAGAAACCATGAAAGTGAAAAGACAAAGATGCATATAGAAAGATGCAAAGACAAAACAAAATAACATTAATAGAAGTTGCAATTTGACTACAAGGTTATAAGAGAGAGGAAGAAATAAAATCTATGTTGGTTGCTTAATTTAAGTTACTTAAAATAAGATATTCAGGGAGAATTATTAAATAGGAAAAACTTTTCAGAATAATCCTATTTACATTCCAGAATTATAGCAACAGACACTACTCCTTTGAAGATACAGAGACTTAATGTTAATAGATGAAAACTGGATTTATTTTTCCCCTTTACGAGCAAGAGAAAAAAAAAAAAGGACTTCTTAAAACTTAATTACCTTTGAGATAATACAGAAAAAAATCTAGAATTTAGGGTGAGGACTGAGGGAAGAAAGCATAGAGAAGAAAGAACTCAAATTAAAAGCAAGTTATTTTGATAAAAAAAAATAAATTCAAGAAAAAGCTAAGAATGTGTTAAACGTTTTATCTTGGAAAATTATTCTAATGGAGAGGCAGATTTCACAGGGCTTCCATCTGCATGTGCCTTTTTAACTAACTTACAAATCAAGATTAGAGCTCAAAAACACCACTGAGCTGTTCTTTGATGCATTCCTGAATACTGCTGCTAGTCATCTGCACAATCACTCCAAGGCTGTACTACCAGAACTTCTGTAGTTGAGCACTTAGGCAGGGGCAGAAGAAAATCTAACAGACTTTACCAGTATCAAATATTAAATAGGAAAAATAGTTTGAAAGATAAATTTGAAGATATTTTGTTTCAGCTATGCTGTTATTGAGTGCCGTCGAGTTTGTTCTGATCCATAGGGACCCTGTACAGGATTTCTGAGGAGCATCTGGTGAGCTTGTACTGCCAACCTGGTGGTTCAAACCAACTTTGCAGCCCAGTGCATTAACCCATAGTGCCACACCAGAACTCCTTGTTCTATCAATAAAGCTGATGAAATTTTGAGACCCTTAAATTTATATATACTGTTGAAACATCAGGACTCCTAGTGGGGTACTGTTCGATCAGCACTAGACTGTGGAAAAAGGTTTTGCAGTTCAAAAATCCTATACAGGGTGGCTATGAGTTGGAATCCATTCGGCGACACTTAGCAACAACAAAATTTAGACATCAGCCTATTTTTCTCTATAGTAAATGTGTTAATCTCATACCACTACAAATGATCTTCTGAATTTCATCGCACTGTGAGTGCACATTGTTTAGTTAGGCACCTGGCCTTGTTCCCTATGTTAATGTGCAAATCTTAAAATGTAAGCAACAATACTTGCTTTAATTTAGAATTTATGCCCTGCCTACTTTCCAATGGTACTGTAGGAAGGAGTCCAAGCCACACTGAAGGTATTGGAGAAAAACAAGACTACAGGAATTGACAGAATACATATAGAAATCTTTCAACAATCTGAAGTAGTAATGAAGGCACTCAGTTGTCTTTTCCAAGAAATTTGGAAGAGAACCATATTTATGCCCATTCCAAACAGAGGTGACCCAATGGGCATAAATATGGTTCTCTTCCAAATTGCTTGGCATAGATGACTGAGTGCCTTCATTCTTGCTTCAGTTTTTTTGAAATATTTCTATATGTATTCTATCAATTCCTGTAGCACTGTTTTTCTCTAGTACCTTTAGTGTAAATACAGTAAAATTTTGCTGAAGATAATTTAAAAATGGTTGCAAGAGTGCATTGACAGGGACCTACAAGAGGTTGAAGCTGGATCTTGATGAGGATATTGAAAGAAGCATGTGATGTCAGATGGATCTTGACCAATAGTAGAGAATACCAGAAAGATGTTTACTTGTGCTTTATTGACTATTCAAAGGCTTTTGGCTGTGTGGATCATGACAAGCTATTGATAACACTGCAAATAATGGATATTCCAGAACATTTATTTGTGCTCATTAGGAGCCTGTACATAGATTAAGAGGCAGTCCTTCTTAAAACAAAACAAGGGGATACTTAGTGATTTAAAATCAGGAAAGGTGTGTACTAGGACTATATCTTTCACCATATTTATTCCATCTGTATGCTGAGCAACTAATTTGAGAAGTTGGATTATATGAAGAACATGGCATAGGATTAGTGGAAGACTCACTAACAACCATGAAAATGCAGATGATACAATCTTGATTGTTAAGAGCAAAGAGGACTTAAAATACTTACTGATGAAGATCAATGACCAGATGCTTTGGTATGGGCTGCACCTCAATGTAAAGAAAACAAAAATCCTCACAAATTGACCAGTAAGTGACATCACTGTAATAGAGAAATAATCACTATAAAATGATCACTATAAAATAATCACTATAAATAGAGAAAAGGTTGAAGCTATCAAAGACTTCATTTTGCTTCAATCCACTATCAACACTCATGGAGCACTGTCAAGAAATTAAAGGACATATTGCACTAGGCAAATCCACAGCACAGGACCTTTAAAAAATGTTCAAGAATAAATATATCATTTTGAGGATTAAGGTGTGCCTGACCCAAGTCATGGTATTTTCAGTCGCCTCATATGCATGTGAAAGTCAGACAGTGAATGAGGGAGTGCATAGAGCAATGTTGTTGTTGTTGTTGTTAAGTGCCGTCGAGTCGGTTCTGACCCATAGCGACCTTGTACAGGGTTCCCAAGGGTGTAAATCTTTACGGGAGTAGAAAGCCTCATCTTTCTCCCGCGGAGCAGCTGGTAGTTTCGAACCGCTGACCTTAAGGTTCGCAGCCCGATTCGTAACCACTACGCTATAGAGCAATAGAAGCATTTAAATGTTGAAGAAGAATATTAAAAGTGCCATGGACTGTCAGAAGAACAAACAAATCTGTGTTGGAAGAAATATAGCCAGAATGCTCTTTGAAAGCAGGATGGCCAGACTTCATCTCTTATTTTGAACATATTATCAGGAGGGACCACTCTTTGGAGATGGACATCATGGTTGGTAAAATGGATGATCAGCGAATAAGGGGAAGATTCCCCAAATAGATTGACACAGTGTCAGTAGCAGTGGCTCAAGCATAGCAATGATTGAGATTTGTGCTGTACTGGACAGTGTTTTGTTCTGTTTTGCATAAACCTGCTATGGGTCTATGGGTCAGTATTGACTCAGGGCAACTACAACACATGGATAGCTAATATTCTCTTGGGGAATCCAAGAAACACAAAAATTGGTTCACAAATAATTCAAATTCCATAGGCCATACAGTTTTCTAAATTGTAGCCACTGCTTTTTACATTTAAAAGTTCTTACAGAGTATAAATGACTAGGGGGCTTTGCTTTCTCCTAATATAAACACCTCCATTCACATTTAAAGCACATTTAAAGAACTTAATGGTCTTGGTAAATGATAGCATTCTTTTTTGTCCTAAAATGCAAGTCATGCAGCTCCCAATTATAGCCTCTAGATTAGCAATTTACTTCAATAGTGTCCTGTCTTTGGCCCTCTGAATGGGCGTTTTAGTTTGCCTGTAGCTATGTTGGACTTTTATATCATATTTTCCAGTTGTTCAGCAATAGCAAACATTAAAACTGCTTATTTCTACTAGATAAAAACTTATGACTTCTATAAAAACATTCAAAGCAGATTTTTGTATTTTTCCAGGGTATTAATAATAATTCAATACTGACATACTACACACATTGTAGAATAATTACGGCAACTAAGACCCACAAGCACTGAAGTTCTTTTGGATGAGGTGAGGGAAATGTGCTCTTCTGATACCTTGTCCACAGTTTTCAGTTTAGTGATTAATCCATCAAATTATTGATTTTTATTGTTTCAAACTCTTCAAAATATCTAGGTGCCATTCCTTTTCCTTATTTTATTACAGGAAATATATTTATGGAATGTAATTCAACTATAGGAAGAATTAATAAACAGAACTAAGCTATATTTGAAAAGATATCAATTTTTTTTTGCTTTATATAAATTTGAAAGATTTTATATGAGGAAATTTTTGCATATTATCAGTAGTCTATGTTATTGAGGGAGTTCTGATGTGGTGCTGTGGGTTAATGTGACAGACTGCAAAGCCATTTGAACTGCAATGTCGGCAGTTCAAGTTCACCAGCTGCTCCTCGGAAATCCTATACAGGGTCACTATGGGTCGGAACTGACTCGATGACATTTAACAAAAACAACAATGTTATTGTAGGTACAATCCCAAGTTGCACTGAAAGCACTGGCAAACTCAAGTCTCCAGTAATTGACAGAATACGAATTGAAATGTTTCAACAAACTGAAGAAGCATGGGAGGCAATCACTTGTCTAAAATGACAAGAAATTTGGAAGACTGCTACCTGGATAATCAATGGAAAAAGATCCATATTTGTGCCCTTCCAAATGAAAAGTGACTCAACAAAGTGCAGAAATCATTAAATAATATCATTAATATAACATGCAAGTAATATTTTGATAAATATAACTCAAACATGGTTTTTACAAAATATTGACAGGGAGTTGCCAGAAATTCCAGCCAGATTCAGAAGAGGATTTGAAACTAGGGATATCATTGCTGACATCAGGTGAATCTTAGCTGAGTAGAGATTACTAGAAAGATGTTTTCTAGTGCTTTATTGACTATGCAAAGGCATTCCACTATGTTGATAAAAATGAATTATGGAAAACTTTGCAAAGAGTGGGTAATCCAGAACACTTAAAT
>NW_006408545.1:10219688-10232461 GCF_000296735.1 Chrysochloris asiatica | reverse complement strand
TCAGTGTAAAAATAAACCAAAAATCCTCACAACTAGATCAATAATAAAACATGATGATAAATGGAGAAAAGTTTGAAGTTGTCAAAAATTTAATTTTCCTTGAATCCACCATCAATGTTCTTGGAATCAACTGTCAAGAAATTAAAGGTTTAACAAATCATTTAGGCAAATCTGCTGCAAAACACCACATTAATGTGTTAAAGAGCAAAGATGTCACTTTATGGACTAAGGTATGCCTGAACCAGGTCTTGGTATTTTCAATTGCTCATGTGCATGTCAAAGTTGAACACTGCATAAGGAAGGTCTTAGAAAAATAAAATGTATTTGAATAGTTGTATTGGCAAAGAGTATTGAAAGTTCCATGGATTTCCATATGAATAGACAAATCTGTTTTCGGAGAAGTACAGTCTCAATGCTCCTTAGAAATGAGTACATTGAGAATTCATCTTACGTACCTTGAATGTGTTCGAAAGGACCAGTTCCTGGAGAAGGACATTATCCTTGGAAAAATAGAGCATCAGCAAAACAAGGCACATCCCCATCAAGTTGTATTGACACAATACCAACCATGATGAGCTCAAATATAAGACTTGAAAGGATGACATAGGACCAGACAATGTTTTATTCTATTGCACATGGGGTCATTATGAGTAGGAACAGACTGCATGTCACCTAACAACAGCCACATACACAGAGGTTACTGTAACATAAGAGTACATAATGAATGAAAAGAATGAAACATTTGAATGGACATACCATGCTTAGCAAACTTTAGTTAGTTCCCCCAAGAAGAGGACCAACTCCAGTAAAAATCAGATCTTTTGTTGTTGGTGGTGGTTAGAACATGAAAAGCATATATTTGCTGCTGTTGTTATATGTCATGGTGTCAGTTATGACTCATAGAGCCCATGTATAGGGTTTCTGAGGCTGTAAGTTTTTACAGGAGCAGAAAGCCTTCTCTTTCTCCAGATAAATCTTATTAACCACTTTAAAATATTTGGAACTATGTCAGGCAAGGAGTTCTGGTATGGCACTGTGAGATAATGACCTGGACCTCAAGTTCGGTTTGAACTTCAAAGTCGGTGGTACAAATTCACCAGCAACTCCTGGGGAACCCTATCCAGCATCTTTATGAGTCAGAAACGACTCGACTGCACTTAACAGCAACAATGTCAGGCAAGCAATAAAAAACAGACAGAGGGAAAAGAGAGGAAGAGACAAATAATACAAAATATATACCTACACATCTCCCAATATATTAAATCATAATATTTTGCCTTGTAATCATTTCAAAAGAAATATAGCTTTAGAAATGCAGTGAAAACCCTCCCCTATCACCTTTGCTTTCTTTTGTAATGACAACCAATCTATCAATCTATCAAAGTGATTCATTATTTTATGTTACTTACGTTATGTTGAATATCATTATCGATTTATACATACATTGAATTATCTTATTT
Source organism: Chrysochloris asiatica (assembly GCF_000296735.1). Lineage (NCBI taxonomy): Eukaryota > Metazoa > Chordata > Mammalia > Afrosoricida > Chrysochloridae > Chrysochloris > Chrysochloris asiatica. The sequence goes on along the minus strand of NW_006408545.1, from coordinate 10,231,001 downwards.
TTCAGATTTAAAAAGTTTATACAAATGACTTTACAAATTGTTGCTGTTATTAAGTGCCATCAAGTCAGTTCTAACTCAAAGTGATCCTGTTTCTGAGAAGTAGCTGGTGAGTTTGAACTGCTGATCTTGTGGATTGAGGTCCAGTGATGATCCACAGTGCCAATGGTCTTATATAAATCAAAGGCTACATAAAATTTTTGTGCCCTATATTGGTTTTGATACTTATATTGTTGTTGTTAGGTGCTGTTAAGTATGTTCCTAAAGTATCCAACAGCAATGGTGTCAGTTTGAGGACTAAAGTGTGTCTGACCCAAAGTGATTATGTACCACAGAATGAAACACTGCCCAGTCATGTGCCATCCTCACAATCATTGTAAAGTTTGAGCCCATTGCTGCTGACACGATATCAATCAATCTCCTTGAGGTGTTCCTCTTTTTCACTGACCCTCCATTTAACCGACCCTGATGTCGTTCTCTAGGGATTGGTTCCTCCTGATCACATGTCAGAAGAATGAGAGACAAAATCTCACCATTCTGACTTTCAAGGAGCATTCTTGTATTCTTTCCAACACAGATTTGTTTGTTCTTCTGGCAGTTAATAGTACTTTTTGATATTCTTCTCTAACACAATAACTCAAATGCACCAATACTTTGCCCTTATTTACTGTCCAACTTTCACATGCATATGAGGCTATTGAAAATACTGTAGTTTGGGTCAGGCACACCATAGTCCTCAAACTGACACCTTTGCTATTGGATACTTTAAAGAGGTCTTGCACAGAAGGTTTGTCTAATGCAATACGTAATTTGATTTCTTGATGGTTGCTTCCATGAGTGCTAATTATGATTATGGAGGCAACCTAAATAAAATCTTTGACAACATCAATCTTCTTCATTTAATATGTTATTTATTGATCCAGTGGTGAGGATTTTGGTTTTCTTTAGATTGAGGCATAACCCAGATGAAGGCTGTCATTTTTTTTTTTAACATCTGCAAGTATTTTAAGTCCTCTTCACTTCCAATAAACAATGTTTTATGCACTGCATAACTCAGGTTGTTAATAAGTTGTTAATAAGACCACATAATAGTCCAGCTTCTCATATTATTTGTTCGGTTTACAGATTAATTTTTTATAGTGAAAGAATATAACCCTGGTGCACACCTTTGATAATTTTAACCATTCATTGTCCTCTTGTCCTGTTCCAACTACTGCCTCTTGGTCTATGTACAGGTTCCTCAAGAGCACAATTAAGTGTTCCAGAATACTCATTCTCCATGATGTTGCCCATAGCTTGCCATATCCATACAATAGAAAGCCTTTGCATAGTAAATAAATGACAGGTAAACACTCTCTGGCATTCTCTGTTTTCAGTCCATATCCTTCTGATATCAGTAATGATATACCACATTCCACATCTTCATCTGTATCCAACTTGAACCTCTTGGAGTCCCTTGTCAATGTACTGTTGAAGCCATTTTTAATTATCTCCAATAAAATGTTACTTGCATGTGATGTCAATATAATTGTCTGATAATTTCCACATTATGTTGAGTCACCTCTCTTTGGAATGGGCATAAATATGAATCTCTTCCACTCAGTTGGCTAGGTAGCTGTCTTCCAAGTTTCTTGACTTAAATGAGTGAGTGTCTTTAGTGCTGCATCAGTTTGTTGAAAGATTTCAACTTGTATTCTATCAGTTCTCAGATCCTTATTCTTTGCCAATGCCTTCAACTTCTTACTTCAGTACTATTGGTCATAGAATTCTCATTTTTGTGTAAACAGTATTGCAATAATCATTCATGTATATGTTTTCATACCTATATTAAGGCTCCTCTGAAAGTTTTCTCACTAAGCCTTGTTTTCATTATTGTCAACTTGTAGCATCTTTTGTACAAAAGCAGGAAACACTGCTTGGTCCTGGACCATTCTGATTGTATGAGCTCATTATTGCAGGTACTGTGCATATCCAATTGTTAAGGGTAGTCCTCGTTTTCACTTATCCTTTACATTAACAAGCATGATGTTCTTCTCCAGAAATTGGTCTATCCTAGAACATGTCCAAAGTACAGGTGATAAAGAATCATCATTCACTCTTATAAGGTGCATTTTGGTTTCATTCTTTCCAGGACAGATATGTTTATCCTTCTGGCAGTCTATTATGTATTTGATATTATTTTCTAACACCATACTCCAATCCAAATTCATTGATTCTTTTTTGTTCTTACTTTGTCTTACTTTCATATTCATATGGGGAGATTGAAAATATCATAACTTGGTGCAGCTTCAAAGTGACATTTTTGCTTTTTAACAGGTTAAGCATGTCTTTTGTAGCAGATTTGTATAATACAAGACATTGCTATATTTCTTGATTGTTACTTCCACGGACATTGGTTGTGCATCTAAGTAAAATAAAACCCTTGACAGCTTCAGTCTTTTCTTTGTTTATCATGATATTACTTATAGGTCCAGTTATCACAATTTTTGCTTTCTTTATGTTGTGGTATAATTGTTGTTGTTGTCAGGTGCCATCGAGTTGGTGTAATACATACTTACATATTACATATGTAAGTATTACATAATAATACTTACTGTTTATCAATCTCTTAGTTACCTATCCACTCATAAATTGTTCTCCACAGAAGTATCAGTGTATATCTAATTTGTAAACAGCAATCTGTAAGAGTTTTTGCTTCAATATTTCTATTTATTTCCCAGTTTCCTTCTATGATTGTCATAGAGGGTAGAAAAAAGAAAGGCTAACTGGAGGAGCAAATTTTGGGGAATGTCAAGGGTGTGAACTTCAAAGCACATAAGAGACATTGGCCTTTGAGAGGAGGAAAAGAACTTCAATTATTATAAAAGTAATGAAGAAGATAATTCAAGTAAAATAGAAGTTTTGTTGGTAGATTAATGCAGTGTTTAATTTTATAATTAATTTTATTTAATATTATATGGGCAGTGGTTTAATGTGCCAGATGCCAAAGTCATTTGAACTGTGAGATCAGTGGTTCAAGCTCACCAGCTGTTCTTTGGAAACCCTATACGGGGTTGTTATGGGTCTGAATTGACTCAACAGCACTTAACAACAACAACAACAACAACATTAAATGGAATCAACAACTGAGAATGAGTATTGAGACTTGGTATGAATAATTTGAAGAAAGAGAATTTTCTAAGAATTAACTAATTTTGGGAGTCCTGATATAGTACTATAGGATAAGCACTGGACTACTAACCTGAAGGCTGGTGGTTCAAATCCACCAGTCACTTCTCAGAAATGCTATACAGGATAGCTATAATTTGGAACCAACTTGGTGACACTTAACAAAAAAAAATTCTCCTTGTCAATGGAGATAACAAAAAAATCAGAAAAAGAAAGTGAGATTGCCAAGAATTTTGGCATTTTAAAAAATCATGAATAAAAGTAAAACAGATCAACTAATTTATAAAATTCTTCCCCAACTATGTTCAACTCTCTGGTGTAGATATTGCAAATGAGGATTGTAGAGTTCACCTAGAGTTGTTATTCATGTCAAGAGACACTAAAAGAGATGTATTATAATGATAAAATACTAGCAGTTAGGTTGATTAAAGAGAAATAGCAAGAAGGAGTGAATTACTGATAAGGAAGATTTGTAGCTATAGGAAAAGTAGAACTTTATAGCTTTGTAGATATTTGCATTCACAGTTTGAAATTAATATTGTATGTTAAAGTTGCCAATATAAGGGTTAGTGATAAATATAAACACAGGATTACAAAGAAATGCAAGCAATTAACCAAGTTTGACTGAGTTTGAATATAAGGATTGATTTTTTTTTAATACTTTATCTATGAAATCAAGAACAAGATAAAAGAGACTACAATGCTTAAAATGAAGAGCTAAGGATTGTAAAGCTAATCAAATTGACAAAAGTATAGTTAATAGAGTAAAATTCGAGTAATTGCTATAAAGTATTGATTTGGAAGAAAGGCAAGTGATGTCATAATTAAGAAATGGGGAAGAGTATGGAAATGTCCACCTTAATGAAGATAAAGGTCAATTTCAGTAGAAATTTTGAAGTGGGAAGTAGAAACCACTGGAAGGCACATTCAGAGTCGAATTTTGGAGTAGGTTAGGTGAACAGCATTTTCAAATCATAATGAAGTCTACACTGACTGCTTAGGTGAGTGGCTGCAAGGGACTCATGTGGAAGTCCATGTTCCTGGAGAAGTTGAAGAAATTTATACCAGGGTGATAAGAATGAGAAATAGATAAAAAGAAACAAAATATACAGTATATATATATATATATACTGTATATTATGTGCAGCAACAAGAAAATTCTCCTGCCAATTTTAGTTCTAACTGGCTGCCAAAAGTTAAATAACTAATTTATTTTCCTAAACTTTTGATTAATTTTCTCACTGGAGGCTATCACAAAGAAAATTGACAATTTTAGAATTTGAGGTAAAGGTCAATCATATATTAAATGCCAGTTCTAAGGCAAGAAATTGAGTCTTACTAGTAAAACAGATTTAAGGAAAACCACCAGTTTTGCCCACTTTTAAATCAAGCAACCTTACTAAAGGATTCCCTCAAAACAATTCTTAACTTCTGTAATTATTTGAAATAAGCTAATAGAAATAAATACTTATTACAGAAAATTAATAAAGCTGTCCTGAGTAGAAAAAATTGTGAGTGTATGTGTTCAAATATTTTTAACTGATTCTTAATATTAGAGTATGAATTGTAGACACAGTAAGCTGAATATTTCACAATAATGTAAGCAATTGCTATGTCTTTGAAAATATCAAATTAAAGACATATTTCAAAGAAATGCACATATGTTATGAACAATCTAGCATTTACAAAATACTTTATATAAAGTATAAATTAAATGGAATTGCCATGTGTTTTGCTAACTATTTATTATAGTATTCCTTTGAATGTTTAGTGTCTGCAGTAATTTTTAATAATTGAGCAACTCTTGTAACACTCAAATATTTTGTAAACCATGAAAGTCATGCATAATAGTCATATAAACCTAAGAACAAATCATTAGATTAAAATTCAATTATTTCAAGTTAAATACAAAAACTAAGTAACTAAAGAAGCAGAACAACTTAAAAAGGAATTTCTCAAACTGAAAAAATTAAATACATGGTTTAGAGATATTCTATTAAAGATGATGGAAAAATTAGAGTACAGCTATGCATACTATTTGAACAATGTAATGAACATAATTTCTGTCATGGAACTCTACATGTAAAGATTATTGAGATGGGCTTTTATTGCATATATGTTTACCATAAAGAAGAAAAGTATTATCTGATCGTCTACTTTCCTAATGTGGCAGAATAGGCCAGATATTGGAGGCATCTGGTGTTGTAAGTTGACTTTTGTGTCTTTTCCTGGTGTAAATAAATTTCATACTAAAGAACATTTTATCCTAAATAAAAAAGGCTTGTTTGTATGTTTGTTTTACTTTCAAATATTTTAGTATATATTTATTTGGCATAACAAAGAGCAAATGAGTGGAAGTATTAAAATAAAACAGACCAAAATACTGTCCTCAATTAGATTCTGACACACAGTTACCTTTCAGGACAGAGTAGAAACTATCTCTTAGGGTTTTCAGATGTGTTCTTTAGAGAATTAGATTGCTGCAGATTTTTCCTACAGAATGGAAGATGGATTGAAACAACCATCCTTGTGGTTGTTGTGGTTGTTGTTAGGTGCCATTGAGTCAGTACCAACTCATAGCAACCTTATGCAAAGCCAAAGGACACACTGCTCAATCCGGGGCCAACCTCACTATCGTTGCCACACTTGAGCCCATTGATGCTGCCATTTTGCCAATCCATCTTTCTGGGGGTCTTCCTCTTTTACTCTGACCCTCCACCCTACCAAACATGATATCCTTCCCCAGCGACTGGTCCATCCTGACAATATGTCAGAAGTATGAGAGATGAAGTTTGGCCATACTGGCCTCCAAGGAGTTGTTCGAACAGAACATGGGAACACTGAATGGTTTAAAATTAAGAAAGGTGTGTAACAGGGATATATTCTTTCACCATACTTATTCAACCTGTATGCTGAGCAAACAATCCGAGAAGCTGGGTTATATGAAGAGAAACGTGGCATCAGGATTGGAGAAAGACTCATTAACAACCTGCGATATGCAGATGATACAACATTGCTTGCTGAAAGTGAAGAAGACAAATTATTTACTGATGAAGATCAAAGAGCACAGCCTTTGATATGGATTGTGTCTCAATGTAAAGAAAATGAACATACTCACCACTGGACCAATAAATATCATTCTTATTAACGGTGAAAAAATTGACGTTGTCAAGGACTTCATTCTTTTTGAATCCACTATCAACACTCATGGAAGCATCAGTCAAGAAATCAAATGACAGATTGCATTAGGCAAATCTTTTGCACAAGAACTTTGTGAAGTGTTGAAGAGCAAAGATGTCAGCTTGAGGACTAAGGTGCACCTGATCCAAGCCATGGTATTTTCAATAACCTCATATACATTTGAAAGCTGGACAGTGAATAAGGAAGACCGTAGAAGAGTTGATGCTTTTGAGTTATAGTGTTAGAGGAGAATATTGAAAGTGCCATGGGTTGCCGAAAGTATTAATAGATTTGTTTTGGAAGAAGTGCAGCCACAGTGCTCCTTGGAGGCCAAGATGGTCAAGCTTTGTCTCTCATACTTTGGACATATTGTCAGGAGGGACCAGTCGCTAGAGAAGGATATCATATTTGGTAAGTTGGAGGGTCAGAAAAAAAGAGGAAGACCCCCAGCGAAATGGATTGGCAAAGTGGCAGCATCAATGGACTCAATCGTGGCAACAATTGTGAGGTTGGCCCAGGATCAGGCAGTGTTTCATTCTGTTGTGCATAGGGTTGCTATGAGTCAGTACTGACTCAATGGCACCTAACCACAACAACATCAAATGTGTGTGTGTTGTTGTTCTTGTTGTTAAATTTCATCGAGTCTGTTTCAAGCCGTAAAGACTCTGTATAGTGTTTCTTAGGAACTTGAACTGCAAACTTTGTGTTTCAAACTGACTTTGAAGTCCAGCACATTAACCCACACCAGGACTCATATATATCTATGTAGCTATATATATATAGCTACATAGATATATAGATTAGTAGTTGGAAATTAGGGGTTTATTAAACACATTTGCCAGACAGATCATTTTGTTTGGCCTATAGACATTTTTGAAAATATACCAACATTTAAAGACTGAGAAATATGTATAAAAATATAATTTTCTTGCTATGCTTGAAAAGTCAGATGAACTTTTACTATTCTTTCTTCATAGTTCTTTGCACTTGTTTATGTACTTTCACCTGACTTTTTGTTTTCTTTGTTTTTAGGATTGATTTTCAGGGGTACCCATTTGTTGGGTCCTGAACACCAAGACATATCCTCAAATCTTAGTCTTTTATTAACATGTAAATCCAACCCTCTACCAAAACCTACAAATATTAAAGGTCATAGACCTTGAAATCAAAATGCAGAGTGCTGTTTTCTCTATGCATATGAGAATTGAAAGATAGTGGGAAAAAATTGCTTAAGTAATCATCTCCTATTAGGTTGAGTTCAAATAAAACAAAAGAAGGATACATGAGTGCAGTGCATTGGATTACTTCAGATGGCCTTTCTGGCCATTGTTTTGGGAGCTGCTACCAGGTAGGTCTGTATACAAGAACGTGGTAGACAATGCTGATAGGATGATATAATACAGTTTTAATGGTGATTGTAAAAACTTGGAACTCTACATGGGTATAAAATGAACTGTTTCAAAAGCATAAAGGAGATCTCCCTAGCATCAAGAATGAGCCATGAATGGAGTATATCCTTTGGATCCCAAGATTCCTCTGTATTGAATCTCCTTAATCTTGGGACAGAAATCTGTGCCTCCAGAGTCTGAGCTCTGTGTGGCCATTACAAGAAATTATAGAGCCCAGCAGAGTAGAGTGCTGTGGATGGGATTGTTGGTGCCATTTTTTTTTTTTTTTTTAATGTGGAAATAAAAGTATAGGATAATGTAAGGAGAAGAATTGAGTGCAATGATGAATTGATTATGGAAATACTTTTCACTCTCTTTTCATTATTTCACATTTTAAGTTTCTTATTCAATTAATTGTGTAATGAGATTCTCATTTTCTTATTCCTTTGTCTTCAATTAATTAACACAGTAAATGAATGAGAAATCAAATTTAAGACAGATTTTCTATAAAGAAAGAATTAGGTCCAAAGGTAAAGTATATGAATGGAATATAAATGAGAAAAATAAATTCACAAAAATGATAATTGAAATTATTATGTTTTATCACATAAATTCTTTTAAAAATTGGACAAATATGGTTCACTTTCCATGTTGCACAAAAAATAATAATTTTAATCCACCTGAAAGACTTCATTAAGTTATAAATAAAAAGGGAATTATAATTTTGTTATTTCTGTTTATAATTTACAGTAGCAAAGTCATAAAGGAATTTACATGATTGAGATCCAGAGATTTAAATGAAAAATGAAATGGGCAGCAATTTACAAGTGCAAGATTTTTATACATGTAAAATCCCATCTACCTACTGACACTTTTTGCTATTCCTTGTTACAGCCTATCAACTGGCTTTCTTGGCACTCTTGGACTACTCCATCTTAGAATGTAAGAACTTGCCAGTAGGACAATTTGTCTTTTATAGAGTATGGCTGAATCAAACAATTCTGTTTCTTGCTGATGCAACTATTACTGTCTTTTTTCTTGATGTGACCATTTGATTCTGAACTCTTCCTGTTCGGCTTCCAATTATGAAAAGCTGTCTTGTGCCATCAACAATATAAATCAAACAGGTTTCATTAGAAAAAGAAAGAAGGAGATAAAATGAGAAACAAAGAATAAAGGAAAAGAGAGCGAGAGAATCAGAGCTAGACACACTGACTCTAATAAGAGGTTAAAATAAGACAATGATAGGATGCTTCCATTTTACCACTGACTTGTGACAGGAATCCCTTGGTACTGTGTAGGATTATCTCCTTCTATTGCTAATTCAAAGATTGGAGCTTTGAGTCTACTCAGTGGTACCTCAAAAAATGATCTAGTGAGCTCTATGTGAAACATCAGCACTGGAAACTATCTTTGAAACATTAGAGTTGAAATATCTATTGAAAATATGATGCTACCAAAAGTCAGAATTGACTTGATGACAGCTGATTTTTTGAGCTCTGAATATTTTCTACATACAATTCACAATAAATTATTTAATTTGATACAATATTTAAATTCTGAACTCTTCAGCACCAACCTTCATTTCCCTCTGTTCCCTAGGAACTTAGCAGCAAGTGCTGCAATTCTTTTCAAGGGAAAAGCTGAAGTTTCATCTCATAGTCCTTGCTCCTTTCCCTACATTATTTAATTTGACACCAAATCATTTTGATTGAGTCCCTTAGAAATTGGTTCAGTGTCACTGATCCTGCCACAGTCATTGCCATCATGCTTCTCACGAATTATTATATTTGTCTCCTAACTATTCAACTATTCTTCTGTTCTGCAATCCATTCTCCATACAGTTGCCAGGCAACCTTTCAAAAATAAAAATCTGTCCGTGACACTTTCTCAATTAAAGAATTTCAGTGGTTCTCCAAAATTCATAATACCAAGTCCATTTTTTTTTTTTTTTTACAAAAGACACTTCATAAACTAACTTTGACTACCATTCACCACATTTATTAATACTTCCTTTCCAATCAATATTTGAGGAACCATCAATATTATGTGGTGTGGTTGTTTGTCGTAGTGTCAGTTTTGACTCATAGTGACCTTGTATAGGGTTTCTTAGTCTGTAACTTTTTACTGGGGCAGAAAGCTTCATCTTTCTCCCATGGAATGGCTGGTAGTTTTGAAATGCTAACCTTGAAGTTAGCAGCCCAACTCATAACCACTACACTACCAGAGCTCTAATTATATAGACTTCTGGTATGGCACTGTAGGATCAGCACTGAATTGTGAACCACAAGGTCAGCAGTTCAAACCTACTCCTTGGAAACCCTATACAGGGTCGCTATGGGTGGGAATCTACTTCACAGCACTTAATAACAACAACAACATGCATATGCATGTAAATGGCCTATTGTAAAATGGTCATGTTTCTCTTTAGAGCTCTCAGTCTTTCTGAAATATACCTGGATCCACTGAGAGGAACTAAATATTTTTCAGATAACATTGTTTTTCTTACAGCGCCACAAACAGAACTATAAAATTGTCTGATCTTTTTATTATTATTATTATTATTATTGTGTTTTACAGTTCAATATTTTGAGAACTCAAAAGTATATTGACTGTACCCTGATTTCACCCAATCATAATGCCTCATGCTTTTCTATTGTTAATGCCTTCATGAAATCTTACTAGACTCTTCTCATTTATACTGTTTCATCTTTAAACATCCATTTGCTTTGCTTTCATAAAAGAGTAGATCATCCACCACATGCCTATATTATTTATCAGATTGTGAACTCTTTCTTGATAGGAAAAATGTATCGTATTTTGTTGTTATTGTCCAAGGTTTAATGTCAAGCATTGGTTAACATTCACATATTTTAAAATTAAATTCTTAATCAAAGTACAAATTTTAAGAAAGTCACTTTATTTACATTGATGATTCAAATTATAGTATATTTGAAATATTAGAAATCAAGGAGATAGTGCATTGTGCCAGTAGAAAAGTAAGACACAAATATGATTCTGATGCTATTTTTAGTGTTCTGAGGCAAACACAAAGACTATTGATATTGCATGTAACACAGTGGATTCGGTTTTCATTGCTGCCATGTTAATCCCTATGGGACTACACGGATATACTTTTTAAGGCTTTGATGGTTGTTTGAATCTGATAAAATGTTTATTAAGGTGAGTGCAAAACTATTATCCATGATGCTTTAATAAAATACAGTATTTCTGAATTAGAAAAATTATTGAGGTGGTGGCCTTTCTAACTTTCTAACTTGGAAAGATCCTCCTCACTAGTGAAGTTATTATATTTTAAAATTACTCTTACCCCCTCCATTTGTCAGAATCAGGAATATAAACACAGCCTCAAAACTATGAAAAGTCATGTTGTTGCATCTCTTGAGTCCATCGATGCTGCCACTTGGCCAATCCATCTTGTTGGGGGTCTTCCTCTTTTTCTCTGATGCTCTACCTTACCAAACATGATATCCTTCTCCAGTGAATGGTCCCTCCTGAAAATATGTCCGAAGTATGAGAGACGAAGTTTGGCCATCTTGGCTTCCAAGGAGCACTCTGG
>NW_006408545.1:10211681-10217729 GCF_000296735.1 Chrysochloris asiatica | reverse complement strand
GTTTGAATTCACATATCAGTAATTGATGGTCTGTTCTACAGTCTGCCTTTGGCCTTGTTTTGACTTATGATATGGAGATTTCCATAATCTCTTTCCACAGATGTAGTCAATTTGATTTCTATGTATTCCATCTGGTGAGGTCCCTGTGTATAGTAGTCTTTTGTGCTGTCTAAAGAAGGTATTTGAAATGAACAAATAATTGTTTTGCAGAATTCTATCATGCGTTCTCCAGCATCATTTCAATTATCAAGGCCATATTTTCCAACTACTGATCCTTCCTCTTTCCTCCCAATCTTTGCATTCCAATCACCAGTAATAATCAATACATCTTGATTGCCTGTTGGATCAATTTCAGATTTAAGAATTTGATAGAATTCTTCTATTTAATCCTTACTGGCTTTATTGGTTGGTGCATAAATTTGAATAATAGTGGTATTAACTGGGCTTCCCTGTAGGTGCATGGATATTATCCTATCACAGACAGCGTTGTACCTCATGACTGATCTGGATATGTTCTTTTTGACGATGAATGCAACACCATTCCTCATCAATTTGTCATTCCCAGCATAGTAAACCATGTGGTTGTCAGATTCAAAATGGCTAATACCAGTCCATTTCAGTTTACTAATGCCTAAGATATCGATGTTTATGTTTTCCATTTCATTTTTGACAATTTCCATTTTTCCCAGATTCATATTTCGTACATTCCATGTTCTGATTTTCAGTGGATGTTTACAGCTGTTTCTCTTCATTATGAGTTGTGTCCCATCAGCAGATGATTGTTCCATGGGCTTTTCTACAACAGGCTTTATTCCATTCACATTATCACAGTCAAGTCTGCTTTGAGGAGGCAGCTCTTCCCCAGTTGCGTTTTGAGTTCCTTCCAACATGAGGGGCTATTGCTTACAGTGTTTGTTATTCATAAGCACTATTGCTTACAGTATTTGTCTGTTATTCATAAGGTGTTCAGTAACTAAATATTTAGAAGTAGTTCGTCTCTCTTTTTTCCTAGTCTGTCTTTGTCTGGAAGCTCATCTGAATCCTGTCCACCATGGGTGACCCTGCTGTTATTGAAAATACTGGTGGCATAGCTTTCAGAATCACAGCAACTCACAACACACCACAATACAACAAACTGACAGACGAATGGTGGCCGTTTGGTTTTAAGTGGAAACTGTCTCTTTAATTTCGAGGAGGTCTGTGCACATGCGTAGTAGAACCCTCCAGGGGAGGGTATGCTAAATCATACAGAGCTACAAAATTTATTTTTTGATAGAACAAAAACCACAGCAACAGAATTTTGCTTTTATATCACCTCCAATGTCAGTTAGGCCAGTTCATCCTATTTTCTTCACTGACACACAATAAAGCCCATATCTACTCTATGTTGAAGTCCTCATGGTAGTGGGGAAGAAAAAGTTCTCACCTTCAAATGACCACCATAATTTAGCAATCGTTCCAGTATTCCCAGGTATGTGTTTTTCATGTCTATCTCTTCTTTTTTGACACTTTGGAATGTTGGTTTTATTAGTTTCAGGAAGTATATTGTGGTTTAGCATCTTTCTTTTTTAAAATCAATGCTTTTAATAAAATTTTCTGGGTTTATTCTAAGCAAGTATGGCCTGAGAAGTCCAAAGATTCAGAAGAGTGAGTGGAGCTCAGTTCATTTCTAGACAGTACTGTCTGGCGGACTATAGATCTTAATTGTCATAAGTTGTTTTCAGAAGTCACTTGAATGAACCTAGTCCCTCTCTATTAGAAAAAGGAACAGTCTCCTAAACTTGCCAAAATGTAGACTAACAGTTTTATAGAACTTTGGGGCTTTGATGACAATGTGCAAAAGAAAAGAATAGAAAAGAAAAGAAAGCTAAATTAACTCAATGACATTGAGTTTGTTCCAACTTGAACCACCGACCTTACAGTTCAAGTGACTTCGCAGTCTGACACATTAGCCCACAGTGCCACACCAGGGCTGTTGGGGTTTATATGCAGTCAAATTGATTCCGACTTACAGCAACCCTGTATAGAGTTTCAGAGACAGTAAATCTTTGCAGAAGTAAAGTCCTACTGTGGTGCCTAGGATAAGCACTTGACCATATGGTCATTTTGAACTACTAGGCCAGCAGTTCAAACCCATCAGTTGCTCTTCAGAAACCCTATACAGGGTTGCTCTGAGTTGGAACTGACTCAATGGCACTTAACAACAACAACAACAAATCTTTACAGGAGCAGAGAATCTCATCTTTGTCTGCCAGATTGAATGGTGGATTTGAACTGCTGAAATTGCAGTTAGCAGCCCACTATGTCATCAGAACATCTTCCTACTCATGTTGTTTGTAAGTGCCATCAAGTAGGTTCTGACTCATAGTGACTCTGTATAGGATTTCCAAGGAACATCTGGTGAGTGTGAGTCACTAACCTTGTGGTTCAAACTGACCATGAGGTCTAGTGCTTATCCTACTTCACCACACCAGCATTCCTTCTGATTCATAGGGAATCATGTAGGTAGGGTTTATGAAACTGTACATCTTTACTGGAGCACAGAAACTCCTCTTTCTTCCAGAGAGAGACTGGTGGATTTAAATCACCAACCTTGTGAGTTAGCAGTCCAACACTTAACAAAGCTTACAAGACTCTTTTGATGGCAGTAGAGCTGGTGTTTTATGCTAAATACTAGTTCTATTGCAAGGGTCCCAAAAGTCTACTGAACCCATAGGATGGATAGTTCAGGGATGAGAAATATTTTAATGCCCCTCACAGGCACACTTAGTAGCTTTTATAATGTTGCTTTTTATACCCACAGACTTTGGTTTCTAATTTTATGAATAAGTAGGCTCTTTCATTGCTTTGATCAAAAAGATAGACAATATAGTACTTCAATTTTTTTTTTTTGTAAACCTTGATCATTTGAAATTTTAAAAAGCTTTATTTTTAAAAATCTTTTTTAAATGCTAAAAGAGACCTTCAAAGTCTTCTATCCATAACTTGCAAATGAACACTCTTACATTGCTTCTATATTTTAGGGCATAAAGATAATAAGCCTTGCAGTGTTGAATGCGTATAATGCAAACAAGCAAGTCCCTGCTGCTAGATGACATAATTATTAGAAACAGTGAAAGGGCAATATTCATTTTTCAAGCCTGAGTGGTTATATCCTTATGTTAATATAACATTAGTCCACACTTAATATTCCTCAGATTCATTATAGGAATCCCCACTCCATTCCTTTTCTTGCTGGCTGATCACTTTGCAGGACTGTAATTATTACCATTAGCTTTCAAATCCTTGTCTTACAGTTTAAGGGTGATTTCCTGATCTTTTTACAGATATTTCCCCATTCTATGTAGAAAATCATAAGTTTACGCAATTGTTTAAAACACCATTTCCTTACAGTTTGCATTTTGTGCTTCTGTTCATCTTCTCCTCTAAAATACTTTATTTGTTTCTTAATTGCGATATTGGAATATGCTGAGCCTACCAAACTTGTTCCACAGAAGAAATCTGAGGAAATGCAGGTGCTGCAGAATGGCTAGAAACTGTCGCTTTTTATCCTGCTAATCACGGCCACAGTTTGATTAACTGTTTACCTTTGTTTGTGGCCTACAGTGATGTGACTTCTGTTCTCTCATTTGATGGCATCTGGAAGTATCTCATAGGAATGAAACTGCGACATAATTACTTCACATGGAACAGAGACCTAAACTCATCCATTGAAAAACTGTGTAGGTGTATACAAGAATCTGTACTTATGTAAGAAAATGATTGCAGAATCTTTATTCACTAAGTTGTTCATATTTTCTTTCATACTGCAAGAGTTTGAGAACATACTCTGAATTTATAAAATGCCTTTTATCTAAGTTTCTTAGTATACTTAGAGTCTATTCTGTGTGGTACTAAGCAAGCAGATTTCCAGAATGAAGGTACTTTATTTTTCACATTTAATCAAATGTATGAATAAAAGTGATCTCAAAGATATCAAATTTCAGGATATAGAATCCTAATAATTAAGTGTTAAAAGCTGGTCAAATAAATCCTGTGGTAGGTCAAGGAAGGACAGTATTTTAATTAACAGCAAAACAACAACAACAAAAAACAACCTACGCAAAGTCTTTTGAACTGCAAGGTTGGTGGTTTAAGCTCACCAGCTGCTCCTTGGAAACCCTGTAAAGGGTCTCTATGGGTCGTAATCGACTCGACGGCACTTAACAACAACAATCTCTGGGTTTAAAAACTTCTAGGATTTTATTGGAAACATCCTTACACAAGTTGAGTCATCTGATTTTCCTTCTGATGTGATACTGTAGGATAAGTATTGTACTACTAACCACAGATTGGTGGTTCAAACCCACCAGCTGCTCCTTGAAAACCCTGTGCAGTGTTGCTGTGAGTTGGAACCAAGTTGATGGCAATTAACAACACCATTTTTCTAATGACTTGTTGATCAGCCATAAATAGATCAGCCTAAACCATATTTACTCTAAATAATTGAAGTCTTATGATTCGTTCTATTGATTTTGCTGAGTAAATGTGATCTTTCCATAAAAAAAAAAATGTGAAATCATGAAATCCCAATGACTATATGCAAATGCTGAATGAGTTTTCATGGCCAAACATTAGATTGTTGTTGTTAAGTGCTGTAGGGTCAGTTCTGACCCATAGCAACCCTGTATAGGGTTTCTGAGGAGCAGCTGGTGAGCTTGAACAGCTGAACTTGCAGTTCAAACTGTCTTTGCAGTCTAGCACATTAACCCACAGCACCACACCAGGACTCCAGACATTAGATTACATAGTATAAAATATGGAAAGCATGCTTAACATAGTTTTTGCCCATTTTGTATTTGGGGGTCTTACTAGAACTGGTATAATTTGCTCTCTAAGCTCTTTCCCTGCAGAAAGTCATCTATAGGATAAAAGAGCTCATTCACAACTCAGAATGCTTTGTACAAAATGAGCTTTGTTCTTTAGAAAGGTAGTCCCCGGCTTACAGTAGATTCTAGTTGCTAATACATATTAGGGCCATTAGTGTATCTATCTGGAAGATTGCATCTTCTTGGGAGGAAGTTACAGGTAAGTAGTTGCAGGACATACAGAAAAAAAAAATTGCTGAGTCATGTGAACATGCTCCAAGCATTTGATCAGGGTAGTATGAAGAAAGAGATTGATGAAACAAATGTTCCATATGGCAAGAGCACGTAATTTAGTATTTGATAATGCAATGTGGAGCAGTGCATAGATCATGAATAAGGGGAATTGACAGACCCAAAATTAGTGGATTTTGAAGAGGAAAGAAACAGTGAAGTAGAAATAATGAGGGAAAGGAAGGAGAAGTAAATGGATTTGCTGGGCATCAGTTGTTTAAAAACAGGTACCAAAAATTTGGTTGCTTTGTTAAAGTCAATAGGCAGATGTAGGAAGCAGTAGGTCATCAGCATTCACAGATGATCCAGAATCTTCTATATTAAGACCTCAACTGACAAAATATCATCACTGTGTAATTTTTACCATTGAGATAAATTTTATGGCTTGCTTATATATGTATTAAAATATACCTGTCAGGTATATGCAATGTTTTTACCCCAGCAGAAATTCATAAATACAAAGATACTGATAGTTAAAGTCAATAATAAAGAAAAAAAATAAGGAGTTTAACTTAAGTCAGACACCAACTTGCAGAGTGTTAGGCATGGAATCCCGTAGAAAAATAGGAACTACCTATTAGCTTTGTATTCAAATCCAATCCAAAGATCCATTTCCAAATAAAAGAAAGGTACTACCAACATGACTACCTAAAAAACATATTTGGCATAAATCATGTGCTAATTGTGTTAAACTAATTTTAATAATAAAGAACATACAATGAATACAATGTTCATTCATTTGGAGATATATATATAGAGAGAGCTCTGGTAGCGTAGTGATTACAAATCGGGCTGTGAACTGTGAGGTCAGCAGTTTGAAACTACCAGCTGTTCCACGGGAGAAGATGAGGCTTTCTGCTCCCATAAAGATTTACAGCCTCGGAAACCCTGTACTGGGTTGCTATGAGTC
>NW_006408545.1:10206956-10211366 GCF_000296735.1 Chrysochloris asiatica | reverse complement strand
GATAGACTCAAGTGTGGTAACAGTAGTGAAATTGGCCCAGAATCAGGCAGTGTTTTGTTCTGCTGTGCATAAGGTGGCTATGGGTCAGTACCGACTCGATGGCACCTAACAACAACAACATAGTGTTTCTGAGGCTGTATATCTTTGTGTGAGCAGAAAGACTCAGTTTTCTTCTGAGAAGTTACTGGTAAACTTGAATTGCCACCCTTGTGGTTCATAGTCCAGTGCTTATAATATGTACATGCATATATATGTGTGTGGATAGATAGATAGATTGATAGATAGATAGATAGATAGATAGATAGATAGATAGATAGATGATAGATAGATATGAGAGAGAGTTGTTGTTAGGTGTCATAGAATCAGTTCCAACTCATAGCAACAACAGAATGAAAAACAAAATACTGCATATATATTAAAGAGGTCTGCTGCAAAAGATCTCTTTAAAGTGTTCAAAAGCAAACAGAGTATTTTGCAGGCTAAGGTGTGTCTGACCCAAGCCTTGGTAGTTTTCAATGACTTACAAGTTCTGGTGTGGACAGTGGGCTAATGCTCTGGACTGCAGTGCTGGTTTGAACCACAAGGTCCATGGTCCAAGCTCACCAGCTGTTCCTCAGAAACCCTATGCAGGGTCGGTATGGGTCTGAAGCTACAAAATGACACTTAACAACAACAATATGCATGCAGTCCTAGTGTGGTGCTGTGGGTTAATGCACTGGACTTCAAAGTCCATTTGACTCGCAAGGTTGGTGGTTCAAGCTCATCAGCGGCTCTTTGAAAACCCTGTACAATGTCTCTATGACTCTGAATAGACTCAACGACACTTAAAAACAATATATATGCAAATGCTGGACATTTAATAAGGAAGGCCTAAGAAGAATTGATACATTTGAATTATGATTTTGACAAAGCAAAGTAAACATCCTATGGACCATTAGAAGAAAAAAACAAATTGGTCTTAGAATAAGCACAGCTAGAAATATTTTTACAAAGTAGAATGTTAGACTTTGTCTCATGTAAGTTAGACATGTTATTAGAGGAACCAGTACCTGCAAAAGGGTACCAAGCTTGGTACAGTAAAAGGGTTAACAAAAAATGAAAAGAAGACCCTGAATGAGGCTACAATAATGGTATCAAACAGAATGATTTTGACGAGGGTGCAGTGTTTTATGTTTCATCCTGTTGTCGTTGCTATGAGTTGGAACTGACTCTCTGACACCTAACAGCAACTCTCAATCTCTTTTTCTCTCTCTCTAAAGTAGTGGTTACAAGTTGGGCTAACCTCAAAGCCAGCAGTGGTTACAAGCTGCTAACCTCCAAGCCAGCAGCTCAAAATTGCCAATAGTTTGACAGGAAAAAGATAAGCCTTTATGCTCCTGTAAAGATTTGCAGCCTCGGAAACCTATATAGGGTCACCATGCATTGGAACTGATTCCACAGCACATAATCACCACACACACACACACACACACACACACACACACACACACACACGGGCTATACATGTATTGTGGAGTCATGGTATGGCGCTGTAGGATAAGCACTGAACCATAAGGTTGGTCTGAATTGCAAGATCAGTGTTTGGAGCCCACCAGTTGCTCCTCGGAAATTCTATATAGCGTTGATATGAGTTGGAACTGACTAGATAACACTTCTTAACAATAACAATAAATGATTGGAGTCCTGGTATAGTGTTGTAGGATAAACACTGTACTGCTAACCACAAAGTCGGTGGTTCAAACCCACCAGCTGCTTCTCAGAAACCCTATACAAGGTCAGTATGAATCAGAACCGATTTGGAAGCATTTAGCAGCTAAAATAATATGTGTATTTATTGTTTACTTCCTAGGTCATTGCTGTATAATTCTGAAATTATTCACAGTAAATGCTTACTTAACAAACTCGAATCTTACAAAGATTTTAGAATAAAAAAGACAGAAGAAAACACTCAAAGTTAAGACATCTGTGGGCATATTGATTTATCCTCACCAAAATATTTTTTGTCTTTTAATTTCTGCCTCATCTTTATTTCATAGGATTTGCAATTCTCTCATTTTCTCAGAAGTATAAGGATACAGAGAGATTCAACAAAGAATGAATACTTATTTGTTTTGAGGTATTTTTCATCCTGGATTTTAATTTTTAAAACCTATGATCACATTTCTTCCTCTCCTAAAGCTTTGGATAATCTCAAAAGAAAACACCTCACAAATAATTGGGTTACCTCTATAAATCTTGAACATCCTATATCCAAAGTTGTTTCATCTGGCATAAACCTGCAGGTTTGCATAGCTGAGTAGTCAACCATGCCCTAATACACCAGTAATGTAATTTGAAATTGAATTTGATTCCTCCCTTTTTGGCAGGAACAATCTTATTTGAAAATGAAAATCACAGCTCATTTGTGTGACTGTTTCACCATAACATAAAATTGTTACTTTTTTTTCCCCCCCAGAAAGGCTCAAAAAAGTGAGAAAGACTTATTGTTCCATAGAGAGACATCAATTGATAAGTGCATTAAAATATGGTAACTCTGTGTTAGGTAACGTTAATTAGCAGATGGAATAAGGAAGCAGCTCTCTTGGTAAAAATAAAATTTAATTTTATGTATTTTAAAGTGATAATGCTACTAAATAAAGGGTAAATGTGCATTTAATTTTTTTTCTGAAGTTAGAAATAAACTATATAAGCACACTATTATGCCTTGTCTAATTATTTAATACCTTGCTGCTGTTGCCGCTTTGTGCTGTGGTCGGTTCTGTCTTATGTAGACCCTATATGTTGTTTCTAAGGATGTATATCTTTACAGGAACAAACAGCCTTGTCTTTCTCCTGCAGAGCTGCTAGTGGATTCCCAGTCCAACGTGTATCCCACCACACTCCTAGGGTTCCTTATCCAATATCTTAGGAAGCCATATGAAGTTCTTAATACAACATTGTTGCTGTTAAGTACTGTCAAGTAGGTTCCGACTCATAACGACCCTGTCTAAGGTTTCTGAGGAGCAGTTGGTGGGATTGAACTACCAAATTTGCGGTTCAATCCAACCTTGTAGTAGAGAGTTTATCCATCATTCATTATACAAAGTTTTTAGCTACTTTTTTTTTTTTTAAACAATATATCAGCTTTTTAGGAGTCCTGGTGTAGCACTGTGGACTAATGAGCTAGACTACAAAGTCAGTTTGATTGCAAGGTCAGTGGTTCGAGCTCACCAGCCACTCCTTGGAAATCCTATACAGGCTTGCTTTGGGCCAGAACCAACTAGAAGACACTTAACAATAAAAAAACAACATCAGTTTTTTTAAGGCAAATTATATGAACTTACTTAGGTGACAATGATTTATGATGACTCTTTTCCCCTTTATATATCAATATAATATCACTCTTCAATCAATAATAAAGCTTGTGTAGAAAGTTGCCATTTCCAGATTAAGAATAAATTGGCAAGATTTGTTTACAAATTCTCATCTGGTCTTTCACATTGAGTAATACACATTTACAAATACTATTTTACACTGGAGTTTGTGGGTATAGAACAAACTAAGTTAACTTGACTATGAACACTCTGGATGTCTAACTTTGCTCTTGTCAGCCACAGGCTAAATCTGAAATAATTGGCCATATGGATCTGAATAGCTAGGTACAGCTTTTAACCAAAATGGCTGCAAGATCTCTAGACAAAATGACTGCAGAGTACTTTTGGCTATAGCTGTAAGTACACAGAGAAATACTTTATTTAAAAGCAAACGTTAGAATCCTTATACCGGTCTAGGTGGAAGAAGACTATTTGACTCCCCTTTGCGTTTGTCAACTTTATTAAGAAAATTATCTATAAAATGGAAAGAGTAGAACACGCATAATTTCAAGGGATTTATTAGCTATGAAATAGCACCTAAGCCACTAAGCCTTGGTCACTGTGAGTAGATAGTGTTGCTATTTGACCTCCGAGTCTACCGAGCTGTTTTTCTTACTTAATGGGCCATACATATCTTAACTGGGTTACAACATCTTCTTAATTACCTATGGGACTTCTCTGAGGATATTGAAAAAAAAAAAATTGTAACTGTAAAGTCTGCCATTTAGATTCCATCACTAAGATGGCTGTAATAATAGAAATTAAAAAATAGAGAACAAGGAAGAAGAGAAAGACAAGCAATTTTACTTTTAGTGAGGATGTTGAGAATTTAGAATACTTATGCACTATTTCTATGCCAAGAAATTTGGAAAACAGCTATCTGGCCAAATGATTGGAAGAGATCGATATTTGTGCCCATTCCAAAGAGAGGTGACCCAATGGAATGCAGAAATCATCGGACAATCTCTTTGATATCCCATGCAAGTGAAGTTTTACGAAAGGTAATACAGAAATGGCTACAATCATACATTGACAGAGAACTTCCAGAGGTTCAAGC
>NW_006408545.1:10190841-10205880 GCF_000296735.1 Chrysochloris asiatica | reverse complement strand
GTGGCAACAGTAGTGAGGTTGGCCCAGGATCGGGCAATGTTTCATTCTGCTGTGCATAATGTTGCTATGAGTCGGTACCGACTCGATGGCACCTAACAACAATAACAACATTTGTGGGAACATAAAATGATGCTGTAGAAAACAGATTGGTCATTCTTCAGAAAGTTAAGTATAGATTTTCCATGTTCTGATTGTTGTTGTTGTTAAGTGTCATAGAGTTGATTCCAATGCATAGGGACCTTGTATAGGGTTTCTGAGGAGTGTGACTGGTGAGCTTGAACAGCTAACCTTTCAGTTAGCACTCCAGTGTTTATTCTATAGCACCAAATCACGGCTCCAATAAGACCAAATAATTCCACTTATAGGTATCTACCTGAAGGAACTTAACTCAAAACATGTACAGCAACTCAAAACATGTAAGAATAATAAAATCACACATCAATGGATGACTGTATAAACAATATATAATTAATACATAAAATAGTATATTATTCCGTTGTACAAAGGAAAACTGTAATGATAATGGCACAACATGTATGGACTTTGAAAGTATTGCACTAAGTGAAAGAAACCTGACCCAGGAAATCATATCTTCATGAATCATTCATATTAAGTGTCCAGAATAGTCAAATCTCTAGACAAAAAAGTAGAGTCCGGTTACTTAAAGCTAGGAGTGCGGGTGGTGGGGGTATAGAAGGAGATCACCGAAAGATGTGTGGTTGATTTCTGTAGTAATGAGCATATTTGAAATTGACATATATATGATAATGGATAAGTATATCTGAAAACAAGTTTTTTGAACTGTTGAAATATATATATTGAGTGAACTACCGCTAGTCTATCAGTTTGTCATACTGTGGTGGCTTGTGTGTTGCTGTGATGCTGTAAGCTTTGCTATCGGTATTCTAAATACCAGCAGGGTCAACCTTGGTAGACAAGCTTTAGCAGAGCTAAGACAGATTAGGAAGTAGAGGCAAACTACTTCTAAATGTTTAACCACTGAAAACATTATGAAGAGCAGCAGAAAACTGTCAGATGTAGTGGCAGAAAATGAACACATTATAGATAGTATCAGAAAAATTTCAGATACAGTGTTGGAAGATAAGGTCGAAAGATCCAGGTTGGAAGGCACTCAATATGAGACTCAAAATGGGGAAGTGCTGCATCCTCAAAGTAAAGTTGACCACAATGACACAAATGGAGTAAAGCTTTCTGGAACTTTACTGTTGATGAGACACAATTCAAAATTTAGAGAAACAACTTCAAATATCTATTAATAATCAGAACATGGAATGCATGAAGTATGAATCCAGAAAAAATAAAAATTGTCCTAAATGAAATGGAATGCATGAAAATTGATACCCTGTCTGGTAGCGTAGTGGTTACGAATCGGGCTGCGAACCGCAAGGCCAGCAGTTCGAAACTACCAGCTGTTCCGCAGGAGAAAGATGAGGCTTACTGCTCTCATAAAGATTTACAGCCTTGGAAACCCTGTACAGGGTCGCTATGAGTTGGAACTGATTCCACAGCACATAACAACAAAAACAACAGGTGTTAATGAGCTGAAATGAACTGATAGTTCCCATTTTTAATCTGATAACCATATAGTCTATTATGCTAATGACAAATATAAGAGGAATGGTGTAGCATTTGTTATCAAAAAGAAAATTTCAATATCTATTTTGAAATACAATACTGGTTAAGCAAGACCTTTTTAGTGTTCAAGAATGAAGATACCAGTTTGAGAACTAAGGTGAATGTGACCCAAGCCATGGTATTTTCAATTGCCTCATACATGTGGAAGTTGGACAATGAATAAGGAAGACCATAGAAAATTTGATACATTTGAGTTATGCTCTTAGAGAAGAATATTTAAAGTATCATGGACTACCATAAGAACAAACAAATCTGTGTTAGAGGTACAGCCAGAATGTTCCTTAGAAGTATGGATAGCGAGACTTTGTCTCTCATACTTTGGGCAAATTATCAAGAGGGACAGTCCTTGGAGAAGGATATTATGCTTGATAAAGTGGGAAGTAAGCAAAAAGGAGGCATTGGAAAAGAACAAGGCACCAGGAATTGATGGAATACAAATTGAAATCTTTCAAGAAAGTGAGGAGGCACAGCAGTCAGTCAGTCATCTATGCCAAGAAATTTGGAAGGCGACTACCTGGTCAAATGATTCGAAGAGATCCGTATTTGTTCCCATTCAAAAGAGGTGACCCAAGGGAATGGGGAAATCATTGGACTATATCATTGATATCCCATGTGAGTAAAGATTTACTAACGGTAATACAGAATTGGTGGCAAGCATTGACAAAGAACTGCCAGAGGTTCAAGCCAGATTCAGAAGAGAACATAGAATGAGGGATATCATTGCTGACATCAAATGGATCTTGGCTGAAAGCAGAGAATACCAGAAAGATGTTTACCTGTGCTAATTGACTACACAAAAATTTTGGTCGTGTGGATCATGCCAAGCTATTGACAACATTGTGAAGTATGAGTATTCCAGAAGACTCAATTGTGCTCATGAGAAATCTGTACATGGACCAAGAGGCAATTATTCAAACAGAACAAGGGAACATTGAATGGTTTAAAATTTGGAAAGGTGTGTGACAGGGTTGTATTCTTTCACCATGCTTATTCAACCTGTATGCTGAGCAAATAATCCAAGAAACCAGGTTATATGATGAAAACCATTACATCAGGATTGGAGGAAGACTCATTAACAACCTCCAAAATGCAAATGATACAACCTTGTCTGCTGAAAGTGAAGAGGACTTATTCACTGTCCAGCTTTCACATGCATATGAGGTTATTGGAAATACCATGGTTTGAGTCAGGTGCACCTTAGTCTTAAAGCTGACATCTTTACTCTTTAACACTTTAAAAAGGTCTTGTGCAGCAGGTTTGCCAAATGCAATACATTGTTTGATTTCTTGACTGCTGCTTTCATGAGTGTTGATGGTTAATCCAAGAAGAATGAAGTCCTTGACAACTTCAATCTTTTCTCCATTGATAAGAATGTTGTTTATTGGTCCAATGGTGAGGATTTTTGTGTTTTTTTCTTTTACACTGAGATGCAATCCATACCAAAGCCTGTACTCTTTGATTTTCATCAGTAAGCATTTTAAGTCCTTTTCAGCCTGAATTGCTCACTGAATATCCTACACATTAGGTTATAATTGTGACCTTTTAAATATATAGCTTCTAACTATTTCGAACATGTGTAGGACTTGTTGTTGTTAAGTGCCGTCGAGTCGGTTCCGACCCATAGCGACCCTGTATAGGGTTTCCGAGGGTGTAAATCTTTACGGGAGTAGAAAGCCTCATCTTTCTCCCGCGGAGCAGCTGATAGTTTAGAACCGCTGACCTTAAGGTTCGCAGCCCGATTCGTAACCACTATGCTACCAGAGCTCCTTATTACTCAATGAATTTGTGAGAAATGGGACATTTGTAATTGCCTGAAAGGTTAATAATTTAAAATTTCAGTCATTTTTTTTTTTTTTTTTTTTTTCAATGTTCTGATAGACGTTTGTTTTCTTCTCAACTTTGCTTAGCTATCTTCGCTAGACTTGCCCTTGTATCCATCTGGAATTAGATGTCAGATGATTGTAGGCAGGACTGGTCACAGATGACCTAGCTTACATATTTGATGGTTGGCAGTTATCCACTGGATGATTGGATGATAAGAATCATTCACTGTGTCTTCTACCAAGCTCTGCTTGATACAGTGTCACTTTCACCACATCCTGGTGAGTAAAGAAGGCAATTGTCAGCCCAGATTTTAGTGGTTTGAAAATGGACTTTCCTTCTTGGTAAGACTTTCTAAAATGCATTGATGTCATTAAATTTTTTTCCCATGAGTAGTTATGGCAGGAGCTCTGGAAGTCGATTTTCTTTAGGCTAGTTTGTCTTTCCTTTCATGAGAATTACTTCTTCAGCTTGTTTTGTATTCTTGAGAGCCAATAATAAAAGAAACATGGTTTAATTTTAAAAACATGTAAAACAAAAGTACACTATAAGTTGCAAAACATTTTAGAACACAGTACTGCTTTTACAATTATTTTCCCACTATGCATTAATGTATATTAATGTTATATGAAAAGATGCATGTCCTAACTCCTAATGCCAAATGTTAAATATTTATAATATAATTTATTATATTAATTGTCTTATTATGTCAAAAATCAAATGCATAGCATTTCCAATTTGATAAATTTATATATGAGGATGTCAAAAAGTATTGTTATAAGTGTTTCAGTTCATACATTCATAGTTTCATTCCAAACAAAAATATCTTAAACATGTCTCTATACTCAGTCTGTCATCACCTCTCTGTTCATTTATTATACTGGGGTGGTTTGGATGTTGCTGTGTGCTGAAAATTATACCACTTTCAAACACCTGCAAGGTGACCCATGTCGGTCAGATTTCATTTGAGCTTATAGACTAAGACACAGTAGGAGAAAGGACCAGGCAACCACTGCTGAAAAAATTGGCCACAGATAATCTTATTAATAACTTTGCAACATTGTTTGATATAGTACCCAAACTTGAATCCTTCAGGTTAAACACACTCAAAATACAATTGAGGAAGAGTTGCCTCCTTAAAGTAGAGTGAAACTTAATGACATGGATGGAACAAAGCTTTTGGGATCTTTATTTGCTAATGTGGCATGACTAAGAAAGAAAAGAAACAACTGTGAACATCCATTAATACTCAGAATTCATAAAGTACAAAGTATGAATCTAGGAAAATTGAAAGTCAATGAAAATGAAATGGAGCACATAAAGATTGATATTTCATGTCTTTGTGAGTTGAAATGAATTTTGAATCAGACAGTCATATGGCCTACCATGCCAGGAATGAAAAACTGAAGAGGAGTGACATCATATTTATTGTTAAAAGAACATTTCAGGTTATATCCTGAAGTACAACATTGTGAGTGATATGCCTATAAGAGAGACCAGTTAAAGTGACTTTTACTAAAATTTACATGGCACCCACAAGCACCAAAGACTTTTACCAACTTCTAAAGTCTGACATTAATAGAACATAAAAAAAGATGCATTAATAGTTACTGGTGATTGGAATATAATAGTTGGAAGCTACAAGAGGCATCAGCAATTGGAAAATATATCCTTGAATATAGAAATTTAGCATATATAAGTGTGGATCAAAAAAATTTTCAAGATCAAGGACTTATTCATTGGAAACTCTATTTTTTAACAAGCCAAATGGTTATACAGAGTCTCTATGAGTCAGAACCGACTTGATCACATTAAGTAACAACAAAAACAGTAATTATAAATATTAACTTTTCTGTGTGGAATACAAGGAAATCAAGTCAATTACATCTATGGAAAAAGACAATGGAGAAATCCATACAAGGCCAAGTGTCTACTGTGAAAGATACTATCAATTAATTACTAATATGCAATTTCAAACTGAAGTTTAATAAATACTCAAGAAGTAAACTATGACCTTGAGTATTTGCTGCTGCTGCTGCTAGATGTTATTGAGTTGTTACTGGCTCATAGCAATCCTACACAAAACAGAATGAAACACTGCCTGGTCCTGTGCCAACCTCACAATCATTGTTGCTGCCACGGTGCCATTTCAACTCCTTGTGGGTGGTTCTCTTTTTTGCTGACCCCCTACTTTATCAAGCATGATGTCCATATCCAGGAACTGGTCCCTCCTGACAATACGTCTGAAACACAAGAAATAAAGTCGAGCAATCCTTGCTTCTAAGGAGCACTCTCACTGTATTTCTTAAAACACAGATTGGTTTGTTCTTTTGGCAGTCCATGATATTTTTAACATTTTCCCCCAACACCATCACTTAAATGCATCAATTGTTCTGTGGTCTTCTTTATTCATTCTCCAACTTTCACATGCATATGAGGTTATTGAAAACACCATGGCTTGGATCAAGCACATCTTAGTCTTCAAATATCACTGTTTGCTCTAAAACACTTTAAAGAGTTCTTCTGCAGCAGATTTGCCCAGTGGAATATGTTACTTGATTTCTTAACTACTGCTTCTATGACTGTTGATGATTGATCTGACAAAAACAAAGTTTAACAATCTCAATCTTTCCTCCATTCATTTTGATGTTATTTATTGATCCAGTGGTGAGGAATTTTGTTTTCTTAACATTGAGGTACAACCCATATTGAAGTCTGTGATAACTGATTTCTGTGTATTCCATCTGGTGAGATTCATGTGTGTAGTTGTCTATTATGTTATTTAAAAAGGTACTTGCAATGAACAAGTCCTTGGCCTTGCAAAATTCTATCATGCAATCACCACCATCATTTCTATCACCAAAGCCATATTTTTCAATGACTGATCCTTCCTATTTGTATCCAATATTCGTATTTAAATGGTGAGGAATCATCGATAAAACTTGATTGAATGTTTGATAAATTTTAGACTGAAGAAGTCAGTAGAATTCTTTAATTCCATCATCATTGGCTTTAGTAGTTGGTACATAAATTTGAATAATAGCTGTATTAACTGGTTTCCCTTGTTGGTATATGGATTTTATGCTAACATAGACAGTGTTGTACTTCAAGATAAATCATGGAATGTTCTTTTTAATGATGCAAGTTATGGCATTCCTCTTTAATTTTTCATTCCTGGCATAGTAAACAAGATGACCATCACCAGCCCATTTCAGCTCACAAATACGTAGGTTATTGATGTTTATTCGTTCCATTTCATTTTTGACATATTCCAATATTCCTAGTTTCATACCTAATACATTCCATGTCCTGATTATTAACATGGAAATGGATATTAACAGGAATTGATGGAATTGAAATATTTCAACAAACTGATGCAGCACTGAAGGCATTCACTCATGTTTGCCAAAAATTTGGAAGACATCTAGCTACCTGGCCAGTTGATTGGAAGAGATCCATATTTGTGCCCATTTCAAATAGAGGTGTCATAATGTAGTACAAAAATCATTGGACAATATCATTAATATTGCAAGCAATAAACTACAAGGTCAGTTTAAACCGAAAGGCTGGTGGTTCAAGCTCAACAGTCTCTCTTCGGAAACCCTATACAAGGTTTCTTTGGATCAGAACCAACTCAACAGCACTTAATAATAACAAAAACAAACATAATTTAAAAATGGCTGCAACAGCACATTGATAGGGAATTGCAGAGTTTCATGCGAGATTCAGAGGACATGGAACAAGGGATATAATTATTAACCTCAGACTGAAAACAGAGACTACCATAAGGATGTTTACCTATGCTTTATTAACTATGCAAAGGCTTTTGATTGTATGGTTCAAGACACAAGCTGGACAACATTGAGGAGAATTAGTATTCTATACATATAGGTTTTTCATGAGCACTTAATGGTGCTCATGAGGAACCTGTATATAGACCATTAAGCATTTGTTCAAATATAACAAGGGAAGACTGAATGGTTTAAAATTAGGAAAGGTGTTCACCAGGGTTATATTCTTTCACCATACATACTGAATCTTTATGCTGAGCAAGGAATTTAAGAAGCATATTATATGAAGAAAAACATGGCATCAGGTTTGGAGGAAGACCCATTAACAACCTGCTATATGTAAATGATTGAAAGAGATCCATATTTGTGCCCATTCCAAAGAGAGGTGACCCAACAGAATGCAGAAATCATGGGAAAATCTCTTTGATATACCATGTGAGTAAAGTTTTACTAAAGGCAATACAGAAACGACTGCAAGCATACATTGACAGAACTTTCAGAGGTTTAAACCAGTTTCAGAAAAGGCCGTGGAATGAGGGATATCATTGTTGATGTCCAATGGATCTTGGCTGAAAGCAGAGAATACCAGAAAGATGTTTACCTGTGCTTTATTGACTATGCAAAGGCTTTTGATTGTGTGGATCATGACAAGCTATGGACAACATTGCGAAGTATGAGTATTCTGGAACATTTAATTGTGCTCATGAGGAATCTGTACCTGGACCAAGAAGCAGTTGTTCGAACAGACAATGGGAACACTAAATGGTTTAAAATTCAGAAAGGTGTATGACAAGGTTGTATTCTTTCACCATACTTATTCAACCTGTATGTTGAGCAAATAGTCCAAGAAGCTGGCTTATATAAGAAAAATGTGGATTCAGGATTGGAGGAAGACTCATTAACAACCTGCAATATGCAGATGATACAACCTTGCTTGCTGAAAGTGAAGAGGACTTAAAACATTTACTGATGAAAATCAAAGAGCACAGCCTTTGGTATGGATTGCATCTCAATGTAAAGAAAACAAAAATCCTCACCACAGGACAAATAAACAACATTCTTATCAAAGGAGAAAAGATTGAAGTTGTCAAGGACTTCATTCTTCTTAGATCAACTATCAACACTCATGGAAGCAGCAGTCAAGAAATCAAATGATGTATTGTATTAGGCAAATCTTCTGCATAAGACCTTTTTAAAGTGTTGATGAGCAAAGATGTCAGCTTGAGGACTAAGGTGCGCCTGACCCAAGCCATGGTATTTTCAATAACCTCATATGCATGCGAAAGCAGGACAGTGAATAAGGAAGACCATAGAAGAATTGATGCTTTTGAGTTATGGTGTTGAAGAAGAATACTGAAAGTACCATGGGCTGCCAAAAGAACCAATATATCCATTTTTTAAGAAGTGCAACCAGAGTGCTCCTTGGAGGCCAAGATAGCCAAACCTCGTCCTCATACTTCAGACATATTGTGAGGAGGGACCAGTCACTGGAGAAGGATATCATGTTTGGTAAGGTAGAGGGTCAGAGAAAAAGAAAAAGACCCCCAACATGATGGATCGGCCAAGTGGCAGCATCGATGGACACAAGCATGGCAACAGTAGTAAGGCTGGCCCAGAGTCAGGTTTTGTTTTGCTGTGCATAAGGTCACTATGAGTCGGTACTGACTCGATGGCATCTAACAACAATAACATATGTAAATGATGCAACCTTGTTTGCTGAAAGCAAAAAGGACTTAAAATACTTACTGACAGAGACCAAAGACAACAGCCTTGGGTATGGTTATACCTTAATGTAAAGAAAACAAAAATCCTTACTACTGGACAAATAATTAATGTCAAGATAAATGGAAAAAAGTTTGAAACTGTCAAACTTCATTTTGCTTGGATCAGCCATCAATGCTCATGGAAGCAGCAGTCAAGAAATCAAATGATGATGTATTGCATTAGGCAAATCTGCTGCAAAAGACCTCTTTAAGGTATTGAAGAGCAAAGATGTCAGTGAGGATTAAGGTGCTCCTGACCCAAGTCATGGCATTTTCAATAACCTCATATGCATGTGATTGTTGGATAATTATAAAGAAGACCATAGTAGAATTGATGGATAAGAGTTATGGTGTTGGAGGAGAATATTAGAAGTACTGTGGACCAACAAAAGAACAAATCTGTTTAGAAAGATATACAGCCATAAAGCACCTTAAAAACCAGTATCGCCAGACTTTGTCCCTCATAAGTGAGGAGGGATCAGTCCATGGAGAAGGACATCATGCTTGGTTAAATATAAGGGCAATAAAAAACAGGAAGACCCAACGGGATGGATTGGCACAGTGGCAGCAATGGTGAGCTCAAATATAGCAATGATTGTAAGGCTGGTATAGGATTGGATAGTGTTTCATTCTGTTGTGCATAATGTGGCTCTGAGTCGATACCAACTCAATAGCATCTAACAACAACGACATTTCAGGAAGCATCAAAATAATATGGCAGTAGCACAGAGCCACTGTATGTAGGCAGCTAATTATTTATTATGCAATTCAAACCCACCAGCTGCTCCTTGGAAATCCTATACAGGGTCACTATGAGAAGGAACCAACTCAATAGCACTTAACAGAAACAGCAACATATTCATTATATTAAACACACTCTATTTGATACTTAACATGGTTTTAACTACAAATGAAACTCTTGAAAAACGATTTTCTTTAATACAGAGATCTGGTGTGCCAGAGATCTATAAAGTATTCAGTTAAGTTAAAATGGGTCTTGGGCATTATTTTAGATAAGCAGGTAATAACAAAATGCAGTAAACATATTATGAGATTCTAATTGCCTAAAAAATAAACTGACTAGCTATACCTTAGTGAAGAAATAAAAGAATTAGTAATATTTATCACATTTGCATCAATATATTCTGAGAGTGCTTGCTGTTGTTAAGTGTCATCACGTAGATTCTTACTCATAGTAAGCCTGTAGAGGGTTTCTAAGGAGTAGCTTGTGGGCTTGAACAACCAAAATTGTGGTTAGCAGCCCACTTATTATCCTACAGAATTACGCCAGGACTCCTGTTGTTCTTGTTAAGTGCTGTCAAGTCAATTCCAACTCTTAGCAACCCTGTACCAGATAAAGACTGGTAGAACATTGAGACTGTGGCCCTTAATCACCCTTTAGGTCTAGAACTGAACTCACTGCTGTGACTCAATTTTCAACCTATAGACTTCTGGTGCAGTGCTGTACGATCAGCACTGAACTGCAGACCACAAGGTTGACAGTTCAAATTCATCAGCTAATCCTCGGAAACCCTATACCGAGTCACCGACTCAATGGCACTTAACAACAACAACAACCTACAGTTTATAATCTCGAAGTACCTTCTGTGATAGGATAATATCCAGATGCCTACAAGGAAGACCAGTTAATACCATTATTTTTCAAAATATGTACTAATCACCAAAGCCAGTGATGGTAAAATTGAATAGTTCTAACAACTTCTTTAGTCTGAAAACATGAACAGGTTGGTATCATAAATTAGTCTTAAGAGTCTTCTTAACAAAGGATCCATTTCCAGGGGGAAAAAACTTGGCCTGAGAAAAACTTAGAACCCTAATCTAGTCCTAGTATAGTGCTCTGGGCTAATGGGTTGGACAGCAAAGTCATTTGAACCACAAGGTCTGTGATTCAAGCTCACCAGCTGCTCCCTGGAAATCCTACAAAGGGTTGTTATGGGTTGTAACCTACTCTACGGCACTTAACAACAACAACAATACCAATAAAGGAAGAAAAGTTCTTTCCCACTGCAGCTCTCTCCAGTCTCTCTCTCTCACCTAAGCTGAAGTAAAAGTCAATTGAGGATACAGCTTTAAGGACAGATTGGGAATGATGTAATAAAAGAATACTGTAGACAGTAATGAGGAAAAAGTTGTGTCAGCAGAGGAGTGTCTGAATATTTGTGAAAATGAGAGCTGCTGTGGGGTATGGTAGGATAACTTATCAATTAAAAACACTTAAAAATTTTATCAATAAGATAATATGGGGCCATACAGTCCACATATAACACTAGTAGTGTAGCGGTTACCAATCAGGCTGTGAACCTTAAGGTCAGCAGTTCGAAACTGCCAGCTGTTCGGCAGGAGAAAGATGAGGCTTTCTGCTCCACGGCATAAACCACAACCACCACCACCATATAACAAACGAAATTTAATTATCTTTTTTGTCCTTGTTTTTTTTTCATATGGAAAAAAGCAACAATAACAGATATCTTACAAAATTTTTATGAATCTACAATTAAATAGTAGCGTTGTTGTTGTTGCTATGTGCCTTGGAGTCGGTTACAACTCATAGAGACCCTTTACAGGGTTTCCGAGGCTGTAAGTCTTTACGGGAGCAGAAAGCCTCATCTTTCTCCCACGGAACAGCTGGTAGCTTCGAAGCTGGGTTCGCAGCCCGATTCAATAGTGGTTACGAATCGGGCTGTGAACCGCAGGTTCAGCAGTTCGAAACTACCAGCCCCTCCACAGGAGAAAGATAAGGCTTTCTGCTCCTGTAAAGATTTACAGCCTCGGAAACCCTGTACAGGGTCGCTATGGGTTGGAACCAACTCGACGGCACTTAACAACAACAACAACAGCAACAATTAAATAAGATATATAGCTAGTACAATGTCAAATAAATTCCTCCTACATAGTTCTCCTTGAGCTCTCTATGAAATACCTCCAGGGAATGTGTCTAGAAAGTGTCTGGATAGTCTCGTCAGAAACTCAGGAAAAAGGGATATCTACTTGAATCATTACACTATATGAACTAGACAAAACCTTAAAAGTGGATAGATAGAAAATGAAAGCCAAAACACTGAGCGAAATAGAAATCATCTTGACAATGAGGAATTTGAAGTTGTAGACAAAGAGTAAATCATACTCAAAACAGATTGAAAGAAGCTTAAGGGCCAAAGAGATTTTTGTGGGTTTTTTTTAATTTTTTTTTTTCCAGGACAAAATTAAATATTTTTAAATTAAATGAGATTGGTCTATGTGAAATATATCAATTTGTCTACAACCCTGAGAAGCCTTCATATTATTATCAACCTTCACATGTGTGGGATTGCATTAGACTGCCGCTAATGGTTAAAAAAATAGAAGGCCTAATAAAATTTCTCTAGGTGCTTCATATAGCCAGTAATGTGGCTTAGGGGAAGCATTTCAGTAATACTGCACTGGCTTGCCACAACTCAATGTCAGCTCTTAACAGTATCATTTTTCCGGTTCCATACCTGTTCAAGTGTAATTTAGGCTTGGTTTTTACCCTCAATAAAAAGAAAGAATCTTAGGCCAGCTATAATACTCTTCACAAAAACACAATGCATACTAAAAAATGTCACAAAGGAACTTGACATTGAAAGAAAGAGACACATAATGATGAAGCGACTGCCTGGAACGCATCTATGCAGCCATTTCCATGATTACCAAGTTTCATAAACATAGGATCATTTTTTATCATTAAATACCTGTGGATTTCAAGACTTGACAATTATATTTGACAATTATGAAATATATCTTTGTTGCTTCTCTGTGGGCAGTTTCAATAAGTAATTTGATTTTAATAAGATCTTTTTACCACTTTTTTGCATTTTTCTCTTTTTTCTGTATTTGTTCAAATAATCAGCATATTCCATGAACCTGCAGGAGCTTGTAAACAGACATAAAGGCATTGATGAGCAAAGGTTCAATATTTCTTGTCAAATCACTTTCTACTTAATACTCAAAGACAAGCAATTTGCCCAGTACCTGTACTAGAGCTATATGATCAAGTGTAAAATATAGAGTGGAGAAATTCATATGGGGCTTTGTCTTAGTTTGACATTTCCAAGAAGCAGAAAATGAAATAAGGATGGCAGTAGTTTATTTAGAAAATGCAACCAAATTACTTCATGTTTTGAAGCTCCGCTGAGTTAGAATCAACTCAGCAACTCTAAGCACAATAGAACTAATATCTGCCTGGTCCTGCGACAATTTCACAATCATTGCTACCTTTAGCCCACTGCTACTGCCATTGTGCCATTCCATCTCTTTACTGGTGTTATCCTCTTTTTCGCTGACCCTCCACTTTACCAAATATGATGTCCTTCTCTGGGGAATATGTCTGAAGTCTGAAATATGACGTCTGGCCATCTTGGCTTCCAAGAGCATTCTGGCCACACTTCTTCCGACATAGATTCACTTGTTCTTTTTGCAATCCGAGGTACTTTTAATATTCTCCCTTCAATACAATAACTTAAATGAATCAATTATTCTATGGTCTTTTTAAATTCATTGTCCAACTTTTACAAACATGAGGTTATTGAAAATACCATCATTTGTTGTTCTTCTTCTTAGGTGCCATGGAGTCAGTACCGACTCACAGCGACCTTATGCACATCAGAACGAAACAATGCCCGATCCTGGGTCAAACTCACTATTGTTGCCACACTTGAGCCAATAGATGCTGCCACTTTGCCAATCCATCGTGATGGGGGTCTCCCTCTTTTTCTCTGGCCCTCCACCCTACGAAACATAGTATCCTTCTCCAGCAAGTGGACCCCCCTGACAATATGTCTGAAGTATGAGAGATGAAGTTTGGCCATCCTGGCCTCTAAGGAGCACTCTGGCTGCACTTCTTCCAACACAGATCTGTTGGTTCTTTTGGCAGCCCATGGTACTTTCAATATTCTCCTCCAACACCATAACTCAAAAGCATCAATTCTTCTATGGTCTTCCTTATTCACTGTCCAGATTTCGTGTGCATATGAGATTATTGAAAATGCCATAGCTTGGGTCAGATGCACTTTAGTCTTCAAGCTGATATCTTTGCTCTTCAACACTTGAAAAAAGTTTTGTGCAACAGACCTGCCTAATGAAATCCATAGTTTGATTTCTTGACTGCTGCTCCCATAAGTGTTGATAGTTGATTCAAGAAGAATGAAATCCTTGACAACTCAATCTTTTCTCCACTGATAAGGATGTTGTTCATTGGTCCAGTGGTGAGGATTTTTGTTTTCTTTACACTGAGATGCAATCCATACCGAAGGCTGTGCTCTTTGAGCTTCATCAGTAAGTATTTTAAGTCCTCTTCACTTTCAGCAAGCTAGGTTGTATCATATGCATATCGCAGGTTAATAAGTCTTGCTACAATCCTGATGCCATGTTTCTCTTCATATAACACAGCTTCTCAGATTGTTTGCTCAGCATATAGGTTGAATGGCTGGCTGGCTGGCTGGCTGTGTGCCGTGGAGTTGGCTCCAACTCATAGTGACCCTGACAGGGTTTCCAAGGCTGTAAATCTTAACAGGAGCAGAACGCCTCAACTTTCTCCTGCAGAACAGCTGGTAGTTTCGAACTGCTGACCTTGCAATTCGCAGCCCGATTAATAACCACTACGCTGCCAGAGCTCCTTTGTTGAATAAGTATGGTGAAAGAATACACCCTTGGCACACACCTTTCTTAATTTTAAACCATTCAGTGTTCCCATGCTCTGTTCCAACAACTGCCTCTTGGTCCATGTACAGATTCCTCATGAGCACACATAAGTGTTCCAAAATATTCATATTTTGCAATGTTTTCCATAGCTTGTCATGATCCACACAATCAAAAGCCTTTGCATAGTCAATAAAGCACAGGTAAACATCTTTCTGATATCCTCTGCTTTCAGCCAAGATCCATTGGACATCAGCAATGATATCTCTCGTTCCATGCATGGCCTTTTCTGAAACTGGCTTGAACCTCAGGAAGTTCTCTGTCAATGTATG
>NW_006408545.1:10181390-10186748 GCF_000296735.1 Chrysochloris asiatica | reverse complement strand
ATAATTTCTTTTTCTTAGTCTTTTACAGTAGTGGTCCTATGCAGTATTTCTCTTTTTGTGACTGACTAATTTCACTCAGCATAATGTTCTCAAGGTTCATCCATGTTATGCGGTGGCTCACCACTTCCTTGTTATTCTTCAATGTAGCATAATATTACATTGTGTGTATGTACCACAATTTGTTTATCCATTCTTTAGTTGATGGGCACTTTGGCTGTCTCCTCTGTATTACTTTTAGTAAAACTTTACTCACACGGGATATCAAACAGATTGTCTGATGATGTCCACATTCCATTGGGTCACCTGTCTTTGGAATAGGCACATATATGGATCTCTTCCAATCAGACCGTCAGAGATTTGTCTTCCAAATTCTTGGCATAGATGAATGAGTGACTCCTGTACCACCTCACTTTCTTGAAAATTTTCAATTTTCATTCCATCAATTCCTGGTGCCTTGTTCTTTGCCAATTCCTTCAGTGCACCTAGGACTTCTTCCTTCACTATCATTGGCTCTGGATCATATGCTACTTCTTGAAATGGTTGAACATCAACCATTTCCTTTTGGTACAGTGACTGTGTACATTCCTTCCATCTTCTTTTGATGCTCTCTGCATTATTCAATTATTTGCCCAGATAATCCTTCAATAATTAAAGCAGAGGCTTGAAATTTTTCTTCAGTTTCCCCAGCTTGAGAAATGCTGAGCTTGTTCTTCCTTTTTGGTTTTCTGATTTTAGATCTTTGCACATTTTGTTGTAATATTTGGCTGATCTTTTAAATTTTCTGTTAAACTGTTGTTTCTCCTCATTTCTTCCATTTGCTTTAGCATCTCTATGCTGGAGAGCAAGTTTCAGTGTATAATCTGACATCCATTTTTGACCTTTTCCTTCTTTCTTGTCTTCTTAATGACTTTCTGCTTTCTACCTGTATGATGTGCTTGATGTCATCCCATGACTCTTCTGGTCTTCAGTCTTTGGTGATTAATATATCAAATCTATTCTTCAGATGCTTTCTAAATTCAGGTGGGATATATTCAAGGTCATATTTTGGCTTTCATGGACTTGTTTTCATTTTCTTCAGCTTTAGTTTGAATTTGCATAGGAGCAATTGATGGTCTGTTCCACAGTCTGCCCCTTGCCTTGTCTTGACTGATGATATGGAGCTTTTCCGTAGTCTCTTTCTGCAAATGTCGTCTATTTGATTTCTATGTATTCCATCTGGTGAGGTCCAATGTGTATAATCATCTCTTATGCCATCTAATGAATATATTTGAAATGAACAATTCATTAATTTTTTGGAATTCTATAATGCTATCTCCAGCATCATTTCTATCACCAAGGCCACATTTTCCAACTATGAATCCTTCCCCTTTGCTCCCAACCTCTGTATTCCAATCATTGGTAGTGATCAATACATCTTGATTGCATGTTTGATCGATTTCAGATTGAAGAAGTTGGTATAATTCTTCTATTTCACCCTCACTGACTTTAGTTGTTTTTGTGTAAATTTGAATAATAGTGGTATTAACTGGTCTTCCCTGTAGGTGAATGGATATTATCCTATCACAGTCAGCATTGTACTTCATTGATCTGGATATGTTCTTTTTGACAATGAATGCAACACCATTCCTCTTCAAGTTGTCATTCCGGCATAGTAAACCATTTGGTTGTCAGATTCAAAATGGCCAATACCAGTTCATTTCAGCTCACTAATGCCTAAAATAAGGAGCTCTGATAGCATAGTGGTTATGAATCGGACTGTGAACTGCAAGGTCAGCAGCTGCTCCGTGGTAGAAAGATAAAGCTTTCTGCTCCCGTAACGATTTACAGCCTGTACAGGGTCACTATGAGTTGGAACTGACTCCACAGCACATAACCACTACCAATGCCTAAGATATCGATGTTTATGTGTTCCATTTCATTTCTGACAATTTCTAATTTTCCTAGATTCATACTTCGTACATTCTATGTTCCGATTATTCATGGATGTTTACATCTGTTTCTCTTCATTTTGAGTTGTGCCCCATCAGCAAATGAAGGTTCCGAGGTTTTACTCCCATAGGCTTTATTCCAATTGTGTAATCACAA
Source organism: Chrysochloris asiatica (assembly GCF_000296735.1). NCBI lineage: Eukaryota > Metazoa > Chordata > Mammalia > Afrosoricida > Chrysochloridae > Chrysochloris > Chrysochloris asiatica. The sequence goes on along the minus strand of NW_006408545.1, from coordinate 10,184,663 downwards.
TTAACTCTACTTTGATGAGACAGCTCCTCCCCAGTCGCATTTTGAGTGCCTTCCAACCTGAGGGGATCATTTTCCCGCACTATATCTGACAGTGTTTCTCTGCTATTCACAAGGTTTTCAGTGACTAGATATTTGGAAATAGTTTGTCACTCCTTCTTCCTAGTCTGTCTTGTCTTGAAGGTCATCTGCAACCTGTCCACCATGGATGACTCTGCTGGTATTTAAAATTCTAGTGGCATAGCTTCCAGAATCACAGCAACTCACAAGCCACCACAGTACGACAAACTGACAGATGTGTGAAACTATGACTTGGGTCAGACCAATTTAACCCTCAAACTGACACCTTTGCTCTTGAACAGTTTAAAGTGGTCTTGTCCAGCCGATTTGCCTAATGAAATACGTCATTTGATTTTTTTGTTTGCTGCCTCCATGAGTGTAATAAGCTAATCCAAGTGAAATGAAGCATTTTATAAATTCTATCTTTTCTATTTATTTTGATGTTATTTATTGGTCTGGTAGTGAACATTGAGTTGCAACCCATACCTAAGGCTGTGATCTTTGATTTTCAACAGCAAGAATTTTGGGTCATTTTCACTTTCAGCAAGCAAGGTTGTATCACCTGCATATTACAGTTTGTTAGAGTCTTCCTCTACTGCTGGTGCCACATTCTTCTTCATATAATCCAGCTTCTTGGATTATTTACTCAGCATACAAATTGGATACATATGGTGAAAGAATACAAGCCTGACACATGGTGAAAGAATACAAGCCTGACATACACCTATTCTTTTTTTAAACCATTCAGTATTCCCTTGTTAAATATGAACCATCACATTTTGGTCTATACACAGGTTCCTTATGAGCACAATCAAGTGTTCCAGAATACCCATTCTCTGCAATATTGTTATAGCTTATTATGATCCACACAATTGAAAGCCTTTACGTAGTTAGTAAAGCAACGGTAAACACCTTTCTAGTATTCTGTCTTTCAGCCATTATTATCTGATGTCAATAGTGATATTCCTAGTTCTATGAGAGAGAGACTCCTGGTATGGTTCTGTAGGATCAGCATTGGGCTGTGAACCACATGGTCAGTGGTTCAATCTACCATAAGCTACTTGGAAATCCCTATACAGAGTCGCTATCAGTCGGAATCGACTTGATAACACTTAACAACAATAATTACATGCTGCTAAATGCCATAAAGTTAATTCTAACTCACAGAAACCCTGTTTAGAGTTTTTTGTTGTTATTAAGTGCTGTTGAGTCAGTTCCAACCTATAGTGACCCTGTATAGGGTTTCTGAGGAGCAGCTGGTGAGCTTGAACTGCTGACCTTGAGGTTCAAACTGACTTTACAGTCCAGCACATTTACCCACAGCACACACAGGACTCCAAATCTTTGCAAGAATTGAAAGCCTCATCTTTCTCCCAGAGAACAACTGATGGGATTGAACTGCTGACCTTTCAGTTAGCAGTCCTAGTTTTATGTAGATAAAATATTTTTATTTCATCATTCACAGATTTTTTTCTTAATTAATGTGTAATGAGTATGTAATGGACTTTTCTATATTGTGTCTCACTTATATCTCATTATCCTACATTTCACATTTATACCCATAATAAAACATCTATTGGACTATTTTTGCACAGTAACAATGCACCTATGGAAGTAACAAATGTTAGAATTCAAAGTGAAAATAGCATTTGCTGTGTCAACTTGTGTGGACTGTCTCAGTGATTTGACAGTAATGTAATGTTGGAATTGACCAGCTATGTAATGATAAAGTCAACTTCCATTTTGTGATCTTATGTGCTCATCCTCCACTTCACTTAAGGCTGATTTTTGCACAACAACCTCGTGGTGATGTAGGATAAGCAGTCGACCTTAAGGTGTGTTTGAGCTGAAAGGCTGGCAGTTCAAGCTCACCAGCAACTCTTCAAAAACCCTATACAGTGTCTCTAAGAGTCAGAACCCACGCAATAGCATTTAACAACAACAACACCTCATCTGTGCAGTCTTGATATGGCACTGGAGTGGAGTACTGTTTGGAAACCCTATATGGTGTTGCTTTGAGTCAGAATCAACTTGATGACACTCAAAATCAACAAGAACAACCTGTTATTTGGAATCGAACCACACTTATAATTGATAAGTAGTTGTATTCAGTAATTATAAATTTAATTTGCTTATACAATTTCACATCTTTCTCTTTAAAAAACTTTTTAAAATAATTTACAAATTTCTATTGCCAGTGAATAATGTTTTTTTGGTCAATTATTAAAGTCTAATGAGAGGTTCTTCAGAAGAAAGAATTGGGCATCTAGTTCCAAAATATCAGTCATTAGAAACCTACATAACACAGTTAGTTCTACTAAGACACAAATGGGATCACCATGAGTAGAAGTGGACATTACAACAACTGGTTAACTGAAATCAAGGACTTATTCCAATGTCATATCATTCTCTATGAGTTAAATACATTAGTATTATTAAACTGCTTTGCTATACAATGGGCTTTTGTGATTATGAGACCATTTGAATTCCAGTCATGCTTGGGATTCTCTCCACTTATAATGCTGGCACCAAAGTCCTGCAAGTGCTATTTGTGTGGAAAACTCAGAGAAGCAACATAAAATTATGAAAATGCCAAAGATCTGAAGAATAAAGACAATTGTTACAAGACACAGCAACTCTAAATGTTTGTTTTTATGTGACAGATGCTTTTAAACCACATCTCAAGACTGGCAGTTTGAGTACACTTGTGATTTAATTTGTGTTCTCTCCCTGCTCTATACTGATGTCCATTTAAACATCTGTGAAGACACCATAATATGAATTTGACAGAGGAAAGAAGCAGATGCTTTTGGAGTGTTTCCTTAAATTCATATAACAAACAAACTGTTAACAAAATTTTTAAATAGCAATTATCAGCAGCCACCATTTGACTGCTAATTTGTCAAGCTGTGGACTTGCACGTTGCTGTGATGCTGGAAGCTATACCACCAGTATTTTAAATATCAGCAGGGTCGCCCATGGTACACAGGTTTCAATAGAGCTTCCAGACTAAAATAGACTAGCAAGAAGGCGAGGGGGACTACTTCTGAATATTTAGCCACTCAAAAGCTTATAAATAACAATGGAACATTGTCAGATACAATGGCAGAAGATTAAAACTTTATGAATGTTGTTGTTGTTGTTGTTGTCAGGTGCCATCGAGTCAGAACCGACTCATAGCGACCCCATGCACAGCAGAACGAAACAATGCTCGAT
>NW_006408545.1:10156520-10179220 GCF_000296735.1 Chrysochloris asiatica | reverse complement strand
CAAATCATTTGTCTTGCAGAAATCTATCATTCGTTCTCCAGCATCATTTCTATCACCAAGTCCAAATTTTCCAACTACTGGTCCTTCCTCTTTGCTCCCTACTTTTGCATTCTAGTCACCAGTAATGAATACAACAGAAAACTCATTTACATCTTATGTCACAAATAAACAAAGAAAAATATTTGATGAATATTCATAAAAAAAACTTTATGAATAGCAACAGAATATTTCCAGATAGAGTTTGTTGGACTGAACTTTTGCTTATGAATGCAGTTGCTTTGCTCAAAATCCAATTGGAATGGAAGATTCTTCATATTAAGGAACATGCTTGTCTCCTCGGTGGATTAGTTTAATGTTGTTGAGTGCCATCGAGTCAGCTCCAACCCATAGCAACTCTGTATAGGGTTTCCAAGGAGAAGCTGGTGGGTTTGAACTGCCTGTCTTGTGGTTTGCAGTCTAGTGCTGATCCACAGCACTACACCAGAAGCAATTTAGACACTGACTATCAAAACTGGAGGGGGGAGGGGAGATTACGGCATGAAGTGACTGCCTTTTAAGCTTTCATGGGTGAGCTAAGTTTTGGAATGAGAGGATAAAGTAGAATCCCCACCGAAATGAAATTTTCCTCTTTTCCAGATTGGTCTGGCAAAAGATGGGTAGGGGATGATGATGATATGATTTTATGATTTCAAATGTAAATAATTATTTGTAGAATTAATTGCAATTGTCAAAACAGTAATTATAGAAGATGTGTAACTAAAAGGAGGGAGTAGTTATTTTTCCATTCAGGAACAGACTATCCTAGAATCATCATTAAGGAAGAGCATGAGTACAACATGGGATCCTTGCCTGGAAAAGTGGGTACAGCAGAGACGAAGTCAAAGGTGGTAGCATGAAAAGACATAGCAGTTATGAACTCTAGGCCCATGGACTGAGTAAGGCTGTGTGCCTGTGGGCAGGAAGCTGGCTTACACAATGTGCCCTGTGGACATGTAAATGAATATGTACTTTTTGTTTTGTTTTATATTTGCTCATCAAATATTTTTCTTTGTTTATTTGTGACATAAGATGTAAATGAGTTTTCTGTTGTATTCATTTTCGTTTCCTAATGTTAGCCTTTATAATTTTCTTTATTTAGAGATTATGCATGTAGTTAATAGGTCTCCAGCTCAAAAGGTGGATGATAATGGTTAGGTTTCTGTGTTAACTGGACTAGGCCAGGAATTTCAGAGGTTTAGCAGTTGGGCTGTGTTTATTCTCAAGGTGATGAAACCTAAAACAGGCATTATTAACACTATAATGAGTGTCAATGAGCAGTCAATCAATTAAAGGGATGCTTTCTTGGAGGGTGTGGCCTGCTTCCAATATAATGGACACATAGAAGGGTCTCTCCCTCTCTCTTCAGCTCAGGACCTGGGACTTTACAATTGTAAGATAATAAACTTCTCTTTATATGTATGCTTATATATATTTCACTAGTTATTCCTCTCTATAAAACCTAGTCTGAAACAGGGGATGATGAGTCAGAATTGACTCAATGGCACCTACCAACACAAAAGTTCAACTTTCCATGAAATGTTTCATTATATACCTACATTTATCCGTGACTTATTCTTTTATATGAAAATATGATAGTCATCATTTTTTGCATTAGTTTAAAACTTTATAAGAATGAAATAATAGTTCAAACTTTATAAGAAGAATATAATTTTGTATATTCATTTTTATTTCTTTTCTTCTTTTTAAATGCTTTTTTCTGACTCATGACAATTCCATGTGTCAGAGTAGAACTCTTCTATGGGTTTTCAAAGCTGTGACCTTTCAGAAGCTGATTGCCACGCTTGTATTTCACTGAAGTCTGTCTTCAAAGGTACCTGAGAGTAGGTCTAAACCACCAACATTGCAGTTAGAAATCAAGTGCTTAACTGTGTGTTCCATCAACAGACTATACTTTTTGTTAAGGAAGGGAGGGTACAATCAGATAAATTGAAATTCTTGTCATTAAAATTTTAATTGTTGTTGTTGTTAAGTGTTGTCGAGTCGATTCCGACCCATAGTGACCCTGTATAGGGTTTCCAATTAGCAGTTGGTGAACTTGAACCACCAACCCTGCAGTTCAAACGGCTTTACAGTCTGGTGCATTAACCCACAGCATGCACTCCCATTTCTTTTTTTGTTTGTGGGGGTACCTAAGTTTTCTTTTGTTTTGCTTTCACTCGTCAATAGACCTTTTAAGTTACAGAACTATTAATATAAAGTTTATTATTGTCTACTCCTTTTGCAGGTACCCACACTATTACAGTTTTCAAACATTAAGCTTTGTTTGTTGCTAAAAGTAGAGTACGTACCTGACTTAGGTGAATATCGTGATGGGGGCATGGATAAGGTGCCAAGAAACAATTAGGGTTTATTTATAATAGCAGTGACCCTAGTTAACTTTCTTGCAATATGGAAAAAAAAAAAAAAAAAACACACAGCAGGTAAAGATGTGGGTGAACCTTAAGGGTGGAAGGTATAGTAATGACTTCACAACACATGTTAGTGGAAAAAGTAGACAGTTTGGTGTTAACCGACCTTAAGGTAGTCTGCTTGCAGTGTGATAGAAAATAAGATTGGAATGAATTAAAAGGGAAGGAGGCATAAAACTTTAGAAGTGATTCAGAAACTGGTAGTACATAGTAAGCGATGCTATGAGGACCTGTAAAAATTATAACTACTAAAGTTCCAGTTCATGAATGCTCAAGTTTATTCTTAACAAAATGTGTTTAAACTTTTCTCTGTAACTTGTGTATGGCTGCAGGCAAATTATCTCAGCAACGCATTTCTCTTAGTGTCATTGTTGTTGTGTGCTGATGAGTCAGCAATATCTAATACCAACCCTGTATAGCTTTCAGAGAGTGGACGGTGGGTTGAACTGCTGATGCTGTAGTTAGCAGTTAAGTGTTTAATCTATAATGCAACACTGGGACTTTGTTAGTTTCATTAAACTTTAACATTTATTTTTCCGTTCATTTATTAATAAATTGTTAAAGGAGCCTTGTTGCAAAAATAGCTTGCTTTTGACTACTAATATAAAGGTATGATGATTGAAACCACTCACTGGTTTCATGGGAGAAAGACCTGTTGCTCTTCCTTGAGGATCAGAGCCAAGAAAACGCTATTGGGCAGTTTCATGAAGTTACAATGAGCCAGAGTTGATTCCATGGTACCCAGTAACAACAGCATAGTTAACGCTCCAGCTTTTCATTTCATCATTGTGCTTTGTCTGAATACAAATATAATACATACAACAGATTAAATGAAAATGTAACTGTTTTGGGGATAATTTGACAGCATCCATGGGGGGTGGGGGATGAAATATTCATAGCTATTGATTCAGCAAATAGAGAAAAGATTGAAGTTTTCAAACACTTTATTTTGTTTGGATACACAATGAATGTCAAGAAATCAAAGTATTGCTTGGAGAAATCTGATGCAAAAGACCTCTTTAAAGTATTAAAGAGTAAAGATGTCATTTTGAGGACTAAGGTGTGTTTGACCCAATCCATGATATTTTCCGTCACCTCATATGTTTATGAAAGCTGGCCAATGAACAAGGAAGACCAAAGAAGAATTGGTGCATTTGAGTTATGATGTTGGTAAAGAATACTGAATAAGCCATGGATTGTCAGAAGAATAAGCAAATCTGTCTTGTAAGAAATACAGCTGCAATAATCCTTAGAAGCATGGATGGAAAGACTTTATCTCTCATATTTTGAAGGGACCAGTCTCTGAAAAAGGATATCATGCTTGGCAAACTGAAGGATTAGCAAAAAAGAAGAAGATCCTCAATTACATGGATTGATACAATGGCAGCAGCAATCGACTGAAATATAATAATTGTGAGGATGGTACAGCAACAGGCAGTGTTTCATTATGTTGTGTATAGAGTCATTGTTCATACAAATCAACGCCTAACACCTAACAGCAAAACATTGTGACTTAGCATTTTCATTTTGAGGAACTTATTCAACAGATACACCCACATGGTTGTTAATATGTGGAAACAAAAGTAGATAGGAAGGTAGATTAATAAATTAACAATGTATAGATGACACAAAGACAGATGTCTATAGTAATATGGATCATTACAGCATTATTTATATGAATGCAAATCTATGAACGTTGTTTCCTTTAATTTTAGATAGGTCAAATGAATTTTATGCATTTAAGTAATGTAATACTATTCAATTGTTTAAAATAATAAGGTTGTTATATGTTACATAATATGGAAACATACCTATTTCTTACTGTTAATACATTTATCATATTGAAAAACAGAATGCAGAATACTTCCCATTTAAAAAAAAAAGTAAAAGGAGAAAAAAACTCTGGAAAGATACATATAAATGTGAATTCATTATTACTTCTTTCAGGAAATTAAATCAGATGATTTTGTATGATATGATATGGCAAATCATTAATATTTCCAATTATTGTTTGGCTCCTTACAATATACTTACATTGATTTTCCCCCCAAAAATCTGATTGTTAGTAACACAGAGTAAACAAGATGGAATTTTCCAGGTCTTTCATAAATTATAGTATACTTTGCACAAAATATTAAATGTATCATTAATACTCTACTTTCTTTGCTCAAGTTGTCAAAGTGAAAAATATTTGTAATTTCAAGTGACACAATATGGATAATATACAGATGAAGTTAATGTAATATTTGAGTCTAAGCAATGATTTCAAACTATTCTCCTTGGTCTCTTAAGGGAAGAGACCAGGTGAAGTTAACGTAATGTTTGAGTTTAAGCAAAGATTTTAAACTATCCTTCATAATCTCTTAAGGGGAACAAAAAAGGTCTTGGTAGAGAACAATCATTCGATTTATACCATTGTAATTTATGATAGTCAGAAACCCTATCAAATTTTACATGGATATATACTATTTGTTTAAAATTAATTTAGTTCTAGATGCTTATGATAAAATTTCTTTTTTAAAATGTAAGCCATTTTAAGGAATTTCTCATCAGATTTTCAGAGCTTTTAATGCAAATATTGAGTAGTAGAAAATTATATTATTTAACTGGTTTAAAAATGGAATCATGTTGTGAAAGAGATTTACGTGGGCTGTACTGAAACCTGTGTAGCATAAAAGACACTATGAAATGTGCCCAGAATTATTTACCTTAAGGACTCTAGTCATTCTCTAGAGGTGCCAAAAGATCACAACACCCAATGCTTTTGAGCTGCTTGCCCATTACTCAATTATTCCTTAGAGGGATGGTAACTGCATCATAGATTACAGCTTAACTCTATTTTCCACAACATGATAGTTTATAAAATTACAGTCTAGGCTGTAGCATTTCTGTTTGATTTATGCCCAGCCTGAGGCATGCAATCTGCTTCCTTCTAGGAGGAAATTATGCTTCCTTGAATGGAAAGAGTAGATGACAACCATAAAATAACTCAGGTTCCCGTTCCCTCCCCCGGTTACCTACATTCTTTTACACACACACACACAGAGCACGAAGAATTAGACGAATGCTAGTGTTTCTGATTTTACTTAATAGGCAGAATTTAGTCATCTCTTGGATTTTTTAAATATATGAGCTTTTAAACTTTATACTATCTTTAGCATATATCCAGAAACTGATTAAACTTAAAGCTAGAGGAAAAAAAAATATTGCATTTTAACTTTGCTATTTAGATATTAGATATTTAGATAATAGCTCTGGTAGCGTAGTAGTTATGAATCGGGCTGTGAGCCACAAGGTCAACAGTTTGAAACTATCAGCTGTTTTGCGGGAGAACGATGATGTTTTCTGCTCCCGTAAGGATTTACTGTCTCGGAAACCCTGTGTAGGGTCGCTCTGAGTCGGAACCGACTCCACGGCACATAACAACAATAACAACAAAACCAATCGTACTCTGACAAAGTCAATTGGGTCTCTTAGTGATCCTATTGGACAGAACAAAAAATCTTCATGGAAGTAGGTGGCTACATCTTTCTCCTAAAGAGTGGCTGGTGAGTTCAACCTGGGTATCAATCAAGAATTTCACCACTGAACCACCAGAGCTCTTTAAATTAATAATAATGATTTATTGTTGTTGGTAAAGTGCAGTCAAGTCAGTTCAATGCCTATGTAAAATGTTTGTGAGACTGTAAATCTTTGTAGGAGAAGAAAGCCTTAGCTTTCTCCAGAGAAGTGCCCTGTGGTTTGTAATCCAGTGTTTATTGTACAGAGCCACCAAGCTTCTGTTGTTCTGTGCCTTCAAATCGGTTCAAGTTACAGTCACCCTGGTTTCCCAGGAATGGCTGGTGGATTTGAACTGTCAACCCTACAGTTAGCAATCCAGTGGTTAGCCTACAGCACCAAAACAGTGATGTTGTTGTTGTTAAGTGCCGTGAAGTCAGTCCCAATTCATAGTGACTCTGTACAGTGTTTCCAAGGCTGTAAATCTTTACGAGAGCAGAAAGCCTAATCTTTCTCCTGTGGAACAGATGGTAGTTTAGAACTGCTGACTGTGAGATTAGCAGCCCAATTTGTAACCACTACGCTACCAGAGCTCCTTACCAGTGGTTTGCTGTTGTCGTTAAGTGCTGTCGAGTCTATTCCGACCCATAATGACACTGTATAGGATTTCCGAAGAGCTGCTGATGAGCTTGAACCTTGCAGTTCATTACCACTACACTACCAGAGCTCCTTTCAAAGGGTTATAGTGACTATTTTTTTTAGGATTCACAATGGGTAATCCTAATACACTTTCTGGAAGGATACTGGACATCATCTGATCTTACTATGAAGTGAAGATGTTTTAAGAAATTTGAAAACTGAATTGGTAATTGTACTGGGAAATTTGCCCAGTGCCCCCATCCCCGTCCTGTCACGGCCGTTCTCATTGTTTGAAGGTAACTAGGGATGTCCTAGGAGAATTTTGTTGGGAAACCTTAACCAGTCACCATACGGTCCTGATCTTACTCCTTCAGACTTTCTTTTGTTTCTAAAACTCAAAGAACATTTAAATAGAACACTATTTTAATTAATCCTTTTAGTTTGCCAAAACTGCCTTTTTGACATGGTGTAAATTGAAAAGTGCAGAATACTTTGGAGAAAAGTTAAAGAGAAAGAAACATTGTCTCCAGAAGTATATGACCGAAATAGAGGGTATGTAGAGAATAGATTCACATTTTCATATTTTTGTTTAATACAGGTGTCTATGATTTTGTAGCAATATGTTTTGACTTACTTAACTATGTTATAATGTTACAAGTATAGAATTTCTTCAAGACTTCCCCACAAAATGAAAGATAGGTATTGAAAAATGGTAGATAGGTATTAAAAAATGACAAATAGTAATATGGTACAAATTAGAACAAGATCTGAGGACAGGGATCATTTTATTGTTAAATAACTAAGTCATGCATGGTATGATATTTTAATGAAATCGTAAATATTTTTTAATATTATTATGCTGTTAAAAATCAAATAGTGATGAAGCAAAATAAGGTTGATGGAAGAAGGCAAGATCATTTCCTATATCAAACTAGATAAAATCACATATTTATTATTGACAGTTCAATCCACTATTCTTTGTGGTACTGTGGGTTAATGCATTACAATACAAAGCTGTTTCAACTGCAAGGTCGGTGGTTCAAACTCATCATCTGCTCCTCAGAAACCCTATGGGTCGTTATGGGTCAGAATCTACTCAACAGCACTTCACAAAAACGAAACCATTCTTTATAAACTCAAGTAGTAGTTTTAAGGTACAAGATGTACATGAAATTGCCATGGAAACTACATCAATTAATTTGTAGTTACCCCTCAAGTTTCTATGAAACTTATTTTTTGCCTTTTGTAGATTTAGGCAGGAAGACTATAGTATTGACAAAAGGTGCTGGTAATAAGGGCTTCCTCTTAAATGGAAATGTATACCAAGTTTGTTTGACTTACACATCTAAAGCCAAAAAAAAAAAAAAAAAATCATGCTTTTCATTTTATCCTTGGATAAAAGGTGGGTGGGTTTGATGTGTTGTTAGAATCTTATCTTCAACTATAACATATTTTAAATTGGAGTTTAGTATTTCTCATTTCCTTCAAGATAAAAAAATCTGTGAAACAAAGGGAAAACTGGAGAAATTCTTAAAAAATTAAAATGTGAGATTACATTTGGAAAAATATATAGTATGACAATAAAGTAACTAATAACTGCCATTTATTTTTTTCTTTGGGAAATGGAAATATAATTAAATATTTTATTTTAAACACACTAATTTTTTTTTGTTGTTGTTAAAAGATAGTGAAAGGTAAAAATGGTGAGTATTTCTACTTGATGTATCTTCTGAATTCACTTATATTAATACATAGCTTTGGTGGTCTCTGTTATAAATGTACTTTAAAACAGAACTATGACATATGTCAATTTATTTAAAATAGCTCATATCAAAGGATGATAATATTTTTTGTATACCTACTGCATTACAAACTAATACTTTCATAACATTGAATATATATGAATGATGTAAATCAGGAGTTTTTCAACATGTGAGTCCTGGTGTGGTGATATTGGTTAATGTACTGAACTGCAAGGTCGGTTTGAACTGCAAGGTCGGTGGATCAAGCTCTCCAGCTGCTACTTGGAAACCCTATACAGGGTCTCTATAAGTCAGAACTGACTCTAGAGCATTTACCAAACACACACACACATATGGATCAGCCACCGAACAAGGAGCTCTGGTAGCGTAGTGATTATGAGTTGGGCTGCTAATCTCAAGGTCAGTAGTTGGAAACTACCAGCTGTTCTGTGGGAGAAAGACGAAGCTTTCTGATCCTATAAAGATTTACAGCCTGGGAAACCCTCTACAGGGTTACTATGAGTTGAAACCCACTGCATGTCGCATTATCCACCAACCATCATCACCATCACCCAACATTTGCCTATTCAATTTATTACAGGTGTACAATTTACTGACATAAATTACACTAACCAGCTGTACAAGGTTCATTCATAATCAATGTAATTTTTCTATCACCATATACCAAAAACCAGTGTTCCATCAGCAATAGCCACACACCCCTTTGTCCTCAAGTCTGCCTATGGTAGCCACTAGCAAGCTTTGGTCTCCAACACTTAACTGTCCTTTTCTTTTTGTATAAATGAAGTAACAAAATATTTGTCCTTTTGTGTTTGTCTTATTTCAATTAGCAAAATATCTTAAAGCTCCATGATCAAAATAAGAGTAAAATACAGAACAGATTTTAAAATTATCATGGAATCCAAACTTTCTAGAGCCATGGTTGTTGTCGTTGTTGTTAGGTGCCATTGAGTTGGTACTAACCCATAGCAACCTTATGCACAGCAGAATGAAACAGTGTCCAATCCTGGGCCAACCTCACTACCATTGCCATTTTTGAGTCCATTGATGTTGCCAGTTGGCCAATCCATCTCATTGGGGGTCTTCCTCTTTTTCTCTGACCCTCCACCTTACCAAACATGATATCCTTCTCCAGTGACTGTTCCCTCCTGACAATATGTTCAAAGTATGAGAGACGAAGTTTGGCCATCCTGGCCTCCAAGGAGCACTCTGGCTGCACTTCTTCCACCTCGGATCTATTGGTTCCTTTGGCAGCTCATGGCACCTTCAATACTCTCTGCAAACACCATAACTCAAAAGCATCAATTCTTCTACAGTCTTCCTTATTCACTGTCCAGCTTTCACACGCATATGAGGTTATTGAAAATACCATGGCTTAGGTCAGGCGCACCTTAGTCCTCAAGCTGACATCTTTGCTCTTCAACACTTTAAAAAGGTCTTGTGCAGCAGATTTTCCTAATGCAATACGTCATTTGATTTCTTGACTGCTAATTCCATGAGTGGAGTCCTGGTGTGGTGCTATGGGTTAGTATGCCAGACTGCAAAGCCATTTGAACTGCAAGGCTGGCGGTTCAAGTTCACCAGTGTCTCCTTGGAAACCCTATACAGGGTCACTATGGGTCAGAACTGATTCGATGGCACTTACCAACAACAACAATTTCCATGAGTGTTGATAGATGATCCAAGAAGAATGAAGTCCTTACAACTTCAATCTTTTCTCTGTTGATAAGAATGTTGATCATTGGTCCAGTGGTGAGGATTTTTGTTTCCTTTACATTGAGATATAATCCATACCAAAGGCTGTGCTCTTTGATCTTCATCAGTAAATATTTCAAGTCCTTTTCACTTTCAGCAAGCAAGGTCATATCATCTGCATATCACAGGTTGTTAATGACTCTTCCTCCTATCCTGATACCATGTTTTTATTTATATAACACAACTTCTTGGATTATTTGCTCAGCATACAGGTTGAATAAGCATCGTGAAAGAATACAATATTGTCACACACCTTTTTAATTTTAAACCATTCAGTGTTCCCATGTTCTTTTCGTACAACTGCTTCTTAGTCCATGTACAGATTCCTCATGAACACATTTAAGTGTTCTGGAATACTTACACTTCACAATGTTATCCATAGTTTGTCATGGTCCACACCATTGAAAGCCTTTGTGTAGTCAATAAAGCACAGGTAAACATCTTTCTGCTATTCTCTGCTTTCAGCCAAGATCCATCAGACCTCAGCAATGATATCCCTCATTCCATGGCCTCTTCTAAATCTGGCTTGAAACTCTGGAAGTCAATCTATGCTTGTAGCCATTGCTGTACCTTTAGTAAAATTTTACTTGCATGGGATATCAAAGAGATTATCAGATGATTTCCGCATTCCGTTGGGTCACCTCTCTTTGGAATGGGCACAAATATGGTCTCTTCCAATCAGTCGGCCAGATAGTTGTCTTACAAATTTCTTGGCAGAGATGAATGAGTGCCTCCTGTACCACCTCACTTTCTTGAAAGATTTCAATTTTTATTTCATCAATTCCTGGTGCCTTTTCCTTTGCCAATTCCTTCAATGTACCTTGGACTTCCTCCTTCAGTAGAGCCAAGGAGACTGGATAAACCCTGAAATCATTGAGATAATTTTTATACCTAACCAAAAATATTCCTGGCAATCTTCTTTACAACAAACAATATGCAAATGATACTATATGCAAATGATACAACCTTGCCTTTTGAAAGTGAAGAGGACTTAAAATATTTACTAATGAAATCAAAAGAGTACAGGCTTCTGTATGGATCTCAACGTAAAGAAAACAAAAATCCTCACCACTGGACCAATAAACAACATTCTTATCAATGGAGAAAAGATTGAAGTTGTCAAGGACTTCATTTTTCTTGGATCAACTATCAACACTCACAGAAGCAACATTCAAGAAATCAAACTACATACCGCATTAGGCAAATCTGTTGCACAAGACCTTTGTAAAGTGTTGAAGAGTAAAGATGTCAGTGAGGTTGGCCCAGTATTGGACACTGTTTCATTCTGCTGTACATAGGGTTACTATGAGTCAGTACTGACTCAATGGCACCTAACAACAATAGCAACCTTTAGCACTGCATTCCTTTTGAACTATATATATTTGTGGGATCAAACTGATGACAACACCTTGAAAGACTAGGTAGGAAACCTAACATGCTACTGTTGTTAAGTGCCATAGAATCTGTTCTGACATATAGTGACCCTGTTTAGGCTTTCTGAGAAGCTCATGGTAGGCTTAAAATGTTAACCTTGTGGCTAGCAGTCCACTACTTATCCTATAACTCCAATGAAATTATGTAAATGGAAAAGTAGCAACTTTATGAGCGAACAGTGAGAATGATTGCACAGTTTGCAGAATGCAATCAATGTGACTGAATTGTCCATGTAAAAATTATTAAACTGGTGAATGTTTTGTTGTTTATATTCTCTACAACACAACACACAGATGCAAACTATATATACACATATATATATTTTAATAAAAACATGGACTTGTGTAAATTCTTTGAGACAGGAGACTTCCCATTACAAACACTGAGAGAGGCCTAGGTATCAGAGCATAGTGGATGAGAGAAAAGTGATTCAGGTCAAGCCAGAGTGCTTAGATGGAAAAAGATTATTTGCCTTGTTCACTACAATATAGATTTCAAATTGTCTCCTTTGTATAATTATAGTATTTAAATAGCCATTTTGATCCATTTTCCAATTTAAAGGACTGTAGGATAACCACTTAACTGCTAACCACAAAGTCAATGGTCCAAACCCACCAGTTGCTCCTTGGAAACCCCTATACAGGGTCACTACGAGTCAGCACTGACACCATGGCACTTAGCACCAGTGGATGCTATATTGAGAATTATACTGAGAATATTCTTGCCAACTTTGCTGGTCACAGTTTGATTTATGTGGATTACATTGTATGTATATTTGTTCAGCATTATCCTGCCTGATGAAAAGGATCTGTAGCCAACCTGTAGCCTCCCAAATAGCTTCAGAGATCCATGAATTTGGATCACAGTTCTCCCCCCAGCTCTGTCAAGTCAACTTTTAAACACAAGCTTCAATCATATATACACACATACCATAGCACATAACACACACACACTATTGCATTTTAAACATTCCTTTTTCCTCTGTTTACTCATAAACAAATTGAGAGTCATTCAGCTAACATATAATTAATGTCTTAATGAAGCGATCTAAAATGTTTGCCATGATAGATGCTTTGACTTTTATCTCAATTTTTTCCCACTAACTAAAACAGATTTCTAAGGGTTCTTTGGTAATTTTTATAAAATAATTAGAGCAAAATGTACTTACAACACTAAATAATTGCAGGATCTTAAACTGCAATGTAGTAAGAGATGTCTATACTGCTCCAAACAAACAAAAATCCCTTTTGGTAATCAAATTGATTAATATTTATAGTTACTGATAATATATTTTAAAGTATGTGTTAAAAGAAATATTGAATATTAAAATATAGTATAGAGTATGTTGATTTACTATGCCAGGAATGACAAACAAAAGAGGAATGGTATTGCATTCATTGTCAAAAAGAACATATCCAGATCAGTCATGAGGTACAACACTGTCTGTGATAGGATAATATCCATGCACCTACAAGGAAGCCCAGTTAATACCACTATTATTAAAATTTATGCACCAACCACTAAAGCCAGTGAGGATGAAATAGAAGAATTAGACCAACTTCTTCAATCTGAAATCGATCAAACATGCAATCAAGATGTATTGCTCATTAGTGCTGATTGGAATGCAAAGGTTGGGAGCAAAGAGGAAGGACCAGTAGTTGGAAAATATGGCCTTGGTGATGGAAATGATGCTGAAGATCACATGATAGAATTCTGCAAAACCAATTATTTGTTCATTTCAACTACCTTCTTTAGACAGCATAAAAGACTACTATACACATGGACCTCACCAGATGGAATACACAGAAATCCCAAATCTGTGGACAGAGACGATGGAAACATCCATATCATCAGTGAAAACAAGGTCAGGAGCAGACTGTGGAACCAATCATCAATTACAAATATGGAAATTCAAACTGAACCTGAAGAAAATGAAAACAAGTCCACGTGAGCCAAAATATGACCTTGAATATATTCCACCTGAATTTAGAGATCATCTGAAGAACAGATTTGGCACATTAAACACTAAAGACTGAAGACCAGAAGAGTTGTGGAATGACATCAAAAACATCATACATGAAGAAAGCAAAAAGTAATTGAGAAGACAAGAAAGAAGGAAAAGTTCAAAATGGATGTCAGAAGACACACTGAGGCTTGCTCTCCAGTGTAGAGATGCTAAAGCAAATGGAAGAAATGAGGAGGTCCAAGAGCTGAACAGAAAATTTCAAAAATCAGCTATCAAAGATAACGCCAAATGTTACAAAAAATGTGCAAAGATCTGGAATCAGAAAATCAAAAAGGAAGAACACGCTCAGTATTTCTCAAGTTGGGGGAACTGAAGAAAGAAATCAAGCCTCAACTTTCATTATTGAAAGATTATCTGGACAAAGTATTGAATGATGAAGAAAGCATCAAAAGAAGATGGAAGGAATACTTTACCAAAAGGAAATGGTTACTGTCCAACTGTTTCAAGAAGTAGCATACGATCAAGAGCCAATGATACTGAAGGAGGAAGTCCAAAGTGCATTGAAGGAATTGGCAAAGAACAAGGCACCAGGAATTGATGGAATACAACTTGAAATCTTTCAAGAAAGTTAGGTGGCACAGGAGGCACTCACTCATCTCTGCCAAGAAATTTGGAAGGCAACTATCTGGCTGACTGATTAGAAGAGATCCATATTTGTGTCCATTCCAAAGAGAGGTGACCCAACGGAATGCGAAAATCATAGGACAATCTCTTTTATATCCCATGTGAGTAAAGTTTGACTAAAGGTAATACAGCAACAACTACAAGCATATATTGACAGAGAACTTCCAGAGGTTCAAACCGTATTTAGAAGAGGCCATGGAATGAGGAATGTCATTGTTGGTGTCCCATGGATCTTGACTGAAAGTGGAGAATATCAGAAAGATGCTTACCTGTGCTTTATTGACTATGCAAAGACTTTCTATGGTGTGGATCATGACAAGCTATGGACAACACTGCAAAGTACGAATATTCCAGAACACTTAATTTTGCTCATGAGGAATCTGTACCTAGATCAAGAAGCAGTTGTTCGAACAGATCATGGGACCACTGAATGGCTTAAAATTAAGAAAGGTGTGTGACAAAGTTGCATTCTTTCATTATACTTATTCCACCTGTATGCTAAGCAAATAAGCTGAGTAGCTGTGTTATATGAAGAAAAATGTGGCATCAGGATTGGAGGAAGACTCATTAACAACCTGCAGTATGCAGATGATACAACCTTGCTTACTGAAAGTGAAGAGGACTTAAAACATTTACTGATGAAGATCAAAGAGCACAGCCTTCAGTGTGGATTGCATCTCAATGTCAAGAAAACAAAAATCTTCATCACTAGATCAATAAACAACATTCTTAACAATAGAGAAAAGATTGAAGTTGTCAAGGACTTCATTCTTCTTGGATCAAGTATTAACACTCACAGAAGCAGCAGTCAAGAAATCAAATGACATATTGCATTAGGCAAATCTGTTGCACAAGACTATTTTAAAGTGTTGAAGAGCAAAGAAGTCAGCTTGAGGACTAAGGTGCGCCTGCCCAAGCCATGGTATTTTCAATAACCTCATATGCGTGTGAAAGCTGGACAGTGAAAAAAGAAGACTGTAGAAGCATTGATGCTTTTGAGTTATGGTGTTAGAGGAGAATACTGAAAGTGCTATGGGCTGTCAAAAGAACCAACAAATCGGTTTTTGAAGAAGTGCATCCAGAATGGTCCTTGGAGGCCAAGATGGCCAAACTTCGTCTCTCATACTTTGGACATATTGTCAGGAGGTACCAGTCGCTGGAGAAGGATATCATGTTTGGTAATGTGGAGCATCAGAGAAATAGAGGAAGACCCCCAACAAGATGGATTGGCAAACTGGCAGCATCGATGAACTCAAGTGTGGCAACAGTAGTGAGGTTGGCCCAGGATTGGGCAGTGTTTCCTTTTGCTGTGCATAAGGTCGCTATGGGTTGGTACCCACTCTATGGCAGCTAACAACAAGATAGAGCATGTTTATACATAAATGTATAGAAAATATGGTTGTGTGTGTATTTTTTTCCTTTGAATGTGTAAAATGTACATTGCATAACAGTGTAGCTAGGACAGATAAAGAATTTCCCTGTCTCTACATTTTTTTATTTAATTGCTACCTCCTGTATCCTTATCCTTTTAAGGACTTATATAAGGAGACATTTAAAAGTTCATGAAAAATTGAATTAAATGATAATGGAATTTTTGTGCAAACTTTTGGAAGACCCTTTTATATTTTATTTGAGAGTTCCTTGCCTGCCTTTTACTCTAATCAACTATATTATTCAAATCTATTACACCTGATTTAAATTCTAGCACATAGCTAATTTCAAAGGAACTTAAGTATTTTATGCCAGAATATTGGCCATGAATATAATCAATGCAAATTATGCTAATTCATTCTTTTTCTTTTAGTTTACATACTGTGGATTAAGGTTATAAGCATGTTATGCAAATATATGCATACATGCAAATTAGCTATTTCATTTTCTTCTAACACTCCAGAAACAACAACAACAAAGCACAGAAATGTAACACTGTAAATAACACCACCAAGTGTTAAACCAACCAGGATATCAGGGAATAAAGCTATTTTTAACTTGGATTAATATTAGAACTCTGTTGTCTATCTAGCTTTTCAGAGAATTTAGTTATTTGTCATTCCAACTAAATTTAAGAAAATTGAAATTTTACATTCTTTGCTCAAAGTAAATGTACAGTGATTGATTTATTAGAAGCTTCTTAAATTGGTATGTGTTGTCAAATAAATGCTGTGATTAATTTTTATATTACAGTGTAAGGAGAATCTGTAGGACAAGCACTGGGTCAGGAACCACAAGGTTGACAGTACAAGCCCACCAGCTACTTTGCGGGAGACAGATGAGGCTGTCTGCTTGCATGCAGAATTAAAGCCTCCAAAACCCTCTACAGGCTCTCTCTGAGTTGGAATTGAACAATAACAAAAACATTCAATTAAGGTTTTAAAAAGCAATAGTTCTCTAACATTTTGGTCTCAGGATCTTTGTACATGCTTAGAAATATTGAGGACAACCAGATATTGGTTTGTCTGCAATTTGGTTTATGTGAATTATATTTATTAATATTTATTTACCAAGTTAGGGACAAAAATACAAAATGAGTTGACTCACAAATTATTTTACAATTTTAATGATATATCTGTTGTATGTGTTAACTCAAAGAAAAAAAAAATGACTGTTTTATTCTGAAACAATAGTTTGAAGAAGGGCAGTCTCTACATTTGGTGCAGAGGTAAGTACTCAGATGCTGACTGGAAGGCTGGTGTTTGAACCCACCTGCTGTTCTTTGGGGAAAACATGACAATCTGTTTTATAAAGATTTAGAGCCTTGATAATCCATGGATATTTCAGTCTGTCCTCAGTATGAGATGGAGTCAGCTTCAAGACAACAATTTTGTTGTTGTCGTTTGGTTTTAGAATCTAGCTTAATAGGAGAGAGTCTAAATATCAATTTGCTTCTGAAATGTTTCTGTGAAGAGCTGTTTTACTTGATGTATACAAAGACAGCTGATCTCACACAGAAAAGTATTTAGAAAAGAAAGCAGTATTTTAAATGATTTTCAGATAACTGTGGACATTTTTCTCTCATATTACACCAAAAGTTGATGGGTGGTGTTTAGTAGGGATAGAAATACCCTGACTCTGAAATCATATCAATAAGCTTTTATTACTCTTACACTAAAATCTACTGATCTATATTGAAGTTTCAAAAGACCTTTTATGCATTCAAAATAATGTAACATTTTTTGGATACTTGGAAAATACTAATTAACTTATTTATGCAAATCTTCTAAATTATGATATACCTCTTTACACAATATTAAAAAAAATTACACCTGTTAGTTAATATCACCAATCATTCCTTTCTCATAAGGAAAGTCTTTAATTATTGGGAAGCTATCAAGCTTAAACTGGTAGATGCAAGTCTCCAAACTTCTAATCTTCATTTGAAGTTTCACATTTCATCATTGTGAACAAGTATTTTCCATAAATTTTCTTTTATTGTTTTTTATTGTAGAAGTAAATATACAACAAAACATTTGCCATTTCAACCCTTTTTTTATGTCCAATCCAGCCACACCAACTGCTCTCCCCATGTTGCACAACCATCACCAGTATTGTAGCAAGAGAGAAAGGCAACTAGTTCAGCTCACATCCAATAATCCACAAAATAGTTTCTGGAGACAACTATTCTTTAGTATGTAGTAGCAGTGCAATTTCTATGTTTCCTATTCTATCATATACTCTCTTCTCTTTGAGACTTAGTAAAATCAAGGCATGAAATTCAATAAAATTAGAGCCTTTTATTCCTTTACCAAAAACTTTCTTATGTGTAAGTGACACTTGCCTTTCTTGACTGCTTATTTATTTTCTACTAGTACTCAGCAATAAGGAATGTAGCAATTATTGGTGAGGTGCAGTGACACAGCTATAGTGCCAACATGGGACTCATCATTGCTTTTAAACTATCAGTGTGATTGTCAAAGCAGTGAAAAAGGATGAATAAAATCTTAGTGTTATTAAAACAATTATGAGCTAATACATTCCTTGAAAAGGTCTTGAGGTTGGCAGTGGTCTGCAAAAGACCCTTAGAAAAGATTAGATACAAAATGAGAAAAAGTGATGTCAGTATTTTATAAGAAAAAGGGAAAGCCTCAAAAATATTTTGGACAGGTACATACTATGATTACCAATAGGAGGAGTGCTCTCCAAAGAAGAAAATGTATTACTTAAGTCTCATTTTTATACACTGAAGGAAGTACTAGCGTTGCCAGTAAAGGAAGAGCTCTAGAATCATTCTCCCGGACAGCCGTTACACCTATACCCACAGCACTTTGTAAGTTGTAAATCCAAGTGGTGGCTACATCACTATGATAAAATCATACAGGGACCTAGGGCATAAAGTATCCTTTCTCTTTTAAATTCTGCCTATGTTTTTTTGTCTTCCATAAAGAGGAAATCCTTCTACTCACAACATAGACACATATATTGCACAGAATAATTCAGTAATAAAATATTTTAAATATTTTCTGATTCTTAGGAAAAGCATTATTTTTGTATGTTCTGCTAAATTCTCTGAGGAATGAAACTCAGATTCAGATAGCTGATAGTTCTTGTCAATGCTGTCCTCACCATGCACTAAGAAAGGGGGTCTTCTAACTTTCAAGGGAAGTAATGGCTAAGTTCAAATATCAGACTGTCCCAAACATATAAGCATACAAGTAGAAAAGCAGATAATAGGCTTGGTTTAATACATAACATATAGCTGATTTTTAGTAATGAAGTGACACAAATGTTATTATCATTTGAATTCACTTAAAGACCGTTTGTTTCCTTCCAAAAGAGTTGAAGAGATCTAAGGACTTGGAAATTGAAGTAACATTTGTTTTACTTACAGGAAAGAAATAGCCAACTATTATCTAACTGAAGTAATATTAGATATAATTTAGTTCTTGATCTCCAGTAGCGTAGTGGTTACGAATTGAGCTGCTAACCTTAAGGTCAGCAGTTCAAAACTACCAGCCGTTCCACGGGAGAAAGCTGAGGCTTTCTGCTCTTGTAAAGATTTACAGCCTCGTAAACCCTGTGCAGGGTCGCTATGAGTAGGAACCGACTCTGTGGTACTTAACAACAACAACAACAACAACATGCCCATATAGTTACAGAGATATGTTTAGAATGGCTCACTTAATAGTCCATTATTTCCTTTCCTATTATTTTGAAGCTGATATTAAAGCAGCTTCTTCATTTAAAAAACTAAAACAGAAAACATATTTTTTTTCATTTCAATTTGACTTTCTAAATTAATGATATGATCATATAATCTAAAGATCTTTGAAAAAAAGCCCACCACCTTCACTTATTTAATCCAAGGAACAAACAATACTAAGTATTAGAAAAATGAAAATTACATAATTTTCCCCTTGCAGTTTTTATATAGTATAAGAACAGGTAAAGGTTTTGATATCCTTTAAAAAATCAGTCTAATCTTATCCATATAGAGTAAAATTGCAGACTCTAAATATGTAAATGTTTTCAAATGTTGCCTTTTAGTTATGTATGTTTATAAGACATAGTCTATTCAATGAATTTGTATGGACTTCTTTGGTAAATACAAAATAATGAAGGACTGGGAAAGTTAAATTTGTGTAAATAGGATTAGAAATAGCCTTTTTTTTTTTTTTGCCTTATTGTTATTAGATGCTCTTGGTGGGATGCTGCAGGATTATGCATTGGACTGCCAGATTGATGGTCCAAACTCACCAGTTGCTCCCCAGAAACCCTTCACAGGGTTGCATTAAGTCATGACCAACTCGATGGCACAAACAGTAAGAAGTCTATTTCAACTCCATGCAACCCTATGTACAACAGAACGAAATACTTCCCAGTTATTGATCATCCTCAAAACTCTTATGTTTGAGTCCATTGCTACTGCCACTGTGTCAACTGATCTCATTGGTAGTTTTTCTATCTTTGGCTAACCCTCCACTTTACCAAATATGTTGCATTTCTCCAGGGATGGGTTCCTACTGATAACAAGTCCAAAGTATGAGAGACAAAGTCTAACCATCGTAGTTTCTAAGGAGCATTCTGGTTGTACTTCTCCCAAAACAGATTTGTTTGTTTTTCTGTCAGTCCGTGGTACTTTTAATATCTTTCACGAACACCATAATTCAGTTCTTCTACAGTCTTCCTTAGTCATTGTCAAACTTTCACATGCATATGAGATGACTGAAAATACCAAGGCTTGAATCTAGAGCACCTTAGTCTCAATCTGATATTTTTGCTCTTTAATACTTTAAAGAGGTTTTTTTTGCAGCAGATTTGCTTAATGCCATACATGTATTGATTTCATGACTACTGTTTCCATGAGTGTTGAGTGTGGATCAATGCAAAATGAAGTCTTTGACAACTTCAATGTCTTATCACTTTATCATGATGCTGTTTATTGGCCCAGTTGTGAGGATTTTTGTTTTATTTACACTGATGTACAATCCATACTGAAGGCTGTATGTAGTCTTTGATCTTCATCAACAAGTATTACAAGTCCTCTTGGCTTCCAGCAAGCAAGGTTGTATCATATGCATACCAAATGTTGTTGATGAGTCTTCTTCCAATTCTGATGTCATATTATTTTCTACATGATATAGTTTCTTGGATTAGCTGCTCAGCATACAGATTGAATAAGTATGGTGAAATAATACAACACTGGCGCACATCATTCCTGATTTTAAGCCAGTAGCATCCCTTTGTTTTCTTCTGCCTCTTGGTCTATGTCCAGGTTCCTCATAAGTTTAATAAAGAATGGTATACCCATTCTTTGCAATGTTATCCATAGGTTGTAATGATGCACACAGTTGAAAGCCTTAGCATAGTCCATAAATTAAAAGTAAATTTCTTTCTGGTATTCTCTGTGTTCAATAAAGATTCATCTGGTGTCAGGAATGACATTCCTTGTTTCATCTCCTCTTCTGAATCCAGTTTGAATTTCTACTAAAATGACTAAAATATTAAACGATTTAAATTTTTCTGTAAACATTTTTAAAGTAATTAAGTCACATGCAACTTTGTAAGATGCTGTTTCTTGGCTTCAGATGTAATTATATCTTGAAAAATGAATCATTTTAGATTCTTGGTAATGTCTAACTCATTTACTGTAGAGGAAAATACAATTAAATATTTAAAATTGTGTTATTTCATGAGGAAATTAGTTTGGACTACATTTCAAAAAGAAATAAGCATACTTAAAGTCTTCCTAACTCCAATTTACTTCTATGAGTAACAAACTGCACATTAACAAAGACTTGGAAAATTTTTATCAAGATGAAGTAATAATAAAGTACTGTCTTACTTATTATAAGAATAAAAGTGCATTTCACTGTTATTTTATAGAATGAGGAACCACTTTGAGAGTGAAAGGATGGTATGTATTTAAGCAGCAATTCTTGCCTAACAAGACTTGTACTGATAGCTGTAAACACTATGGTTGTTAGGTACTGACACATAGTAACCTTATGAACAACAGAACAATAAAATGCCCAGTACTGCACCAACCTAACAATCATTGCTACGTTTGACCCCATAATTGCTGCTGCCACTGTGCCAATCCATTTCATTGGGAACCTTCCTCATTTTCTCTGACCCTCCACTCTACCAAGCATGATGTCCATAGGTAGGGACTGGTCTCACCTGACAATATGTTCGAAGCATGAGACATGAAGTCTGGCCATCTTGGCTTCCAGAGAGCATTCTGGCTGTACTTCTTCTAATACAGATTGGTTTGGATTTTTTCTTTCAGCAGTTTGTGGTACTTTTATCAATCTCTTGCCACACCATAGTTAAAATACATCAATTCATCTATGGTCTTCCTTATTCACATGCGTATGAGGATATTGAAAATGCCATGGCTAGGATCAGGCATGCCTTAGTCCTCAAACTGACATTTATGATCTTGAATACTTTAAAGAGGTCTTGTGCAGCAGATTTCCTAAAGCAATACATCATTTGATTTCTTGGCTGCTGCTTCCACAAATGTTGATGGTTGCTTCAATCAAAATGATCTTGTTGACAATTTCAATCTTTTCTCCATTTATATGGACATTGTTTATTGGTCCAGTGGTGAGGATTTTTGTTTTCTTTACTTTGAGGTGCAACTCATATGGAAGGTTGTGGTCTTTGATTTTCAGTCCTCACTTCTAATGATCTTCATCAATAAGCATTTTAAGTCCTCGTCACTTTCAGCAAACAAGGTTATATCATATGCGTATCACAGGTTGTTAATGAGTCTTCTGCTATCCTGATACCACATTATTCTTCGTATAATACAGCTTCTCAAATGATTTTCTTAGCAGACAGATGGAATAAGTATGGTGAAAGAATACAAACCTGGTCTACACCTCTCCTAATTTAAAATCATTTGGTATTCCTTTGCTCTGTTCAAAAAGCTACCTCTTTGTTTATGTACTGGTTCCTCATGAGCATTCTCAGAAATGTTGTCTATAGCTTGTTATAATACAGACAATCAAAAGCCTTTGCATAATCAATAAAGCACATATAAACATCTTT
>NW_006408545.1:10154194-10155839 GCF_000296735.1 Chrysochloris asiatica | reverse complement strand
GCCTAAGATATCAGTATATATGCATTCCATTTCATTCATTTGAATTTCCAATTTTCCTAGAGTCATACTTTTTACACTCCATGTTCTGATTCTCAATGGATGTTATAGCTGTTTCTCTTCACTTTGAGTTGTGTCCCATCAGCAAATGAGGTCTTGAAGTCTTTTACTCTATATGGGTAATCATGGTTAACTCTACTTGAAGGCGGTAGCTTTTCCTCAGGCATATTTTGAGTGCCTTCCAACTAGAGGGCCTCATTTTTCAGCACTATATCTGACAACATTCTGATACTGACAGTGCTCCACTGGATTCATAATGTTTTCAGATACCTAAATATTCAGAAGTCAGCCATCTTTCTTTCTTTCTTGTATGTTTTCCATCTGGAACCTCAGCTGAAACCTGCCCACCATGGGTGACCCTGTTGGTATTTAAAATAACCACAACATAGCTTCCAGAATCACAGCATTATGCAAGGCACCACAGCGTGACAAAGTGACAGAGGAATAGTAACTAGGGCACTACAAGAAAAGCATAGTCCTGTGTATGACCTCATACAAAAATGCAGGCCTCCACTGAAAAATGTCCTTTTATGCAGGGGAAATGTAATTTTCCCTGAGTATCTATCTGCATGTCTGATTTGTTGTGTTAATAGAGGAAACCTTTGAGTGGTTGGTGGGCTTGAACTGACAACTTTGTGTTTAATAACAACACAGAGCTAGTGAAACAAGGCAATACAAAGTGAAATCTCCACATTAACAAATCAAATCCCCTGTAAAAGGACACATAAGAATGAGGAGGATGTGGATATTGAGGGCAGATTAGGCATAAAGGCTGTGCACATCTCTGCCATTAAAAACATGGAATATCAAACAAAACAAGTTCAGAGGATGGTCCCTCAACGCTGAACTTTAGATAGAGTGACAAATAAGGGGATCAAGTACTTACCAGTAGTAAGATTTGGAGCATAAGCAAGAAAGGTGGCTTTTCATTTGAGGAGGCCGGTGAGTTCCAGTGCAACCATTTTGAACAGGAGTGAATGAAAAGAGGGTCAAGAGAACACTGCCTTCACCAAGATCTGATGGATCAACGGAGATAAAGTTGTGAGTGTTCCTTTTTCTTTCTTTTCTTTTCCTCTGTCTACCCATTTCTACTCAGGGGACTGGTGAGGATACTTGAATGAGTGGACATCCTTAGGGAAGGTCCTGCTATGTACATGGATGGATCTGTACAATGAGAATTGCTGGGTGCAGAATAAAAGAAGGAGTAAGTGTCAACAGGAAGAGCTTGCAACAGGAGTGTCTTCCAAAGTGGATCTGACAAGACCTTGTCTGGCACTCACTAGGAGAAACACCTGAATGGATTTGAGGGTTGTTGTTACTGTTGTTAAGTGCTGTCCAGTCGATTATAACACATAGAGACCCTGTATAGGGTTTCCAAGGAGCAGCTGGTGAGCTTGAACCACCGGCCATGCAGTTCAAATGACTTTGCAGTTGAACTGTCCTTAGTCCATGTACAGATTCCTCATGAACACAATTAAGAGTTCACCAATACTCATATTTTGCAATGCTGCCATAGTTTGTCATGATCCACATAATTGAAAGCCTTTGCATAGTCAATAAAGCAGAGGTAAACATCTTTCTGGTATTC
>NW_006408545.1:10149952-10150442 GCF_000296735.1 Chrysochloris asiatica | reverse complement strand
TCTTCTAGTGAGGAAAAGAGAAGAACAGCTACCAAAATAAGTGTCTATTGTCTCTTGCATGATTCTTTTTATTTTGAATTGATAATAAAATCTTAGTTTAGGACATTTTAGCAAAGTTATTAAAATTTCATTCTAATTTTCTTTGCTTCTTGTTATTATAAAAAAGAGAAGTAAGTAATTTCTCAATATATGGATGCTTATACATAAGAAATTAAAGTATTTATTCTTGCTGCTTCTACTTCATCATTACCTACTTACCAAACTTTTATAGAAAAGAAAATAAAGACAAATATACACTATGCACATTTTCTTAGGGAAGAATCATTAAAAATTCATTCATATAGTACTAGAAAAAGCAAATTTACTAATTAATCATATCTGTAAACATATATGTGACTTTAGCATTGAGCTAATATACCAGATTATTTTTTTTCTTTTTTCATGATACAATTTTTGAAATATTTATTAATTCATATGGCCAAATCATGTA
>NW_006408545.1:10124236-10147995 GCF_000296735.1 Chrysochloris asiatica | reverse complement strand
TCAAATTTAGCCCATATCTTCATTGCTGCCTTTCCCCTATTCCTGCTCACAAGTAGACCAACAGCTTATTTGCCTATTCATGTGTTCTCTTTGAGTTTCAGTCTTGGAGGGGGGTTTGTCCTGAAGGGACTTGATTGCTTGCCTTGATGGCTCCCCTGCAAACAACTTGTGTGTTCTTATGGTAGTCAATCAGACTGCTGCTTTTATTTTTTATTTTTCCTTCTGGTCTTTCTTTCCAGAAGTATCTTCTGTTCCTCTAGCCACTCTGGACTGGTCTGCATGTCTTTCATGTGGGCATGTCCCACCTCAGAAAGCACCTAAGGTCCTACATACTACAAAGCCTCTGCAGGAAGCCTATTTCACTGGGCAAGTTCTAGAACCGCTTTTAGGTATTCCAACCAGTTATACATAAGCTGAAGATGGGTTTGCAAGCTTTCTGTAATCATGTTCCCCATATTCTTTCTATCCCACTCAAGTGTCTAGCAATAGTAGGAAAGGGAAACTGATGTCCATAAGGTAATCAAGCATCTTAACATTATTTCCCTTCTTTTACCTATTCAAACTATGTCTGGATCCCTGGATCCCAGACTTCTGTTTTCCAAGGTTAAACATACATCACTATTTACCTCTGACCCGTTTAATCCATGCAAATCTACCTAAGTGTTTCCCTATCTACCTTGTTCTTCCAGTCCCTTCCCCCTTTTTGTGTATTGTTCTCCCTTTCCTTGTAAATTGCCCTCCCTAACCCCTGAGCTATGATTTGACTCTCCCCTGACCTGTGCTCTACCATCTCCTCCCTCCCACCCCCTGGTATCTGACAAAGAATTTTTTTTTTTTTTTTTTTTTTACTTTTAGTATGGATACCTTTTCTTGAGTTTTTATAGTAATGGTCTTATGCAATATTTGTTATTTTGTGACTGACTAATTTCACTCAGTATAATGTACTCAAGTTTCATCCGTGTTATGCGATAGTTTGCAGCTTCACTGGTACTCTTCAAGTTAGCATAGTATTCCATTGTGTGTATGTACCAAAGTTTGTTTATCCATTCTCCCATTCATGGTCACTTAGGCTGTGTCCATCTTTTTGCTGTTATGAATAATGCTGCTATGAACATTGGTATGCATGTATCTACTCATATTCTGACTTGTATGTCTTGTGGATATATTCCAATAGAGGACTTGGTTGAACATAAGGTATTTCTATTTCCAACTTTCTGAGGAAACTCAATACCATATTCCAGAGTGGCTGAAACACTTTGCATTCCCACCAGCAATGTAGGAAAGTCCTAGTCTCTTCACATCCTCATCAGCATTGATTGTCCTCTGCTTTTTTGAACTTCACTGTTATTGCTTGGGTGAGATGATATCTAATTGTAGTTTTGATTTTCATCTCTTTAAGGAGCTCTGGTAATGCAGTGATTATGAGTCCAGCTGCTAACCTCAAGGTCAGCAGTTTGAAACTACCAGCCATTACACTGGGAAAAGATGAGGCTTTCTGCTCTCATACAGATTTACAACCTCAGAAACCATATACATAATTGCTATGAGTTGAAACGACTCCTTGGCACACTACCACCACCACCACCACCAATGGCTAATGATCCTGAACATTTCTTCATATGTTTTCTGGCTTCCCAAATGTCATGACAGGCTTTTGATATTAATAAAAAAAATTTTTTGATAAAATTATTTTCAAATTTTAGCTTAAATGTGCTTGGTTGGTCATAAAACTTTAAAATCTACCATTGCCTTCTCAGCAATTCCTCTCACTATCTGAAACCACATATTCAAGATTATTTTAAATATTCTAAATGATAATGCATTGAGTTTATGGCAATGTCTTAATTTAATTTATGAGAATACAGACTTTGGGAAGGATAGAACAAAGTATCACTGTGATATAACTGCTTCATGGATTGGCTGCCCTTAGGTTCCGTGTCGGAATCTTGAGGTGAACAGTGGTCATCTCAAGTTCTTCAGAGCTTGATGAAATTATGAAAACAATGGCACTCAAAGTGCTAGTGTCAATTTGCACTCTTTGAAATAGTCCAGTTGTGCAAAAACTGCTTCAAGTTTAAGACACAATGCATATAGGAGGGCAATATACATGAAGAGTTAAGTTGAAAGAAGAAGGATGATGACAGGTAAAGACAGGAAGGTATGCAAGGGCTAAAGTGAAAGAGGTAAATAGCGTTATATACACAACAGTGTTCTATAGGTAGATACATGGCAGATACACAGACTGAACAGGTATGGATGGGAGGATGAGAGGGAGTACACCCACAAATAAAAAGGGTTTGAAAGAGGATATTTATACATGGGTATTTACTTTTGTTGTAAACACAACTATGAATGTGGTGGAGCATACATCAGGCAAAATAATGAAAACTTAGTATATATTATCAAACTTCTTAAGGCAATGAATTGCTGGGTCTGGGAGTTCAGGATCATAGTTTCAGGGGACACCATTGTCAACTGGCACAGAGTCCACAAAGATAGCATTTGACATCCTACTTTTGTTCGTAGTGTCTGGAATCTTAAAAGCTTGTAACTGGCCATCTAAGGTGCAGCTATTGTTCTCTCCATGCACTGAAGATAAAAGAGTGATGAGAATTGAAGATGCTTGAAACCAATCAGTCCAGTGGATTAATGGAACATGTGAACATTAGTTTTCATGACTCTGAGACTAGAAGAACTAGATGTTGCTTCGCTACCACCACCAATTGTTCTGAAAGGGATCACATTAGAAGGTCTCAGGTAGAATGGGAGAAAATGTGGAGAAATCCACAAAATTAATAACAACAAAAAAAGACTGGGCTTACTGATCAGAAAGAGACTGGGGAACCCAGTGGAAAGTTGGAGTCCTGGTGTGACGCTGTGGGTTAATGTGCCAGACTGCAAAGCCGTTGAACTGTAAGGTCGGTGGTTCAAGCTCACCAGCTGCTCCTCGGAAACCCTATACAGGGACACTATGGGTCAGAACCAACTTGACGGCACTTAACAACAACAATGACAAATGGAAAGTTAGATAGGGGAATCAACAACACTTGCAAGCTATGCTCACTATGGAATGGTCAATAATGCAAAATTAAAATGGGAACCTAAGGACAAAGCTAAGAAGGGATGTGAACATGGTTGGAATGGAAATAAAAACCACAGTGAGGAAGTAGGAGAACTGTTATGGCATAGAAGAGATTGTAATCATTGAGATAAAACCAAGAGTATGAGATGCTGAATGTAAAACTGATGAAATTAAAAAAAAAAAAACAAGATAAACATGTAAACATGCATGGAATTTGAATGGAAAGATTATGGGTAATGATAGCCACAATGAACCTAATACACTTTTGTGGCAATATGTGTAAAAAGTTGTAATGGAAGACTCTTTTACAGTAAAAATGTACTTGTTTGTTGTTATTTCTGTAACAGAAACTGTCATCATAAAACAACTTAAAAAATTATGTTTTCTTTTTTCATTTGAAATCTTAGCTAACTCTTTCAGGTTCTTCAATTGTGAATGATATGCAATAAGAACAACCACAGAAGAATAAAAAGCAAAACAGAAAATTATTTCTAATCCTAGCTGTTGTTTGTTGTTGTTAAGTGTCGTTGAGTCAGTTCCAACTCATAGCGATCCTGTATAGGGTTTCCAGGCTTTAAATCTTCCTGAGAAGCAGCTGGCAGGATTGAACTGAAGACCTTGTGATTTGCAGTTCAGTGCTTATTGTATGAAGGCACTGCTTTAGATAAAAACAATTATCACGTAGTAACTTTATTCGTATAGCCACTACCAAGATAGTCAAACATGTATCAGGCACTGTATAAAATATTTGAATTATAATATCATTTCATCATCACAATAAACAAAAAGTAGATACTGACTTCAGTTTTCAGGTTAACAAATTGATGTTTAGAGTGGTGTATCTATTAGATCCTTACAGGAAACTATAAAATGATGAGCAGAGTTAGGAGAGCTAAAAGGACTGACAAACACACTAGTCATGGTGAAGCACTGTATAGAACCAGAACCAACTCTATAGCACTTAACAACAACAAACAAGCAAAGAGGAGCAGTAGCAGGAAGCCATCATACCCTATACTGGAAGGATGCAAGGGAAGGAACTTGTGTTACTTGAACTTTGTAAGAGCTGGAATCTCAAAGGGAGACATCCAATAGTCACTATCACAATTGTTCAAAGAAATTAGGTAGAAACAAGAAAAATAAATGTGCAACATATTGCTTCTTTCACTTCTCAGGATCCAGTTGATATTGTCATTGACTGAACCTAAGTGGAAGTCTCAGGGCAAAGTAGCCTAGTTATGCCTTCAATGAGCTCAGCTTCTGGGATCCTCAAGGTGGGCAGGAAAGGAACTAACAGAACCCCCATCACTGATACTTCCTGTTACACAGTGAAGTGCTGTTGTTGTTGTTGTTAAGTGCTTTCAAGGTGCGTCCAACTCATAGCAACCCTTAGAGGGTTTCTGAGGAGCAGCTAGTGGACTTGGACCATCAACCTTGTGGTTAGTAATTTAGTGCTTACCCGACACCACTTTTTGTGTATACAAATTTCATTTTTTATGTTAGAGATTATAAGAGACTAAAGATAAGAAAAATCTAGAATTCTTGTCTTCCTTCTGTTTTCCTATTCTAAGAAATAGGGACATTTATATTGTGTAAAATTGTTTTACTCTGAGCGCTACGGTGACGCTGACAATAGTGATGATGATAATAATGAAAGATAGTCCATGTTACTTACAATTTTGTAAATAGATGTAATATTTTACCCCATGCAGATTAAATTTAGATTTCTGAAATTAAATAGAGTAACATCTCAGCTGCACGTTCCTCCCAGGAAAGTGCTGTGGATTCACACTTGCAATGTCAGACAGCTGATGCCATATGGCACTCTATGGTTTATGGAGAACAGTGTGAGGTATGGGGAAATCCCTGTGAACTGGTCATGCTATTTGATAGTTAAATGCTGTATTTTTACATATAAACGGGTCTCAAAGTATTTTTATTTCATTGGAGTTTTCTTTTTTTTTTTTTTTCAATAAATTTCTACGTATCCATATTCTGTTTACTATGTCTACAACTTCACTAGTAATACCTTTTTATTATGATTAGATCTTCATAGCCAAAAACCCCAAAACCACTGCCATCAAGTCAGTTCATCTTAGCAACCCATAGGTGGTGGTGGTGTGTGGTGGAGTCGGTTCGGAACCATAGCA
Source organism: Chrysochloris asiatica (assembly GCF_000296735.1). Taxonomy (NCBI): domain Eukaryota; kingdom Metazoa; phylum Chordata; class Mammalia; order Afrosoricida; family Chrysochloridae; genus Chrysochloris; species Chrysochloris asiatica. Next base: position 10,142,763 of record NW_006408545.1, on the reverse strand, counting down.
ATCAGGCATAGCGTTTGCAAGGTTGTAAATCTTTACCAGAACAAGAAGCCTCATCTTTCTCCCGCAGAACAGCTGGTAGTTTCTAACTGCTGACCTTGAGATTAGTAGCCCGACTTGTAACAACTGTTCTATCAGAGCTAAATAAATCCACTGAGAACTAGCTAGTATTAGTACTTATGGCAAAGGGCAATCAGCACCCATAGAAGAAGTGGGAAAGAAAACACGGAGTCAGTGGCACAGAAGACAGCAATGGGGAGTAGGTTGGTGGATGAGGATCAGCGTGACGGCCTATTACTGTGAGTGTGTCTTCATGAGAGCATAACAGGTTGGTCAGACAAGAGGATGAAGTGACTCCATAGGCTTATCAGATGAGCATTTCAGGAACTGCTGGCAGAGGGATAGGTCATTTGCAGGTGACCACAGGTTATGGAAGGAGCTCTGGTAGCGTAGTAGTTACGAGTCGGGCTGCGAACCGCAAGGTCAGCAGTTCGAAACTAACAGCGGTTCCGCGGGAAAAAGATGAGGCTTTCTGCTATGAGTTGGAACAGACTCCATGGGGTCGCTATGAGTTGGAACAGACTCCACGGCACATAACAACAACAACAACAGGTTATGGAGATATAAAGATGTATCAAAGAAGGGATCCATTAGATAGAACTTTCCTACATTACTAGAAATAATGTATAGAAAGCAGTGATTTACATAGAAATTCCCTTTTCTATGTTCCTGGACAGGAAGATACATGCAATGATCTTTGCTCTTTGATTTGTCCTCTTTATTCAGGATCATGCGTAAACAATTCCAGACACATGAAAACTAATTTGTAACTGAAAGAAATAAATTCTGTATCTGCATATGAAAATGCATTTAAATGCTAAAATCCTTTAACAGGAAATTTGATCATATTCCTTCTTTACATTCATGAATTAAAATATTAATTAGTAAATATATTGATGTCCTTAGCTCAGTGAGATCATATAATGAAATGTCTTAGCACTGTTTCTAAGGTGTTTTCTTAGGGCACAGTGACCATGCTAGGAGTTCAAGATGAAGATTGGGTAGACAGGTGGACTGAAGTTAGAGCGCAATCTCCCCCACCTACTCAATTTAGAATCATAGGCCCATTACTTTACCTTTCTGAATCTCATTTTTTTGACTAATATCTCTTTCTTTATTGAGATAATGCTGTTGGTGGTGTTCGGTGAAATCAAAATAATCCCAACCAATAGCTAATCTATGTACAACAAAACAAAACACTCTCCTGTTCTCCCTCTTTCTTCCTGATCCTTCGCTTTACCAAACATGCTGTGCAACACCAGGGACTGGACCCTCCTGATACTATGTCTGAAGCATGAGAGACAAAGTATGGCCATGTTGGTTTCTAAGGAGCATTCTGTTTATACTGCTTACAACACAGATGTGTAGTTTCTTCTGGCAGTCCATGGTACTTTTAATATTCTTCTTCAGCACCATAATTTAAATGAATAAATTTTATAGTCTTCCTTATTCAATGTCCAAATTTCACATATTGAAATGACCATGGTTTGGGTCAGGCACATTTTAGTACTCAAATTGACATCTTTCCTCTTGAACACTTGAAAAATGTCTTGTGCAGCAGATTTAACTATTGAAATATGTCATTTGATTTCTTTACTACTGCTTCCCTGAGTGCTGGTGGTGGATCCAAGCAAAATGAAGTCTTAGACAACTTCATCTTTTCTCCATTTATCATGATGTTATTTACTGGTCCAGTGGTGAGAGATTTTGTTTTGTTTACATTGAGGCACTATCCATACCAAAAGCTACAGTCTGTGATCTTCATCAGAAGGTGTTTTAAATACTATTTACTTTCAGCAAGAAATGTTGTATCATCTGCTAATTACAGGTTATACATTAGTCTTCTTCCAATCCTCATGCCCTGTTCTTCTTCATATAGTCCAGTTTTTCAGGGTATTTGCTCAGCATATAGACTGAATAAGTATGATGAAAGAATACAACTGTGGCACACACCTTTTACATCTTTGTGGGAGCAGAAAGCCTCAAATTTCTCCCACAAAGTGGTGGCAACTAGAGCTGTGAACCTTGTGGTTCCCAGTTCAGTGCTTATCATATGGAGCCACTATTCTCCCCAGTGACTGGTTAGTGTTCCTTATTATTAATGTCTGAAGTATTGTAGAGTAGTGGTTATTAATTGGGCTGCTAATCTCATGGTCAGCAGTTTGAAATTACGAGCTGTTTTGCAGGAGAAAGATTAGACTTCCTGCTCCCGTAAAGATTTACAGTCTTGGAAACCCTGTATAGGGTCACTATGAGTCGGAATCAACTCCGCGGCACATAACAACAACAACCAAGTATTGTTAGTTTCAAAAACACTAAAAGATAAAAAAGAGAATAAAATCAACTGTAAATTTGAATGTTACACAGCTCTATTCAGTATTCAGAGAAAAAGGAATAAAAGGATAATCTACCCACAGGGTACGCTCTTGTGCCCATGATGTTATTGTGTTCAGAAGAGAGTCTAGGGAATATGTACAATTTCACACTGCTGTAGGATCAGTACTGAACAAGATCGGCAGTTCAAACCTACCAGCTGCTCCTTAGAAACTCTGTACAGGGAGACTATGAGTCAGAACTGACTTGACAACAACAAAAATATTTACATAATTTTCTTTTCTTTAAACACCTAAGTTTTTACTATGAATTGAGAAACATAATATACTCAAGTATAATGTTTCCTCTTATTCTCCAGAGGGGGAAGTAAATTAACACCAAAGTAAAACTCACTGCTCCTGTGTTTATTCTAATTTATGGGGTACCTGTAGGACAAAGTAGAACTGCCCAGGATATCCCCAAATCTGTAAATCTTCACAGAGGCCTTTCTGCCTCTGCTATCACCATGGTACCCATGAAAAAGCTTGTGGTGAAAGGGAAAAAAAAAAAAAAAAAGAAGCTGGTTCTGAAGTTCACCTTTACTGCACCTCCCTGTAGAAGATGGACTCATGCATGCTGCCAATTTTGAGCACTTTCTTCAAGATAGAATCAAAGTGAATTGGAAAGCTGGTCATCTCGGTGGAGGGATTTATACATTAAAAGAAGCAAGAGCAAGATTACTGTAATCTCCGAGGTGCCTTTTTCCAAAAGGTATTTGCAATGTATCACCAAAAAGTATTTGCAGAAAAATAATCTATGCAGTTTATATGTAGTATGTAGTTGCTAACAGCAAAGAATTTATGAATTACGCTGCTTCCAGATTAACCAGGACAAAGAAGAGGGAGAAGATGAAGATTAAATCTCACTTATATAGAATATTTTGTATATTTCCTTGAATAAAACTTGGGAACCAAAAACGTGGCTGTCCTAGTATCTCTCCAGTGTGGAATGAACAGAAAACAGGAAATCATAGGGAAAGGGCTTCATTTGGGGTCCACTCACACATTTGTAATATGATTTTTGTTTTCTTCTTGAAAGTTTCAGTTATCAGTGTAGTGATTTTGAAAATAGAAGTGTACTGTGACTTTAAGGAAATTGATGATGATTTGACTTTGACTGGTTGATGAGGGTATAGAGATGGTGAGTTTCAGTTAGTCCCTATTGTCTTTTAAAAATGTGATAGTTGATTCCATTTTATCTGGTGGTTTTTCACAGAGAAAGATTCTGGAATATAAGCATAGGGTTTCCTTACTTATTTACTCCAGGCATAACAAGTGACTTCTGTCTGAGCTGCTCTTCTTGTGGGACAATGTGTCAATAAGGATGCAGCTTTCTGAAGAGAAAAAAAAAAAAACTTTATGGAAGCAGATTGTGGAACATTTCTCTCTTGAAGTGACTGGTGAGTTGCAACCATAGATCTTTGGGTTAACAGCAAAATATTTAACCACTGTGACACCAGGGTTTCTAGTGATATAATTGTTGTTGTTAGGTGCCATTGAGTTGGTTCTGTCTCATAGTGATCCTGTATAGGGTTTCACTGGTGGATTTGAACCACTGATCTTGAGGTTAGTAGTCCAGCACTTATCCTACAGTGCTGTACCAGGACTTCAGTGAGATAAATAATAGTATCAACAACAGCGAACACTTAAATGGCTTCTAGGTTCCAGGCACTCCTCAAAGTACATATATCTGTTCATGGTTATCTGCATAGTACATATGAAGATATTCAACTATACAGAAGTTAAATAACTTGTCTAAGTTTACACAGCCAGAAAACACCAGAGAAAGAGCTGGAAACTGGACAGTCTTACTTGGGACCAAGCTCCAGTGAAACAGTGTAGTGTAATTGGAAATGAGCCTTTAGAGGAGAATGAAATTTGGACAGCCAGAGATGAAAAGAGGCATAATAATCAGAGGGATACATAGAGATGAAAATATACATCAGTTATAATAGAGGGTTATTGGTGGTGGTGGTGGTGGTGGTTGTTACATGCTATTGAGTCAGTTCTGACCCATAGTGACCCTACATAGGGTTTCTGAAGCTGTGAATCTTTTTTGTGGGAGCAGAAAGTTTCATCTTTCTCCCACAGAGCAGCTGGTAGGTTCCAACCGCTGACCATGTGGTTCACAGTCCAGTGCTTATTTTAGTTCCCTAACCATGATTTGTCACCTAAAGTTCAAACCTAGTAGGTGGTTTAGTAAGTGCTTCACAATCTGACTTCATAGATTTTGACTATTATTTGGAATTTACTGCTTACATTTGATGTTTCTCTCCCCCCTGCCCCCCACCCCATATTTCTGCTGGTTTGAAGGTAGACTCATAATTTATGAACTTAAAGTTTGACTGTAGGTGTCAATTCCACTAGTGATTAAAGTTATATACTTCGCACTTACATGTGAACACACAATGCACACAATGATCTCTTGTTACATAAAGATACATACTATTTTTCTGAACTTAAGGATTTTTCTAGTGTCATGCTGGATCTTGCTTGTATTGGCTCACCAGAGTTGATTGTGCACATCTCTTCCCAACTGTGCATTCAGTGATGTTATATCGGTTGCTTGGAATTCACCATGGTGTTAAAGTCAACACACCACTGAACTCTTCCTTTGGCGGCCACCACTAACATGATGAGAAATTAAGAATTTTGCATTTCTTTTGTTTTCCCATACATTTTACATGAGAACTTTGGAAAACCTTTACACCCCTCCATGTCCCCCTTTTATATACTTTTTAGACTGTGCTCATATAACTTAGTAGTATTATCAAACATGGCTAGCTATTCTGGTAGAGCAAGATTTAGAAATTAGGTTATTTTATTTGGATTTAACCACTTGTCCTTTTAGATATCACACCTGTCCTCTCAGAGTAGTATGCTTCTTAGTGAGGACACTTCTCATAGCATCCATGAGTTGAACTAAAGTTGCTCTCTTTCCCCCTGGGCCTTAAGAAAGAATGAGTCATTGAAAAATTCCTATAGGGATCACGTTCAGTCTTCCAGCAATTGGACTTCCAAGGAAAGATAACCTGTGGTTGGACTGAAGTTGGAGAGGAGCAGGAAACCACATCAATTCAGGTCACAATTTGTCATTTGCAATATCAACTGCCATATATTCAGCTACATCCCATTCTCCTTTATCTTTTCTAATCTTTGCTCAAAGTAAGAATACTGTTTACTGCATAATGACCCCTTTCTATGAACCTAGCACATCCACAAGAGCATGAGAAGTCTCTCACAGATGCTCACGCACCTGCTATGCTACACTTTAACTCTTGCCATTGCTGGCACTCTCTCTCCTTCTGGTACTTTGAATTCCCACTCTCTCACTCACCCTTTTTGCATTCTAGTTTGCATGTTTTATCTAGGCCTTATTTAACCTTGGTATCCCTACTAGGACAGGGGCTCTAGATGTCTTAAGTGCTTACCTGCATTATCTCCTTGCTATAGGTGCCTCCCAACTTCATCCAGCCTCTGCTCATATATATAAAAGAGAAGGCTTAGGCATCAAGGATATGTGACACAGTCACCATTATTATTGCTTAGCAATGTGGTTTATTGACTATTACATCTGAATTCTTGAGAATACTTCTCAACCAGAATTCCACTCTAAAATTTTAGTTGCTCCTGTAATAATATCAACTAATATGCCCTAATATATGCCCTAAATATAATAGACAACAGATCTCACTTGTACAGCAGTTCTAAGAAATTTCAAACAAAGACATTTCAATACTTAGTGAAGCACTACCATAGTACAAGGTTGCCACTAATGGGGGAAAAAAAAAAAAAAGATTTGAGATTTGACACTGATTAAGGTAGTGAAATAATATTTAGCCAACAGTAAGCATTCTTTCTGCTTCAAGAACTAGTTAGAGAAAGCCCTGGGGAATGTAGCTGACAACCCTCACATATAAACTTTATCACAAATTACTGTATATCCCAAACTATGAAGATTTTTTATTGGATGAACAGTCTATAAATACATGTCAAATAAATTCTCTTAGACTATTCACAATTTAAAAAAATCAACTTGGTACAGCAAAGTAAAAATTCTAAATTGGTGGAAGATTTAATGTCTGAAAAGGTTAGCATTCACTTTAGGCTAAAGGTAAATAAATCTTATGCATTTCAAAGAGTATATTTGAAACTTTAAAATTAGTTCTTAGTAATTATTGAAGCATATTCATTATTATTTCTTTTTACTGTTGGTGTTAAGGGTCAAAGAAAGCATGTATGATAAAGATCCACTCAATTACAGTAAAGCTCCAGATTCCCAGGTAGACTCAGCTGAGAAGTTGTTTTGCCTGTAATATAGTGCAATTGTCTCTATGTAGAACTATTTATACTGAATTTCTATTAGGCTGTATGACATTTAAATGGATTCTCCACTAGTCTAGTAACTACTGAAAACATTTCAGAGCAGGATCGTCAAAATTCCCATACCTCTCATTTAATCTATATTCTATTAAGGTGCTCTACAAAAATAAACTATGAAACAATATATAGCAGCAGAGAGATTAAAGCAACAAGGGATTCATCAATGAGCAAACTCTACTGATTCTAAGTTTGAAAATAAACATAAACATGCATTTCTATCATTCACTCAATAACTGACAATGATAGTTATGAATTTAGGCTTTGGTGCCAAATTGCCAAAGCTGTAATTCTTTCTCTTCCATTCACTACCTGTGTTACCTAAAACGAGATACTTAAATTCTTTATGCCTCTCTTTTCTCATCTATAAAATAACTAAAGCTATTGTACATTCTTCACCTGTGTGAAGATTTAGTTTATATTTTTAGAATAAGTTATGCCTTCGATTGACACTTTCCCAATGAAGGTAGTTAATAATCTAAAAAATATTTTGTAAATATAAGTTCAGATAACAGGTGTATGATAAATTCTATTTTTTTATATTTGACTTGTAGTAAAATTTACGAATCGGGCTGCGAACCTTAGGGTCAGCGGTTCGAAACTACCAGCCGCTCCGCGGGAGAAAGATGAGGCTTTCTACTCCCGTAAAGATTTACACCCTCGGAAACCCTGTACAGGGTCGCTATGGGTCGGACCCGACTTGATGGCACTTAACAACAACAACAACAACAAAATTGTATCTATGTTAGCAAGAACTGGTTCATATTATACTAGTTTGTGACAGACAGACGGCTCTGAAATGTTCAGAAATGTGAGCCAGGTGGTATCACGTAGTAGCTTCACAGCAGTAGCTTGATATCAGTAATGACACCTGCAAGGCTCCAGGTGCTTAGGAAGCTCAGACAAAATTATATAGCGACCAAAGATAGTAGAGATTCTTTTCTTGTCTTAAATGCTTTATTGCAACAGCAGATATAAGTAGAAAGTGTTTTTTTAAAATCCCAGTTTTAAAAAATATTTTATTTTTTCTTTAAGATATGATTCAAGTAGATCAAAGATACATGTTAATGGATACACTACTATAATCTGTGGCTTACTCACTATTCTACCACTAGTGTAAGTTTAATGTCCAGTACACTTCAGGTGCTGAGTCACTGAAGTGACGGAAGTGAATAATGAGTTCAATAGGAACGTGTATTGCTAGAGGGTCTAAATTGGTTTATGAATACTTATAACCAATCCTTTATGATGGGATGGCTTTACGTATTGTTTCTTAAATGATTCTCCATATTGAAGGTTTCTTCCAACTACTGACATGTGTATTGTAAAAAAATAACCTATATAATAATTAGATGTATACATCAGAAGTGTTTATATTATCAATACAGTTTTAATTATGTGATACAATAAAAGCCAAAAGATGCTTGTCACTTTTAAGCACTTTGAAGGTACCACCTGAGATAATCCTCCAATAAACCCAGGAATTAACTTGGTGTTGTTCCTGGTTTACCAATGAAGTAACAAAAGCAAAGAGAGATTAATTAACATCACTTCAATGTATAGTCCAAATTACTTATGTAAAGAGGAATCACCACTTAGAATTAAGCCTATTGCTAATACGTTCTTCATTATATTACTACTGCTTTTATAAAGCTTAATTTTACTTTAATATTAAAGATTTTTCTCGACAAAAAGTAAATTGATTCCTACAAGTAAGAACATTTTCTTCCATTAGTACGTTCAGTTCACAGAAAAAATGACAAACTAGAACATGCACTTATATGTGTATAAGACAAGTCACAATCTAACCTAGTTTTGTTTGAGCACAGCTAAGACTTTAAGAAAGGAAAACTGATCATGTCCAAATCTTCTCATTTGGGTTGAGGTCTGCTAAATTCTGTCAGCCCTTTTTTTCATGTATTTTTTATTTTATAGTCAATGACCAGTCTTAGGGTGGGAATGTTCTTTTGTCTCAGACAAATTACAGAAGGAAGAGATACAATGTTATTCTTGTCTAAATATTTAATGATTTTCCTAGTTCCTAGACCAGCGTGAATTTATTTTTTTAAACTATCCTCATTTAGTTTATATTTATAATTTTGTTTTAATCAAAAATTAATCAGTCAATAATCCTACAAAGTCTCTTGTATACGTAATAATCACATGTAGATCTGTAAAAATCACATAGGTATCTTGTTAAACTGTAGATTCTGATTTAGTTAGATCTTGGGTGAAAAGGCACATTTTCAGCTGGGGTTGAATCAGAATGAAGCAGTTCAAACTCATGATTGTGATGAAGAATATATTTTGAGAAGAGGATGGTTCAATCTTTTCAAAGTGAGGACAAATTTACATAACATTGAAGAGCAAATAGGGAATTATCCAAAGGTGCAATGTTCACAACTGAGGGACTACCAGTATGTATTATATTACATATATTATTATTTTTTTAAATCTGTGGAAAAATGAATTGGATATTTTTTAACAAACTTTTGAAGCCTCCTTCTGTATGTGTGTGTGTGTGTAATTCAAGGTTTTGTTATGAAATCATAGAAACCTTTAAGACTATATCAAACAGTGATCCTATAGTTTCTTGACATATCCTCCATTTATGTCTATGTAGTTCTGAAAGTTGGGTTTCTTTCTATTTCTAATCTTTCCCTGAAGAATTCTGCTCTCTTTGATTTAAAACACTTCAAAGCAGCAGTTTTGGCATTCTCCAGGGACTCAAATTGTGTTCCTTTGAAATGTTCTTTGAATTTTGGGAACAAAAAGTCTGAATGGGCAACTTCAGGGCTGGAGTGTGGAGAGGATAAGATTTTCCAATGAAATTCTTATATAATAGCCTTTCCAATCCTTGAGGAATGAGGATGTACATTGTAATACTTTTTAAAAAAAAAAGTTTTCTTCAGGAAACTTTCTGGACTTTTTCATGAGAAACCTGCATGACTGACTTGTGTTTTTTGAAAAAAAAATCTATCAAGTTTGACCCCTACGGAATCTCTAAAATCAGTCTTCATAACCTTCTGAGTTGAGCTCCGTGCCTTGAATTTAACTTGCTGTTGTTAGGTGTCATCAAGTCTGTATAGACGCATAACAACCCTGTGAACAAAAGAATGAAACACTGCCGAGTCCTCAGACAACCTCAAATAGTTGCATGAGTCCATTGCAGCTGCCACTGTGAAATTCCATGTCATTGGGGGTCTTCCTCTTTTACTCTGACCCTACACTTTACTAATCATGATGGTCCTTCCTGATAATATGTCCCAAGTATGAGAGACAAAATCTGACCATCCTGGCTTTCAACACATGTTGATTTGTTCTTTCAGCAGTCCATGGTACTTTAAAAAATTCTCCTCCAGCACCATAATGTGAATGTATTAGTTCTTCCATGGTCTTTCTTATTCACTGCCTAGTTTTCACATACACATGAGATTATTGAAAATACCATGGCTTGAGTCAGGCGCACCATAATATTCAAACTGACATTTTCACTCTTGAACACTTAAAAGAGGTCTTGTGCAGCAGATTCAGCTGGATTTAAATGACCTAGCCAATTTCCTCCATTTTCTGTGGGGTACAACTCAAAATGAGGAGAAAGAGCTGTAAATATCCATTAGAATAAGGGCATGGACTGTACAAAGTATGAAATTAATAAAATTGAAGTTATGAAAAACAGAATGGGACATATGATATCGTAGGCATTAGTGAGCTGAAACCCCCTGGTTTAGTAGGCTGAGAAAGATGTGGCACTGGAGGTACTCACTCATGTATGCCAGGAAATTTGGAAGGTAGCAACCTGTCCAATTGTTTAGAAGAAACAATTCCAAAGAAATGCCAAACTATTCCAAAGAAACACAAACCAGTGGAATATGGAAATCAACAGACAGTATCATTGATATCACATGAAGTACAATTTTGCTGAAAATAAGTTTAAAATGGCTGCAGCAGCACACTGATAGGGAATTGCCAGAGGTTAAAGCAGGATTCAGACGGAGCTGTGGAACGAGGGATATTATTGCTGACATCAGATTCATCTTGGCTTAATTCAGAGAAAACCAGAAGGATGTTTACTTGTGCTTTTTGAATGTATAAAGACTTACGAATGTGTAGGTTAAGACATGTTATGAGCAACATTGTGAAGAATGAGTATTCTGGAACACTTTATTTGTGTTCATGATTAACTTGTACGTAGACAAGAGGCTGTTTTTTGAACAGAGCAATGGAACACTGAATGGTTTTAAATTAGGAAAGGTATGTATTGTGGTTGTATTCTTTCACCATACTAATTCATTCTGTATGCCTAGCATATAATATGAGAAGATGAATTGTACGAAGAAGAGCCTGATATTAGGACTTGCAGAAGACTAATTAATAACCTACGATATGCTGATAATACAACTTTGTTTATTGAAAGCCAAGAGGAGCTAAAATACTTAGCGATGAAGATCAAAGGCCACACCATTTGTTATGGGTTGCATCTTATTGTAAAGATAACAATAATCCTCACCACTGGACCAATAAACAACATCCATACAAATGGAGAAAATATTGAAGCTATCAAAGACTTTGTTTTGCTAGGATCAACCATCAACACTCATGGAAGCAGCAGTCAAGAAATCATATGATGTATTATATTGAGCAAATCTGTTGTACAAGACCTATTTAAAGAGTTCAAGAGAAAGATGTCAGTCTGAGGACTAAGTTGCACCTGATCCAAGTCATGGTATTTTCAGTAACCTCATATGCATGTGAACATTGCACAATGAATATAGAAGACCATAGAAGAATTTATGCATTTAAGTTACAGTGTTGGAGGAGAATATTAAAAGTACCATGGACTATCAAAAGAACAACCAAATCTGTGCTGGAAAAATGTTCCTTACAAACCAGGATGGCCAGACTTCGTCTCTCATATTTCTGACATATTATCAAGAGGGTCCAATTCCTGGAGAAAAACATCATGATTGGTAAAGTGGAGAGTCAACACAAAATTGCAAGACCCTCAAATAGATGGATTGGTACAGTGGCAGCAGCAATGGCAAGCATGCACCTATTTAAATTTAACACAGGACCAGGCGATTTTTCATTCTGTTGTGCATGAGGTTTCCTTAAGTTGGTACCAACACGATGGCACCTAACAAAAACAACACAGTTACTGGAACAATTATATATGTACATATATATAATTTAATCATTCCAATAACTCTATTGATATGTGTTTAAGAGTAGAATGTTGACATATTAAGGTGTTAGGCAACTTGTCTGAGACCACAATCACAAACCTTGAAGGTCATGTCTTTGAGAGTAAATTGTTGTTGTTGTTGTTGTTATTAAGTGCCATCAAGTCAATTCTGACTTATAGTGACACTGTTTAGGGTTTCCAAGGAGCAGCTGGTGGGTTTGAACTGGGAACTTGTGGTTAGGAGTCCAGTGTTTATCCTACAGAGTAACAAATCCTTGTTGGAATCTGAGGACAACAGGTCCTCAGGAAGGAAAGATGAAGATCAAATGATTTAGAGAGCATATATGATTATGCATAAGCTGGCATAAACTACCGTTTTAATGTTATGTTTCTTTGTAGCTGTTTTTTTGCTGCCCCATTCTTAAAAATCTGAAACATTATTTTCCAAATTAAGGAAAAAACACACAAATAACTGAAATTTGTGTGTGTGTGTTTTTCCTTAAATGTCACTTTCCTAAAACCTACCTGTACTCTTCAAGTTTTATATTATGACAATCAAGGGGCCTCTGTCATCCTCACTTCCCCCTATGTGGTCTATCATTCCCTCCCCTGAGTTCCTAAGATATATTAGCTTGGAATACAATGTTCGCTTCACTTTCTGTTTGCTACATACGGTATATGTTTGCAAACATATTGTTGTTTTTGTTGGACCTTGTATAGAGTTTCTGAGTTGTGGCTGCTGAGTTTGTACCACCAACCTGGTGGTTCAAACTGACCTTGTGGTCAAGAACTTATTCTATAGCGCCAGATCAGGACTCCTTGAAAACATGCTGCTCATTAATTTTAAGATTTTGAAGTTGGGGAACATGACTGACTCTTTTTCTCTTCCAAAGCAGACATTAATAAAGTCAAAGAAAATTTACTAGCAATTAGAACCGACCTGGAGTACAGGAGGCTGAACTCTTTTATCACCCAAATTTTCTCAAAGAATGAGATTGCTGACTGCAGGTGACATTTTAGAAGTGAATGACTCAAGCTGATCTCTGAAATCCCTTACAACTCTAAAATTGAATGGTTATTTGACTTTTAAAGAACCAAGATGACGATGATAACTTTAATTAATTAGTTTAAATATTCTTTAAAAACAAGTGCATTATTTATTTACATAAAACTGTACCAAAAATTAAAGAGTAAACCATCTTGGGAAATGAATTCATAGAAAGTCATTAAAGAAGTAAGGGCAACTATCAAGCTGATAAAGTATAGAAATAGAAAAATCCATATTTTAAAACTATGGTTTACCAGAAAGCATGTAATTTTACCATAATATTTCTACCATTGAGCAGAAATCCAAAATATTATAGAACTAGAGAAACTAATTTAGTTTTAAAAAAGTTTGGTTAAAGAAAACACTTAAAAAATAGAAACATCTTATTTTAATTATCACTTTTGGATTTTTGTGTCTTTGTTTTGATTCTTTTTCAATTTTAGAGATCAAAATATTAAAATGAAAATGCTTCAATTTTGACATCTTGTACGCTCAAATAAAAAAATAATCAGTCATTGAAAGTACTGTTGAGAAAGGAATAGAAGTATATTTCAGAGCATTAAAATTGGCTTTAAATATATATTAAACTAAGTAAGTTCATCGGTGTCCTGATGTGGCACTGTGGGTTAATGCACTGGACAACAAAGTTGTTTGAATCTCAAGGTCAGTGATTCAAGCTCACCAGCTGCTCCCTGGAAACCCTATACTGGGTTGCTATGGATCAGAACTGACTTGATGGCGCTTAACAACAACATTATTTGACTATTGTTTACTTTTAAGTAATAATCATCTCAAAATAGAATTGATATTAGAAATGAAGAAACTCAAAAAGTGGTAGATATTTTTGAGATAGCAAGCAGTACCTTTCACCTACAACTGAGGAAACAGATGGCAGAAAATTGCTTCTCCACTTTTCATATTGCATCAGTTATCTAGAAAAAGGGAAATATTTATATAAACCCTCCCTTCACTGAGGGCATCAAAATGAAGTGTGGGAAACAAATAAGCAAATTGTGTTGGAAGAAGTATATCCAGAATGTTTCTTAGAAGTGAAGATGGTGAGATTTTATCTCACATACATTGTACATGTTATCAGGAGAAGGACATCATGTTTAGTAGATGGTCAGTGAAAAAGAGGAAGACACTCAAAAAGATTAATTGATACCGTGACTGCAACAATGGTCTTAAACATAGGAAGGATTGTGAGGTTGGCAAAAGAACAGGTAGTGATTCATTCTGCTGTACATAATTTTCCTAGGAGTCGGAAACCAGTGTATGGCAGCTAACAGCAACAGCACAGTAAGTAATTTGTTGAATAAGTATCAACTAAATCAATGTTGAATAAATGAATATTTTTTGAATAAATGAATATTTAAAAAATGAAAAATAAACAAAAACAGCTCACAGTTGTATAATAGTTAGTTATATGGTGGCTGGTGTCTGTGTGCCGTGGAGTCGGTTCCGACTCATAGCAACCCTATACATGGTTTCTGAGACTGTAAATCTTTACGGGAGCAGAAAACCTCATCTTTCTCCTGCAGTTGGTTACATAGCAACTCAAAATCCACATTTTCTTCCTACTGCTGCTACTACCATATGACTTTATATATGTAAAGTGGTAGCTGTTGTTCATTTTCAGGAACTGGAGAAATAAACATTATGTTTTCATCTTAAATGGATATTAATGAATGATTTTTTTTGTGATATTATAAAATGCAAAGATATAGCATGTCTTAAAATTAAGACACACATGTAAGATAATGGAACAGAAGTATCACTTCACAAAGGGGCTTTAAAAATTCATAGAAAAATTCCATTGTGTATTAATTCCATTTCTTCCATGAACTTCAGGATATCACTCATGCAAAGAAATGTGACAACTTCCTTATATAAAAGATTTCAAATTTATGTAAAGCAAAATTATTGATATATTTTCAAATATAACTTAGCCATGTAAGCTAATTATTCCTAATAGTTGAAATATTTTCCACAAATATATTTACTATAATAAAATAAGAAAATGAATTGCACCTATATCTTTTGAATAGCTTGAAACAAGAAAAATTAATAATTTGATGGCTTATAAACTAAATTGGAAACTGTAGTCAAGGAATCAGAAGAGCAAATTTCCTTCACTTTATCCATAAAAACTTTAGTACTTGTGGGCCTTAGTTGTCATAGGTATTCTGCAATGTGGTTAGTACATTGGTATTGAATAATTAGGAATACCCTGGAAAAATATGAGATACTGCTTTGAATATTTTTATAGATGTCATAAGTTTTTATCTAGTAGAAATGAAAGAATTCTAATGTTTTCTATTATTGAACAATGGGGAAATAAAATATAAAGGTCCAAAGTAGCTAGAGGTAAACTAAGAAACCCATTCAGAGGTCCAAAGACAGGACGCTATTGAAGAGAATTGCTAATCTAGAGGCTATAACTGGGAACCTGCATGACTTACATTTTAGGACATAGAATAATTCTTTCATTTACCAAAACCATTATGTTCTTTATAACACACTGCTTTGCAAGATCACTAGGTAATCTTACCTGCTTTCAATCTGAATGCAGGTGTTTATATTAGGAGAAAGCAAGACCCCCCTCCCTTGTAATTCAGCCTGTAAGAAGTTTTAAATGTAAAAGCAATAACTACAATTTAGCAAACTTCATAGCCTATGGAATTTGAATTATTTGCCCACCAATTTTTGTTTCTCAGATTACCCAAGAGGAGATTAGCTATCAATGTGTTGTTGCACTTGCCCTGAGTCAGTACTGACCCATAGACCCATAGCAACTTTATGAAAAACATAACAAAAATGATTGTGCATTGCTATAATAAATTGCTATGCTTGAGCCCACTGCTCCTGACACCGTGTCAATCCATCTAGTTGGGGAGTCTTCCTCTTTTTTGCTGATCCTTCACTTCACCAACCAGATGTCCTCCAAAGAGTAGCCCCTCTTGATAATATGTCCAAAATAAGAGAGACACAGTCTCGCCATCCTTGCTTGTAAGGAGCATTCTGGCTGTACTTCTTACCACACAGATTTGTTTGTTCTTTTGTTAGTCCATGGTACTTTTAATAGTCTTCTCCAACACAATAGCTCTAATGCATCAAATCTTCTCTGATCTTTAAGCAATGTCCAACTTTCACATTCCTGTGAAGTAACTGAAAATATCAAATGCTTTGGTTAAATGCAACTTAGTCCTCAGACTCACATATTTTGTGTTGAACACTATAAATAGGTTGAGTGCAGCAGATTTGCCCAATGCAATACATCATTTGATTCCTTGACTGTTGCTTCCTTGATTGAGTGTTGATGGTTGATTGGAACAGAATGAAATCTTTGACTTCAATCTTTTCTCCATTTATGTTGATGTTATTTATTGGCCCAGTGGTGAGGATTTTTGTTTTCTTTATATTGTGGTGCATCCATTTCAAAGGCTGTGGTCTTTGATCTTCATCAATAAGTATTTTAAGTCCTTTTAGTTTTTAGCAAGCAAGGTTGTATCATCTGCATATTGCAGGTTGTTATTGAGTCTTCCTCCAATCCTGACATCAACTTCTTCTTCATATTATTCAGCTACTTATAGTATGTGCTCAGTATACAGACTGAATAAATATGGTGAAAGACTACAACCCTGACACACACCTTTCCTTATTTTAAACCACTGGGTGTTCCCTTGTTCAGTTTGAACAACTACCTCTTGGTCTATACACAGGTTCCTAATGAGCACAACTAAGTACTCCAGAATACTCATTCTCCACAATGTTGTCCATAGCTTGTCATGATCCATACAATCAAAAGCCTTTGCATAGTCAGTAAAGCACAGGTAAATTTTTTTGGGTATTCTCTGCTTTCAGTCAAGATCCATCTGATATCAGCAATCATATTCCTTGTTCCACATCTCTTTCTGAATCCAACCTGAGACTCTGGCAATTCTATATCAATGTACTACTGCAGCCATTTAAAAAATTATTTTTAGCAAAATTTTACATGCATATGATATTAATGATATTGTCTGATGATATCCATATTCCATTGGGTCACCTCTCTTTGGGATTGTCTCAAATATGGATAACTTCCAATCAGTTGGACAAGTTGCTATCTTGCAAGTTTCTTGGCATATATGAGTGAGTGCCTCTAGTTACTGCTTCAGTTTGTTGGAAGATTTCAATTTGTATTCCATCAATTCCCACAGCCTTGTTCCTTGCCAATGCCTTTACTGTACCTTGGACGTCTTCCTTCAGTATCATTGACTCTTGATCCTATACTACCTCTTGCAATGGTTGAACACCAATGATTTTTTTTTGATACAGTGACTCTGTGTACTCCTTCCATCTTTTTTTGATGCTTTCTGTATCACTCAATATTTTTTGCATATGTTGTTGTTGTTAAATGCCATCAAGTTAGTATCAACCCATAGCAAATCTGTATAGGGTTTCCAAGGAGCAGTTGGTGAGCTTCAAGTGATGACCTTGTGGTTCAAATAGACCTTGAAGTCCAGCACTTTAACCCACAGCACCATAGAATCCTTCAATGAAGCAAGGCTTGAATTTTACTTTAGTTCTTTCAGTTTGAGAAATGTTTAGTGTGTTTTGATATCTGATTCCAGGCATTTGTACATTCCATTATTATTTTTGACTTTGTCTTCTCAAACTGCCCTTTTAAGTTTTCTGATCAACTCTTTTACCTCCTCATTTATTATATTTGCTTTAGCATCTCTACACTGGAGAACAAGTTTCAGAGTCTTTCTGATGTTCAATTTTGGTCTTTTCTTTATTCCATGTCTTCTTAATGACCTGTTGTTTTCTTCCTGTGTGATATTCTTGATGTCATCCCCAATCTCTTCTGGTCTTTGCTCATTAGAATATAATGCATAAAAACCTGTTTTTCAAATGATTTGTAAATTAAGGTAGGATATATTCAAGGTCCTGTTGTCCTGGTGTGGCCCTGTAGGATAAGCACACTACTACAAACTCACTAGTCATCTCTTGGAAACCCTATATAGGGTCACTATGGGTCGGAACAGATTTGATTGCACTTAACAACAACGATGTTCAAGATCATATTTTGACTCTTGTAGACACGTTTTAATTTTCATCAGCTTTTTCCTAATCTTGCATATGGGCAATTAATGGTCTGTTCTACAGTCTGCCCTGGTCTTTTTTTGGATGATAATATTGAGTTTTTCCATAATGTCTTTACACTGATGTAGTCAAATTGATTTCTGTGTATTCTGTCTTGTGAGGTTCATGTGTCTGATCGTCTTTTATGTTGTTTAAAGGGTGTTAGTAATAAAGAAGTAATTGGTCTTGCAAAATTCTATCATGTAATTTACAACATCGACTCTATCATCATGGCCATATTTTCCAACTACTGATTTGTTTCTAACCTTTGCATTTCAATCACCACATCTTGATTGCATGTTTGATCAATCTCAAACTGTAGAAATTAGTAAAATTCTTCAATTTCATCATCACT
>NW_006408545.1:10113912-10114506 GCF_000296735.1 Chrysochloris asiatica | reverse complement strand
TGTGCTGATGACAGGGGAGGCAGGCTTGCAGGGTATACCCTTTGGTTGGTGGATGATGCATGGAAGGGATTGTAACCATGGCAATGAAATGATATACAATAGAATGAATGTAAAACTAATGTTCTCCCATGTAAACTATCACATAATTCTCAATAAAACATTTTTTTAATTATAAAAATTAATTAGATCAGGAAGCACAATGAAAGAAACCAACAAGTGTGCCTGCAATGTTTGATGTAATTATATATATGGGCGGGGGGTGGGGGTGGCGCTTCTAAAAGTGTTTGGAAATATTACATTATTTTTCTACAAAGATTTTTTTAGTTTATTTCTATCCTTTTTTTATACATTTGCTACTTGATGTATTGATTTGCCTTTATAATCTCTATAGAAAGTTGAAATACTATAATGAATTATTCTAGCATATCAACAGCTTTAAGAAATTATCTACAAAGTACATACAGTGGTATGACCCTGTATAAGGTTTCTGAGGAGTGATAAGTAGGTTTGAACCATAGAACCTGCAGTTTGCAGTCCAAGGCACCACACCAGTAGCCAGTAACTCTCTTTCTCTCTCTCTCTCTCTCTCTCTCT
>NW_006408545.1:10110516-10113633 GCF_000296735.1 Chrysochloris asiatica | reverse complement strand
TATATACACACACACACACACAAACATCCTTTGTAAATAATTCCTTAATGTTGTCAATCTACTAAACCATTTAAACTTTCACATAAAGATGATTATGTAGTAGATTATGTCTTGAAAAAAAAAGCAAAATTTCCAGTATATAGAGGAATCCAAATTTCAACTTTCCTTTCCTTGATTCACAGTTTCTGACCTAGAGGTTTACTCTTGCTAACCCTAACAAGTTGGGCCTTTTCCTGGCCTACCATTTTCTCTTAGTGAAAATTCCATCATTGCTAAATCAGGAACTCTAAGTTTAAGGAGGCCTATGAAAGTTTGAGATAGAAAGATTCTCTTGACTGCAATTTGTCAGAAACTCCAATTACTTAATGTATTTCATGGAGTATGTCTCATTTCTAGGCTACTCTTAAAAGCTGAGAAAGATATTTTAGTCAAGCAGAAAACAGCAGGATCCTAATCAAAGTTCCAGGCCAATGATTCCAGGATTGAACTGCCCTATAATCAGAAACACAAGTATAAAGTGAGAGTGAAAATCACCAAGATTTGCTCAGAAACAACAAAATCAAAGCCAAATCAGGGATACAAGCAAAGACAGTGTCTTATTAGATCAAAATTGATTGTGTAGTTAAGTGTCACTGACTCAGAACATTTTAAAAATCTGTATCACTCCCAGCTGGAAAGAATGGGCAAGAAATATCTTCCCAACTTTCATAGTGTTCAAGAGGCTTTAATTTAATAGCAGCAATAAACTTAGAAGAAAAAATACAGCTTGCTTATAGTCCAGTATATATGTTTTTAATAGTATCTGAAATAGTTATTTCTTGATTTTGTCTTATGTGGTGGTGGTAGCAATTAGGAGCAAGTCGTTTCCATTATAACTGATAGAAATAAACTTTCACTCTTTTACAATGTTTTTGCTAGGGCTTGAACATCCCAAATACAGAGTTCAGTCTCAATCCCATAAATGCATTTTGAGAGCTATGAAGGTAAAACACAATAGTGTTGTCTCTAATCTTACTGCAAAAACAAATGATTCTTTGATTTCAACATCATAGCTAACTAACAAACCATATTGAAAGATGCATCACGTTGTCTTTTGTGTACTAGCTAGAATCCATTTCGCAAGATACTATACTTGGAACATTTCTATTTTTTTTGTTTTTTCTACTGTCAATGTGCTTTCCTTCTTTTCTTCTTCTTTGGTAGATTCAATCATTTGATGGTGCAGCTGTACTCTGAAAATTTTAACATGTTATAGAGTTTACATCTACTTTTGCATGTAATAGAATATAGCATAAATATTATGTTTTAGGCAAGGTATTGTAATAATTACATTAATTTGCTAAATGAAAAAAATCAATGCTTTGAGTCATATTATTATATCACCTTCACTAAGATATTTATATAATTCATATTTTTTCTGCTTCATATACAGTATTCAAAAGCTTTTGATTATTCAATAGCTATTGTTGCGTACCGACTCTGTGCAAAATGAGCCCTGGTGGTATGAATTATTAAGTACTCAGATGCTAACCAAAGAGTTGGTGTTCAGAACCCTCTTATCCCTTCTATGGGAGAAAGCCTTGGTGATCTGTTTCTATCTCCTATAAAGATTACAGTCAAGTAAACTCTATGGGGTGTTTCTACTCTATCTCATGGAGTTGCAAAGAGTTCAAAATGACTTGATGGCACTTAACAAAACTCAGCACTGTGCAAGGCACTGTGCAAATTACAAAAAAATAAGTAGTAAAAACAACAGAGTAAGTCTTGTCCATGTGGAGTTCAATTTAACATGACACAAGTCACTATTCAGGGTCCCATTTCACCATTACAATTACAAAAGTCTAAATGTTAATGTAGGAGTGAACTACCTGATAATCTTGTTTTAAAGCAGCTGCAGGTCTAGTAAATCTGAGGCAAGGCATGAGGGTCTCCATTTTCAACAAACTTCCAAGCAATACCAATGCTGAAGGTTGACCCAATGGCCACATTTTGCATAAAAAGGAGCTGAGTGCTGCTGAATGTATACAACCAATTTAAAGAATTAGTCATGTATTTCCTAATACTTGATTGCATAATTGAAGCTCTGAAGGAGAAGCAGGAGCTTGTTAATAAATGGGGAGGGATGGAGATCCTATATATTTTATAGAGAGGCAATGTTATTGTTAATTGACATCCAGTTGATTTTGACTCATAGAGACACTGCATAGGGTTTCTCAGGAATGGCTGGTGGGTTTGAACTGGTGACATTGTGGCTCAATTGACCCTGCAGTACAGCATACTACCTTGTAGCACCACACCAAGATTCTATAGAGGCAATAACAAACGTGAAGACCCTGGCAGGATAGAAACAAATTGTGGTGCAGAACCTGCAAGTCCAGAGAGGTACCTCCACAAAGTCAAGCAGAGGAATCACAGTTGTTACTGATGAACTTGGCAGAGATAAAATGCTAAGAGGATAAGTTGTTGTTGTTGTGAAGTGCCATCGAGTCGGTTCCGACCCATAGCGACCCTATACAGGGTTTCCAAGGGTGTAAATCTTTGCGGGAGTAGAAAGCCTCATCTTTCTCCCGCAGAGCGGCTGGTAGTTTCGAACTGCTGACCTTAAGGTTCGCAGCCCGATTCGTAACCACTATGCTACCAGAGGATAAGTAGGGAGTCTAAAAGGAAAGGATATGGAAAGGTTTGAGGAAATGGAACTTTAAGTTTCTAGACAATGATGTCAGCAGAGAAGAGTGGATTGAGGTCCAGAATTTGAGAAATGTCATTTGGGATCATTTTAAAGGCTCAGAATCAGAGTGAGGCCTGAAAAGCTAACGTAGTCTTAGGAATTCCATGAGCACAGAAGTTGGAAGTAGAGAGAGGAAAGGGACAGAGGAAGAAAGCAGAGGGAATTCCAAATGCAATGATGAAGTCACACAAAGAAGAAGAAGAAACAAACTGAGAACAATCAGCTTTGAGCTCTAAATTTGAGAGTGCTATCATGTAATAATGAATGTTGGTAAGTACTGTTGAGTCTGTTCTGACTCATAGCGGCACCTGTATAGGGTTCCAAGGAGCAGCGGGTAGTTTGCATCACCACATCAGTCCTACAGCAGCACAACAGGAGTATATATATAT
>NW_006408545.1:10108469-10110416 GCF_000296735.1 Chrysochloris asiatica | reverse complement strand
CACTTAACAAAAATAACATACACTTTTTAAATCTAAACTTTCCTGAGAGAATTATATTGTAACTAATGACAAAGAAGCAGATGTTGTTTTGGTTGTTTCCAAAAAAGTATACCAGTGAGAAAAAGAAAATATAAATTCAAACAAAATTATGATGTTATAGTTCAAAGCATATATGACATGTTTTCTACTACATTCTGTTTCCTCATGGAAAACATTTTTACTGAAACTATTCCTGGTGTAGTACTATAGCATCAGTACTGGACTGAAAACCACAGGGTTGGCAGTTCAAACCCACCAAATGATCCTTGGAAACCCTGGATAGAATCACTATGAGTTGCAACCAACTCAACAGTGCTTAACAACAACAGTCCCTCCAGATTTTTTTTTTTTTTAAAGCACATTGATCCCTTGATTTTCTCTTCAGTCTGAATGCTGGTTAATGACAGGGAGCCTGCCACTACAATGGATTTGGGGGAAATGCACTGTAGGAATTCCATTAAGATATAGAAGCCACTTCACTGCTTTTAGGGCAGACATTGTCAAAGTGCAATCCATTTAAAGGCAGCCAGGCTGTAAATATCTTGAATACGTTTATGGATAATTCCATGTAGTTTTACTGATTCATAATGGACCTTCATACAGTTTAAGAACAGTGAAAAAATAACAAAACAATCATGTGGGAACTTCCTTCATAAAGTGCTTCATGTTAACACTTTCTATGTACAAGTCCACATTAGTAAGATACTTTGTGTCTGTAGTCTAAAACTTCAAAACTTTCCCTGGTACCACAAAAATTTGTTTTTGAAGAAAAGGAAATAGGTTACACTTGGAAATAGAAGCATGTTGTACTCTTTTCAGGTAGATTTTATTTTTATAAAAAAATCAAAGAAAAGGCATTTGTGTACTAAATTTCCAGTATGCACAAAGTTATCTTTAACTGTTTGGTAAAAGCAAAAATATAACCACTGATACACATTCACAAACTTCCCACAAAAATGTCATCAGCACACTGGTTAGAATGCACACTATCTCTAAAGAAAATCAGTGCTTTTTCCATTGCAGCCCATAAGCACAACTAGTAATAAGAAAAAATACACATTAATAGCTTTATCAAAAAGGAGAAATAGCATTTAGAGATGCAAAACATCATTTTGAGGTTTTCCAGGTACCATAATGATAGTTTTCCTTACCATTGAATATTCATGACTCCTCATAAAACTAATGATAAACATAAAAATTGATGTGAACGTTTGACTAATCTGCTCTTATTTGTTTGGAAGAGCTGTCGTAATTGCCTGGTTTGTAAATTAAACATCTGCTATGGGAATAAACAAAAACATAACTGAACATATTCAAATAAATGGAATTCACTCTGGTTCCATAAATTTTATTATATGGGTTCATCAATTTTATTACACCTGAGTGCAGCATTGCCACTAAAGCCAATGCATTTTTAGGTGTTCAATTTGTAAGAATAAATGCTTTCTTTTTCTAATAAAATGCAGATCTTATATAGATCATTTTAAAGTAATGTTTTAATAGCAGATAACCTCCGTTGATTGAAGCAGCCTGCCATATTGGTTGCACATGAGCTGGAGCTCTAGAACCAATCTCCTTAAGGGTTTCAGCAGACCATTAAAATAATTTCCATACTGCAGTAGCACATGTCAAACAAGATAACAATCATTTCACTTTAGCAGCATTAATCTGTCTAATGTTTGGAATAGCTATAGTTTTCTAGTTTCTAAGCCATAAACATGAAGCATATTGCAGAAAAGTTAATTAGAGGGCCTTGATGGCGGTTAAGGTAGAGGTGCATTGAAGTTCGCTGTCAGCCATACCACAGAAAACCAGGCAAAGGAGATCCAGGGTAGAGCTCAAAACCTTGGAAGCACAGAGATAGGAATATTTTAAAAGTTTGAAGGCTTATAGCTAGTGGAACTTGAA
>NW_006408545.1:10102619-10103706 GCF_000296735.1 Chrysochloris asiatica | reverse complement strand
TGTGTGTGTGTGTATGTATAAATTCAATCTTTAGTCAGTAGAAACATAGATTATGTGTTTGATGCCTAATCTGTGTCACTAATTGTTTGCAAATCAGCAATAATTTCATAAAGACATATATATCTACATTAAATTAATTATTTCTCCAAATACTTAGAAGAATTTTTTCTTTACCATGACTGATAAACTATTCTAAAATTTGAGATAGCTGGAAAAACTGAAAATATTAGATGATCACTTTTTGTGTTGTTATGTTCTGTCTTAGGGTAGGTGCTTTATGGAAGAAAAACTGTTGAAATATATGCATATGTAAAAGGAAATTTTTATTGAGGAAATGACTCACACAGTTGTAGAGTTGGGAGAGTCCCAAGTATGGTGAAGGATACAACCCAGGATGGCCAGATTTGTTTCTCATACATATTATCAGGAGGAACCATTCCTTGGAGAAGGACATCATGCTTAGTAAAGTGGAAGGTCACAGAAAAAGAGGAAGACCCAACAAGATGGCTGGGCTCAAGCACAGCAACAATTGTGAGGCTGGTGCATGATTTGATTCTGACTCTATGGCACCTAATAACAACAAATATGATGGCTAGAACTGTGGTTGCCTTGGCAAGTCCAGACCAAGTGGTTTTGCAGTAAGCTGCTGTGGGTTAATGTGTTGGGATGCAAAGTTGGTTTGAACTGCAAATTCACCAGATACTTCTCGGAAAACCCTATACAGGGTCACTATGGTTCAGAACCCACCCTGTGGCACTCATCAGCAACAACCACAACAACATGAGGTTTTCAGGCAAGGTGTTTTCCACCCCTGCTGTATAAGGTTTCCAAGGCTATAACTCTTCATGGTAATAGAAGGCCTCATCTCTCTGCCACAGAGTGACTGATAGATTCAAGTTTCAAGCAGCCCACCTTGCAATCCACTTCATTACCAGGGTTTAGAGATGCTATAGTGAATGGAAGAAATCGTGAAACAAAATATCTGAATAGAAGATTTCAATATTCAGCTCCAGAAGACAAAGCAAGATATTATAATGAAATGTACAAAGACCTGGAGTTAGAATGCTAAAAGGAAGAGCAGACTTAG
>NW_006408545.1:10100729-10101984 GCF_000296735.1 Chrysochloris asiatica | reverse complement strand
GGAAGATATCCTAGTCACTGTACCAATTATAAAATAGAATAAAATGAGTTCTATATCATACCATTTAAGTAACTAGCATCTGATCATGAACTGATGCTATCAAATGTAATCCAACCTACCCTAAAGGCATTGGCAAAATACAAACTTTCAGGAACTGACATATGTATCAACTATCCGATACAACACTGGAAGCACTTATTATGTGGAGAAATTTGGAAGACAGCTATCTGGCCAATCAAATGAAAGATATACATTGTTGTTGTTGATGTTAAGTGCCATCAAGTGGGTTCTGACTCATAACAACCCTGTCTATGGTTTCCAAGATGCAGCTAGTGGGTTTGGATCACCGATCTTACACTTCAAAACAACCTTAAAGTCTACTGCATTATCCTGCAGTACCATAGCAGGACTTCAGAGGAGAAATATCCTGATATCCTCTGTTTTCAGTCAAGGTACCACTGATATCAGTAATTACAACCCTACTCCACGTCCTCTTCTGAATATGGCTTAGTTTTCTGGTAGTGCACTGTCATGATACTGTTCAATAATTCCCACATTCTTTTAAATTATCTTTCTTTTAATTAGGTACAGTTGTCTGAGATGCACGGCTATATGAAGGAAAATGCAGGATTCAGTTTGGGGGATGACTCATTAACAACATGTGATATGGAGATAACACAAACTTTCTTGCTGAAAGTGAAAAGAAGTTGAAGCACTTACTTTTGAAGATAAAACATAACAGTATGGATTACACCTCTGTATAAATAAACCAAAAATGCTCACATCTAGACCAATAAACAGCAAAAATTGAAGTTGTCAAGGATCCACAATCAACACCCATGAAAGCAGAAGTTCAGAAGTCATCTAATGTATCACATTGGGCTAGTCTGATGTAAAAAAAATTATTTGAAGTGTCAAAAACCAAAGATGTCCCTTTGAAGACTAAATGTGCCTGACCCAAGATGGTGGTGATGGTGGTGATGTGCCCTGGCAGCGGTTCCCACTCTTGGCGAACCTGTATAAGGTTTCTGAGGCTGTAAATCTTTGTTGTTGTTGTTGTCAGGTGCCATCGAGTTGGAACCGACTCAGAGCGACCCCATGCACAGCAGAACAAAACAATGTCCGATCCTGGACCAACCTCACTACCGCTGCCACACTTGACACCATCAATGATGTCACCTGGCTGATCCATCTCGTTGGGGGTCTTCCTCTTTTACTCTGACCCTGCACCTTACCCAGCATGACATCCTTCTCC
>NW_006408545.1:10093636-10100364 GCF_000296735.1 Chrysochloris asiatica | reverse complement strand
CGAGTGTAAATCTTTATAGGAGCAGAAAACCTCATCTTTCTCCCACAGAACAGCTAGTAGTTTTGAACTGTTGACCTTGCAGTTAACAGCCCTCCTAGTAACCATTATGCTACCAGAGCTCCTGTTAAATCATCTCCTATGCATGTGAAAAAGGAGAAGTTAAAAAGAGGGGGAGAAAAAAAATTGATAACTGTGTAATATTAGGGAATTTATGAATAATGGTGAATATACCATAAACTGTCAGAAGAATGTGCAAATCTGTGTTAGGGAAGTATAGCCAAAATGCTCCAAAGAAATTATGGCAAGAGTTTGTCTTAAGTACGCTGGAAATGGTACCAGGAGGGAGCGTTGAAGAAAAGTTCTGTCCACAAAACACATTGACTAAAATTTACATGTAGTACAGTTAAGTGACAATCATCCCAAGATGGATATTAATATCTTGATATGGTCAGCACAGAAAAAAAAAAAGAATTAAAGGTATTAAACTACAAAGAAAGTAGTTGCATATGAAAGATCCCTATGACTATCTGAACATTGTTGTTGTTGTTATGTGCCATGGAGTCGGTTCCGACTCATAGCGACCCTGTATAGGGTTTCCGAGCTGTAAATCTTTACAAGAGCAGAATGCCTCATCTTTCTCCCGCAGAACAGCTGGTGGTTTCGAACTGCTGACCTTGCGGTTCTCAGCCCGATTTGTAACTAATTAGAAGTGGTCTAATAGCGTAGTGGTTACGAATCGGTCTGCAGTTCGAAACTACCAGCTGCTCCGCAGGAGAAAGATGAGGCGATCTGCTCCCGTAAAGATTTACAGCCTCGGAAACCCTGCTCAGGGTCGCTATGGGTCGAAACCGACTCGACGGCACTTAACAACAACAACAACAAAGAATTAAAGAAATTGGAAGTGTCACCAATTGGAGTTCCTATATCAGAAAATAACTCAGACCGCTTTAGAGTATTTTTTATATCTAAATGGTTTTATGCACATTAACAGTCTTTACTGATTATTGCTCTCAATGTTCCTTGCAAATAACTTTTCTAAAGTTCCCACCTATACAAACGTTGCAGCAGTGCATTATATTATATTCAGTGTATTGATATTAGAACAGTGGGCCACTAGCATTAAACCTCTTATTTTAAAAAGACACACACAAAAAAGTTGATACAATAAACAATACTAACACAAGTCCTCTGAACATAAAAAACAAGTACTTTTTCTAGAGTGAAATTGATTTTTAAAAAATCTTTTTTATATTCTAACAGGAAAATATGTACCATATATATAAATATGAGAAAAATGTTTAAAATGGGAACATAATTCTTTTCAAATTAAATTCCAGTGATTCTGTGTGGGGTTTCAAAGTAAGGATAGAAGACAGGAGATGGGGAAATTAGTACAGGTTTAAAATCTCCAAAGGTGCTTTTGTAGACCATGTATAATGGTTTGCACACTGTCTGCTTCCCCTTTGATAATTCTTCTCATAGTGTACCACTATTATCATACTCCCAGGGTTACTAAGAAAATGTGATAAGAATCACTATTCAATAGGGAAACATGAATGTGACTTTCTCCACTTTTCCAAAGACTTAACTATGTGTCAATAATTTTACCTTTAATCTATGACTTTTTAAATGATTTTCTACTAGGAACTTGACCCTATGCTCAATACAAGAGAGACTATTGGATTATAAGGGAATTGTGAGTATGCAACTCTGGAAGCAGACAGCTTAGATTGCTATCCTTACTCTGTCAATTATTAACTGCTAACAGTTTACCTTCTCATTGGTAAAGTGTGGCTAAAATGTCCAACCCGTTACAGTCATTGCAAGGATTAAATTCATCAAAGTACTTAAAGCAGGACTGTTGTTGTTGTTGTTAAGTGCCATTGAGTCGGATCTGACCCATAGTGACACTATACAGGGCTTCCAAGGAGCGATTGGTGAGCTTGAACTGCCAACCTTGCAGTTCAAATGGCTTTGATGTCTGGCACATTAACCCACAGCTCCACACCAAGACTCTTAGAACGGTACTAGGAATACATTAAATATATGTTGTACTGTGGGGGCTTTTGTGTTGCTGTGATGCTGGAAGCTATGCCACCTGTATTTTAAATATCAGCAGGGAAACCATGATGGGCAGATTTTATCATAACCTCCAAACTGAGTCAGACTAGGAAAAAGGAGAGGTAGATCACTTCTGAAGGATTAGTCATTGAAATCAACAGAAAATTGTGTAATATAGTGCCTAAAGATAAGCCCCTCAGATTAGAAGGGACTCACATATGACTGGTTAAGACCTGCCTCTCTAAAGTGGAGTTGACTTTAATGACATCGATGTAGTAAAACTTCTGGGACCTTAATTTACTGATGGGACATAACTAAAATGAGAAGAAAACAGATGAAAATTGACTAATAAATAGAATATGGAATTATGAAATATGAATCTAGAAAAATTGGAAGTCACCTGAGATTAAAAGAAACACAAAGATATCGATTTGGTAGGCATTAGTGAGTTGCAATGTCCTGGTATTGGCCATTTTGAATTGGGCAATAATATGCTTTACTATACCTGGAATGACAAATTCAAGAAGAATCACTCATGTTCACTGTCTTAAAGAGCATTTCAAGATCTGTCTTGAACTATAATGCTGTATTTGGTAATATTCATTGCCTACAAGGAAGACTGAACTACTGTTGTGGCACTGCAGCATCAACACTGGAGGGGGAACCACAAGTTGGCAGTTCAAACCTGCCAGTTGCTCCTCAGAAACACTAGACAGTGTTGTTATGAGTTGGAACCAAGTCGATGACACATAACAAAAACAACAAGGAAAGCCAGTAATACCACTAGTATCTATGTTTATGCACCAACCACTAAAGTCAGTGATAATGAAATTAAAGAATTCTATCAACTGCTTCTGTATGAAACTGAAAAAACATATAATCAGGGTGCATTGATAATTACTGGTGACTGGAATGGAAAAGTTGGAAACAAAGAGGAAGGATCAGTAATTGTAAAATATGGCCTTGGTGATAGAAATTATATTGGAGACCACATAATAGAATCTCGCAAACCCATGATTTAGTCACTACAAATACCTTTTTTTTTTTAATATCATAAATAATGGCTCTGGAACTGGACCTCACCAGATGAAACACATAGAAATCAAATAGACTGTATTTATGTGAAGAGATGATGGAGAAACTCAATATTGTCAGTCAAAACAAGTCAGGAACTGACTGGGGGACACACTTTCAATTGCTCAAATGCAAGTTCAGGCTGATATTAAAGAAAACTAAAACAGGTTCATAAAGTCAAAATATGACCTTGAATATATCCCTCCTGAACTTACAGACCATCTCAAGAAAGATTTGATGCATTAGGCACTAATGGCAGAAGACCAGGGAGCTGTGGGATGACACCAAAAGCATTATACATGAAGACAGCAAAAAGTCATTAAACAGACAGGAAAGAAAGAAAAGAACAAAATGAATGTCAGAAGAGACTCTGAACTAACTCTTGCTCTTGAACGTAGAGAAGTTAATGTGACTGGAAAAATGAAAAGAACAGAAAATGTCAAAGGGCAGCTCAAGAAGACAAAGTCAAGTATAATAATGAAACATGGAAAGACCTGGAGTTAGAAAACACACTTGGCATTTCTCAAACTGAAAGAACTGCCAAAAAAATTAAGCCTTAGGTTTCAATTTTTAGCAAAATATTGAATGACACAGGAAGCATCAAACAAATATGGAAGAAATACATAGAATAAATGTACCAAAAGAACTGTTCAATGTCCAGCCATTTCATGTGGTAGCATATGATCAAATACTGATGGCATTGAAGTTCAAGCTGCACTGAAGGAATTGGCAAAAAACAACAACAACACAAAACAAGGCACCAGGAATTGATGGAATACAAATTCAAATGTTTCAACAGACTGATACAGTGCTTCCAGTATTCAAAATGATAAAGTTTTCATGAAGGGCTGAAGGAAATATTGCTTAAAGGACAGAGACTGCCTAGGAAAGAGACAAGTGAAGCATACTCAGGAAAGATGAAAAACCTTGCAGGTTCCATTGTGGAAAAGAAAGATTAGGCAAAAGATTCTGGGTTAGATATCAAGTTCTCACTGAAAGATCTATTTGCATTGCTGCCCACAGCATAAACCTTCCAGACTTCTGTCACAGTGGTGCATATTCATGTACCACCTCAGCATGAGAATAAGCTATGGAATCAATTTAAAATGATCCAAGATTATTCTAACCAATCTCATTTGTTTTATTTTGCAAGTGAGGGAAATGAGAGGTTGCACTGTTGCTGCTGTTATAAAAATAGTCCTTGTATTTTAGTTTCTCACAAAATATGAGGTGGTGAAGTTGATGTGATCATATTATAATATATTTTCACCCATGCTAGCAATAAGGGAAAACTTATTTGTACCTTAATGTGTAGACCAGGCAATCCTTATGCATCACGTCAAGTATTTTCAGCCTTATCTCTTGTTCCAGCTAATCCTGGGCCAACCATCAGCTATGTGTGGGTTCTGACAAGTTTGATGCAAACCAAAGTTGTTTCATTTTCATATTGTGTGCTCCTCATCTCTTGCCCTGGGACTTCCCTGCTGATACTGAGGCATAAAATGTTAAGCAAAATCTAGACAGACTTATTGATACAGGGAGTGCCAACTGCGTCTCTACCCTTCAAGAGAGGGGTCTTGCCTTCTACTGATTAAGAATAGTCAGGTAAGATAGAGTTTCCATAGGAGGAAAAGTTTACTCAAGGAAAGAGGTTTGCAAGCAGAGATGGAAAAGTTTAACACAATGCTTTACCCTGTTCCCCCAAAGAAAGTCTTTGTTAGGGCTTAGAAGGTTTTTGGTAGGGAAAAGACATCATATATATTCATAAGGATAGGGGGCATTTACAAGAAATGTCCCATTTAGGAGAAGTCATGCTAATTGAGTGCATGCAGAGCATTTCTTCAAGATGGATTCTACCACAAAGACCTCTGGTAGGAGCAGAGAGAACTCATTTTGGGATTTTGAGTATTCATGTGTCTTCTGGACCATAGTTCAGACTCTTCATGGGGACTGACATTCTCCTTTACCCTGGTAGAAAGTTTGTCCTTTAAAGTTATGCCTAGGACACTAGGTAAACCAGTCTGACCTGTGAAATATCTCACAAGGAAGTGAAAATACAGAATTGTTATGAGTGGTCTTCCTTAAAGGCAAGTCCCCCAAATTGTAGAAATTTTATGGGTGGTCTTAGGACGTGGCTGCTCAACTATGTGCACTGAGCATGTCTTGCACACTTTTACAACTCTTCAAGCAAGGAGGGGAGCAGGCTTCAACATTTTTCAGGAGTTTGGTCACAAGATTTCAGTCAATATGTGGCTCATGTTTGAATCAGATTTCTGGACTCTGTTCCCCACAGGTCTCACCATGAGTAAACCAGAAACTCAGTGGGCTTGACCTTGTAAGGCAAACTTTTAATCATTAAGATACAGCGCTTTCTTCTTTTATGTCCTTAGGTGGATGATACTCAAAAGTAGTCAGAAGATGATTCTTTAATATTAAGCAATAATATGCAATAACTGGTGGCAGCTGGATCATTAATGCATCCATTCATTGGTATGTCCCATTGCCCTCCTCACTCCCTGGGATTACATTACAAAATAAAACAACATCACTTAAATATTTGCATCAGATTCTACTTTCTCAAGAATGCCAGCTATGACATTTGCTATCAAATTGACTCTAATAAGAGAACATTAAAGATGGGATTTGGGAGCTGCATCACTCACTACGCTATTAATTTTATGAATTCAGTCATTAGTGTGATTGTGATAAACCCTCATAAGAAACATGTTTGACAGAATTGCAGCTGTAATAATGATGATATTGTGAAGAGCTCAATGCTATGAGACATCCTATAAAATCCTCTCTAGAGAAAATGACAAATAGTTGAAGCTTATGCCTTCTATCAGACACCTGTGGAGCTGCTGGATAAGGACTGGACTGAGAACCACAAGGCAGGCAGTTCAAACTCACCAGTCACTTCTCAAGAATCCTTGTAAAAGGTCGCTAAAAGTCAGAATGAACTCTATGATACTTAACAACAACAACAACATTGTCTTCTCCTGCTAAGAACATTCTTAAGTTCTTACTTATCTTCTTTCGACATGGCAGACAATATTCATTACATTTGAAAAGTATATTCTAATTCCTATAGGTTTACTCAGAAGACTTTGAATTTCAAAACTTAACTAGAACAAGATAGAATTACGTAGCAGGTTTAGACTGATTATAAATACTCATATAGGGGAGGCGGGCTTGATGGCAGCTAGGGTAGAAGGGCAGTGAGGATCGCTGGCAGCAATAACACAGAATACAGGATCAAGCAGGTTCAAGGGACAGTTCCAGAAATCTGAACCACATATATAGGAATATTTAGAAAGTTTGAAGGCTTATAGCCAGTGGAATTTGTAGTGGAAGCAAGAAATCTCATGCTTTCGAATTCACCAGGCTCAGAGGCTCCTAGAGCCAGAACCACCATCTTGGGCAAGACAGACAGCTGCCACTGACAGACTTCTTATGGAACCTCAGAGATAAAGGTGTGGAGGGAGTTCCTGAGTGAATGCACACCTTCCCCACCCCAAAGGGTTCTGCTATGCATGAGCACAGATCAACTAAAAATCTTACAGGAGCAATTTCCACTTAAAACCAAATGACAG
>NW_006408545.1:10081630-10089756 GCF_000296735.1 Chrysochloris asiatica | reverse complement strand
TGGAAAGAAAGAGTACTCATTGAATAGTTTCCATCTAGTCTACATGGGTCTGTTTAAAAGAGATGGGAATAAGATTCTTATGATTTCATGAGTAATTGTTATCATGACTAATTGAGACTGTCACAATTATAACAAAAACAGGGGAATAGTTCATCTTACAGTCCAGAAACAAAGGACCTTAGGACCATCAACAGAGAAGAGCACAAGCAGAATGTGATACCTTAGCCAGAGAAGCAGCAACACCAGAGATGGAAGCAGAGATAGGGACATGGAGGAGCAGCTGAGGACTCTAGATTCATGGGAAGTGAGGGACTAAGAGATGGTGGCCAGGAGTCAGACTTTCAGAATGTGCTCTTTGGTGGTGTAAGTTTTTATATATGCCTGAGTGCTTATTTAAAAAAGAAAAATAGCTAAAGTGAATAGAAACACTGGTAAGTGATGGTACATGGAGGGGATTATAATCATTGTAATGAGACAAGGTGTATGATTTGTTGCATGTAAAACTGATGATCTGCCCTGTAAAATTTACTAAATCCACAATAAAACCTTAAACAAACAAATAAATAATCATATAACCACTCAGAATATATGACTTAATTGAGCCAATGACACTAAAGGTATATGTGTTAGATAAAAATTGTATGCGCTGTCTCTATGACATCCTGATACAAGAGTCACAGTGCAGACCTACTGGTGTTTGGAGCAAGGCATGCCTTCTGCACCAGATAGTTACTCTTCATTTGAAAAAGAGACCCTTCATGTTTTGAGCTGTAATACAGTTAGTGAACTTTGTAGAAGTATAAGGAAGAACGATATATGGTACAGATATGTATGAACTTGTAGCAAGTATTCAGTATCTTCATTTTGAACAAGGTCCCAGAAGAAACAACCAGACTATCAAAGACAAGCCAATCTAAGGAAAAGATGTTTGTCAGTGGCTAACCATTTCCTTGGCCACTGTACTTCATCTATGTAATGGGCATATAAATAGAGTGAGCATGTGCTCAGTGGATGGCTTAAATAGAGGCTTTGTTTGCATGCGTACATTAGCATAAATCCCTCTCCCAAAGTCTTTTGTAGCTACTTCCACTGTTAACTGCTTAGTCTGCCAGAATCAGAGTCTGACACTTAATGCTTAATTGCTGACAGCCTTTTATTCTAAAGGGGACAGTGATTTGTCATTACCTGATTAAACACATATTCTTGATGTTTGCCTTCTCAAACTGTGGTGTCTCTACTTTGCCATTCTTATAAAAAAAAAGGAAAATATTTTAGAAAGTGATTTTTTTTCAAGAATCCGTGACACAACATCAATACTATACACCTGTCATTTTAATCCCAGAAAGATAGGAGAGAGGAAATCAGCAGAAACAGTATTTGAACAACTAGCAGTTAAGAATTTTTAAATTTTCTGAAATATTTATTTACAGTTTCAAGAAATTCAATTAATCTTAAGTGGACTCCTGGTTTGGGGCTATAGGATAAGCATTAAACATTGAATCATCAGATTGGAGATTCAAACCCATCACCTGCTCCTTGGAAACCCTAGGGTTGCTATGCATCAAAACAAACGCAACCACATGTAACAAGAACAGTCCTGGTATGGTATATGTGTAGTATAAGCACTGGACTGCCAAACTAAAAATCAGTGGTTCAAACATACCAGCTGCTCCTTAGAAACCCTATACAAGGCTTCTATGAGTTGAAAATGACAACCTGGCACTTAACAAAAACAGCAAAAGGGCAATTACCAAAAAACAAAACAAAACACCACCAACAAGAAGCACACACCTCAGTACATTATGGTCTAACTGCTGAAGCCCAAAATGAAGGAAAACCTTACAAACAGACAGAGTAAAAACATGCATCACATCTAGGCAAACAAATTGAATTTCAACAGATTTCTGGCTGGAAGTGGTGAAGGTCGAAATAAAGTAGAATAATATATTGAAAATGAAAAAGAAGAAAACAAAACTGAGCCAGAATGAAAATATATCAGTGAAATATAATCATTTTCAGAAAAACTAAAACCAAGAAAGTTTCTCACCAGCATATCAGCCATAATAAATGCTATAGAAAGTCAGTTGTATTGAAGGGAAATGAATTCAGAGAGAAACTCAGATCTTCAAGATATACTTGGTTAAACATAAAATATCATTTTTTTTCCTGTTAATTATAAATAAATTGTGGGATCAGCACTGGACAGTGAATTCTAATAGCAGCAGTTCAAATCTACCAGCTGATCCTCAGAAACCCTAAACAGGGTTGCTTTGAGTTGAAACCAATTCGATGGCAATTAACAACAACAACACAACATATGACTATTTGGGAATCTTGATTGTGATTATAACTACATGAGCACATTTGCCAAAGTGCATTAAACTGGGTACTTTAAACATGTGCATTTTATTATGTAAACTATACCACAATAAAGTGGATTTATTCAAAAAAGAAACGTAGATCAAGTTCATTAACTTATTTATCCTTGTTGTTGTTGTTAAGTGCCGTCGAGTCGGTTTCGACCCATAGCGACCCTGAATAGGGTTTCCGAGGCTGTAAATCTTTACGGGAGCAAATCGCCTCATCTTTCTTCGGCGGAGCATTTGGTAGTTTCGAACTGCTGACCTTCCGGTTCGCAGCCCGATTCGTAACCACTACGCTACCAGAGCTCATTAGGAAGTCAAATAATCATATTCAGTAGTTATTGGTTAAGATGAAATTAGACTTAAACTTGAAGAAAAAAGTTATGGAGAAAACTGCAAAGCATGGGGCTTTTTTGTTTGCTTGTTCTTAGGAGAACATTTGTCAGGAAACAAAGGACAAGGATAAAATGAGGCTACTATGTTTCTTATTAATGAAGCACAACAAATTGAGTTTAAAATTTAGACTTCAGAAAGATAATACAGGTAATTGACAGAAGGAATTAGAGTAATGACCTAGAAACACCATAATGAACTTCAGGTTCAGTTTTGCATCTTTAGTATCAGCAAATACAGCTCCAAGTATATTGTAATAGTTTCAACATTGTTTTTTTGTTTTCCATTCAGATTTAAGGTGATAGAGTGTTTGAAAATTCTGAGCCAATTGGACGCTGCAGTGTATTATTCATTTTTTTTATTTCTATATCATTAAATTACATTGTAACTTGTGCTTTTATATATTGGTAATTTAAACTTTTAAAATAAGTATAACCAATTGGCTTAATAGAATATGACTCCTAAAATTTTATTATATTCATTCATCTATTTATTTCATATTTATTGTTTACTGAAGAGTGCGAAATATAAATTATGGCTATTTCCAAGGATTTTACATATGGAGAAGTTGTGCTTGAAAAAAAATGCAAATATAAGGATATAACTTAATAGAATTATCAAATTAATTACCTTAATAATCACAGAAAAGCTCATTGAAAGTTGAAGGCAGCCTATTTTAAAACCACCAAAAGAAAATGGAACCTGAAAATGACTTTGAAAGATAGTATGGCAAATGCAAGCAGAATACAATAACTTTGCAATTTCTGCTTTTATTTTTCCAAGGACAAATAGAAAAGACTGTGTAATATCTTTTTATAGATAATGATTAATTAAGGACTTAAACAAAAGCTTTCATTGCATAATAATATTTTTAAATTATAAAATGACAGTTTCTAAAGGGTAAATTGCCCTCACAGACAAAATAATAATAATAATAATTTATTCTGAAACTATTTTCCTCAAACATCAAATACAATATGGTTTTGGAAAGAAAAATGATTTATATGCAAGAGTTCACAATTTATTGGCTCCTGTCCATGCAAATTGCAACTCAAATGTAGTTTAATAATATCAGCATTATAAATTAAATGCAAAAGTATATCTTGACTATCACTTTAATTACTGCACAGGAACTATCTAAATGTAGGAGAAAATTTAACACGAATAAAATACAGTGCCATTAAAGTATATTGAGTAATAGTAGGGCATTATTTGAATGCATTCGCCAAGAGATAAGCAGCACTGTACATAAACTACAGTGCTTCCCGATGTGGCACAATAAACACTGGGTTGTTAACCATAAGGTTGGTTTTTAAAATCCAGCAGTTGCTCATTGGAAACCCTGTACAGAGTCCTATGAGTCAGAACCAACTCAATGGCATTTAACAACAACAACAGAGGTAAAAGTAACAGTAGAGTAGCTTCATAGTGATTTCTAGTCTTATTTCTAAGCCGTTCTTAGCATATGAGTCTATACACAATGTATTTGTTCCATGTAATTTAATCATTCAGAATCATGTTGTTGCTGTTAAGGGCTGCATAGTCAATACTGACTCATAGCAGACATTTGCACAACAGGACGAAACACTAATTGGTCCTGCACCAACCTCACAATCACTGATACACTTGAGCCCATTGCTATTGCCACTGTGCCATTCCATTCGTTGGGGGTCTTCATATTTTTTGCTCATCCTCCACTTTACCAAGTGATGATGTCCTTCTCCAGGGACTGGTCCTTCTGGATATTATGTTCGAAGTGTGAGAGACAAAATCTGGCCATCATGGCTTCTAAGCAGCATTCTGGCTATACTTCTCCCAACACAGATTTGTTGTTCTTTTAGCAGTTCATGGTACTTTTAATGTTTTCCTCTAACACCATAACTTAAATGCTTTAATTCTTCAACAGTCTTTATACATTATCCAACTTTCACATGCGTATGAGCTTATTGAAAATACCATGGCTTGGGCCAGGAGCATGTTAGTCCTCAAACTGATGTATTTGCTCTTCAACACTTTAAAGAGGTCTTGTGCTACGCCTTTTGATTTCTTGACAGCAACTTCCATGAGTGTTGATAGTTGAGCTGAGCAAAATAAAGTCTTTGACAACTTCAATCTTTTCTCCATTTATCTTTATGTTATTTATTGGTCCGTTGGTGAGGATTTCTGTTATCTTTACATTGAGGTATGACCCATACTGAAGACTGTGGACTTTAATCTTTATCAGTAAATATTTTAAGTCCTTTTCACTTTCAATATGCAAAATAGTATCATCTACATATCACAGGTTGCTAATGAGTCTTCCTCCAATCTTGATGCCGTGTTCTTCTTCATGTAATCTAGCTTCTCGAATTATTTACTTAGCATACACACTGAATAAGTATGGTAAAAAAAAAAAAATACAACCCTGGCACAAACCTTTCCTAATTTAAACCATTCAGTGTTCCCTTGTTCTGTTCAAACAACTGCCTCTTGGTCTATGTACAAGTTCCTCATGGACACAATTAAGCACTCCTGAATACTCATTCTCTACCACACTGTTCAAGGAGCTCTGGTAGCGTAGTGGTTACGAACTGGGCTGCGAACCTTAAGGTCAGCGGTTTGAAACTACCAGCCGCTCCGCGGGAGAAAGATGAGGCTTTCTACTCCCGTAAAGATTTACACCCTCGGAAACCTTGGGCAGGGTCGCTATGGGTCGGAATTGACTCGATGGCACTTAACAACAACAACAACAACCACACTGTTCATAGTTTGTCAAGATCCATAATCTTGTACTTCATGTACTCAATAAAGCACAGGTAAACATCTTTCTGGTATTCTGTGCTTTCAGCAAAGATCCATTTGGCTTTAACAATGATATCCCTTGTTACACATCCTCTTCTGAATTTGGCCTGAACCTCAGGAAGCTTCCTGTCAATGTACTGCTACAGCAGTTTTTGGATTATCATTAGAAAAAATGTATTTACATGCTATATTAATGAAATTTTCTGATGATTTTTGTATTCCATTGAGTCACCTCTCTTTGGAATGGGCATACATATGGATCTCTTCCATTCAGTTGGCCAGGTAGCTGTCTTCCAAATTCCTTGGCATAGATGAGTGAGTGCCTCCAGTGCTACATCAATTTGTTGAAATATTTCTATTTGAATTCCATTAATTCCCAGTACCTTGTTCTTTTCCAGTGTCTCCAGTGCACCT
This sequence comes from Chrysochloris asiatica, assembly GCF_000296735.1. Classification (NCBI taxonomy): domain Eukaryota; kingdom Metazoa; phylum Chordata; class Mammalia; order Afrosoricida; family Chrysochloridae; genus Chrysochloris; species Chrysochloris asiatica. Next base: position 10,083,805 of record NW_006408545.1, on the reverse strand, counting down.
TGGATTTCTTCTATAAGTATCTTGGGCTCTTAGTAAAATTCTACCTCTTGAAATGGTTGAACATCAGCAATTTATTTTTGGTATAGTAAGTCTGCTTCCCTGCCATCTTCTTTTGATGTTTTCAGCTTCATTCAATGTTTTGCCCACAGAATCCTTCAATATTGCAAGTTAAGGCTTGAATTTTTAACTCAGTTTCCTCAGTTTGAGAAATGTTGATACAGTTCTTCCCTTTTGGATTCTTAATTCCAGATGTTTGCTCATTTCATTATAATATTTGACTTTGGTTTCTTAAGCTACCCTTTAAATTTTCTATTTAGCTCTTTTACCTCCTCATTTAGTCTATATGCTTTAGCATCTATTTTATCTATTTTATCTTGATCTATTTAGATCAAGTTTCAGAGTCTATTATGACATATATTTTGGTCTTTTTCTTCTTCTTTTTTTTTTTTTGTCTTTTTAATGATCATTTACTTTCTCCTTGCATGATATTCTTGATGTCATCCTACAAATCTTCTGGTCATTGGTCATTAATGTCTAATTAATCAAATCTGTTCATGAGATGATCTCTAAATTCAGGTGGAATATGTTCCAGTTTGTATTTTGGCTCTCACTGGCTTTTTAAATTTTTCTTCAGCTTCAGCCTGAACTTGAATATGAGAAATTTATTTTCTGTTCTACAGTCTACCCTTGGCCTTGTTTTGGCTGATGATATGGAGCTTTTCCACCATCTCTTTCTATAGATGTAGTCAATTTAATTTCACTGTATTCCTCTGTGTGAGCTCCATGTGTACAGTCCTCTTTATGTTGTTTATAAAGGGTATTTGCAATTAACAAGCCATTGGTCTTTCAAAATTCTATCATGCATTCTCCAGCATAATTTCTGTCACCAAAGTCGTATTCTCCAGTGACTGATCCTTCCTCTTTGTTTCTAACCTTTGCATTCTAATTGCCAGTATTTACCAACACATCTTAATTGCATGTTTTATCAATTTCAGACTTAAGAAGTTGGTAAAATGTTTACATTTCATCATAACTGGCTATAGTGGCTGGTGTGAAAATTTGCATAATAGTTGTATAATCTGATCTTTCTTGTGTTGCTTTTGTTAAGTGCTGTCGAGTTCATTCTGACCCATAGCAACCCAGTGTAGGGTTTCCAAGGAGTGGCTGGTGAGCCTGAAATGCTGACCTTGCAGTTCAAACTGACCTTGCAATTCAAACCAACTTTGCAGTCCAACACATTACAGTATTGAACTTCAACATAGAAATTGAAATGTTCTTTTTGATGATGAATGCAATATCATTCCTCTTCAACTTGTCATTCCTGGTACAGTAAATCATGTAATTATCGACTCAAAACAGCCTATACCATTCCATTTCAACTCACCAATGCCTAGGATATAGATGTTTACAAGTTTCATTTCATTTTTTACAACTTCTAATTTTCATAGGTTCATGCTTTGTACATTCTAGGTTCTGATTAGTAATGGAAGTTTACAGCCATTTCTTCTCATTTTGAGTTGTGGCCTATCAGCAAATGAAGGTCCCAAAGGTTTTATTCTAATCTTGTCATCATGGTCAACACCACTTTGACAGGCAGGTCTTCCCTGGTCATATTTTGAGTGCCTTCCAAGCTTAGGGGCTCATTTTCCAGCACTATATCTGACAATATTCTGGTGGTCTTCCTTCAATATTTTGGTGCTATCTGACAGTGTTCTGCTATTCATTAGGCTTTCAGTGACTAAATATTAGAAAGTAATTTGTCTATCCTTCTTCTTAGTCTGTCTTAGTCTGACACCTGTTCACTATGATTGACCCTATTGATATTCAATATACTGATGGAATTGCTTTCCGAATCACAGCAACACACAAATCACCACAGTACTACAAAATGACAGATGAGTAGTGGTTCAAAATCATAGGGTTGATGATAATAAACCCTAGTCTATCACATTGTCTTTACACAACATTCCACAAATATTTCTAGATAGAAGTATTTCTCCTATAAATGTATAAAGATGAAAAGCATAGCAAAGTTGTGTCTTCACTGGCATTTGCCATGTAGCATCATTGCCAGTCCTTTTCAATCTTAAAAGTTGGAACTTGCATATATACCTTTGAGATGATGTTGTTGTTGTTAAGTGCCATTGAGTCGGTTCCGACCCATAGCGACCCTGT
>NW_006408545.1:10068479-10081050 GCF_000296735.1 Chrysochloris asiatica | reverse complement strand
TCGCAGCCCGATTCGTAACCACTACGCTACCAGAGCTCCTTAAAGTTACTACATAATTTTAAACATATAAGGTCATAGATTTCTGAAACTTATTTTTTATCTCTATGGATAAGAGTCCATAGAAAAATTATCTTGAAACTCAGTGGCTATTTTTTTTTTTTAGATATTGATCTATTAAAGCAAATAAAAAGAAATAATTGGCCTATGCCTGCAATAAACCTAGACATTGTTTTTTAACTCTAGATATTCCTGAAAATAGGGAAGTCTATCTTTATCTTACAAAGGGATTGGAGAATAGTAGACTTAACGATATTGATCCAACTTTTTAATCATGATCATTCCAAAACTTAAATCCCTAAATAAATTGCCATCCAGAGAGATATAGGGTTATGGGCTTGAGAGAGTTGTGTCACTTAATATTAGAAAGTGACAGGACTTTTTTTTTGTTTTGTTTTTCCTAAATAGATAGGATTAGAAAAAGAGGCATGGGTAAGAAATACAGTAGAAAAAAACAGGAAAGAATCATACCTGAAAGCTGAAGTTGCTGAAATAACCCACATTTTTAAGAACTTTAGTGTTGAAAGAGTCCTGGAGTGGTACTGTAGGAAAAAGTATTGGACTACAAGGTCTGTTTGTACCTCAAAGTCGGTGGTTCAAACTCAAAAGTAGTAACTCAGAAACTCTATAAAGCATCTCTATGAATCAGAACCGACTTCATAGCACTTAACAACACCATCAAATAATGTTGAAAATTCAATTCTAATTCCTGCAATGAAAATAGTTGCATTTATGAAGCATTTAATGAAGTTAACTGTGAGCATAATTCATCAGGTCAGTGAGGATTAAGGAATTATAGACTCAGATAGAACGGACGTGATTTGAAAGAACACTGTTAAAGTGATATAAAATTTGAGTCAAGTGATGGTGATGGTTGTCACTGTTTGGTTGAGTTGTTTCTGACTCATAGAGCCCCTGTGCAGGGTTTCTGAGGCTGTAAATATTTACTGAAGCAGAAAGGCTCATTTTTCTTTTCCAGAGCAGCTGGTAGATTCAAAGTGCTGACCTTGCAGTTAGCAACCCAATTTGTAATCCACTGTGTTACCAGGACTCCTTTTTTTATACAAGTAGTAAGCCAATATTATTATCTAGATCTTAATAGGCATTGTGACCCCAGTAGACACAGAGTTTGAAAAGGTGATTCAAATACAGAGTTTAACAATAATGATGTCTGAGTCTCTATGTGGTAACAAGCAAAAATTAAATTTCAGTGTCATAATTACAGTTTCTGAATCAGATACTCTGTGGTATAAGTAGAAAAGGGACTTTTCACTAGATCTGCTTTGTGATTCTGGTTTAAGAATCTGATAATGAAAAGTTGCTAGAGAGTTCTAATTTCCTTCATAAAATGTAAGTATATTGAAATTAACCTTTTCATGACCCTTGAAACATATGGTGCCAAACTGTATTTTCTACTTCCTAGGTTTAATGGGAAGCCATGTAAATTTTGAGAGCCCTAGTAGTGTCCTTTTATGGCACTGTAGGATAAATACTAGACTGCTAACTACAAGGTCACAAGAGTTCAAACCCACAAACTGGTCCTTGGAAACCCTATCCAGGATCACCATTAGTCAGAACCGAATATGGCACATGCTTGTAACAATCAGGAGTCCTGATATGCCGTTGTGAGTAAATACGTTGGACTGCAAAGTCGGTTTGAACTGCCCACCCTATACAGGGTCGCCGTGTGTTGGAACCGACTCGACAGCACTTAACAACAAAAGTAAAAAGCAGCAAAGTGTTGTTGTTAAGCGCCATCGAGTCGGTTCTGACCCATAGCGACCCTGTATAGGGTTTCCAAGGAGTGGCTGGTGAGCTCTAACGGCCCAACTTGTGGTTCAAATTTACTTGCAGTGTAGTGCATTAATCCAGAGAGCCTCGCTAGGTTAAATATTGTGTTGTTAACTGCAAAATCAGTGGTTCAAACCCACATGTCGATCTGCAGGAGAAAGGTGAAGTTGTCTGATCCCAGAAAGAGTTACAGTATTGGAAACGATAAGGAACAGTTCCATTTGTCCTGTAGGTCAGGTGGCTAAGAGTCAGAATTGACTCAATGGCGGTGGAGTTTCTGGTTTGATCCCACTTTTAGTGTGTGCTGCCATCTAGTGTCAGCCTGTATAACTGCGTGAATATGAAGACCCTCTGGGACATAAGTGTCCCTTGTGGCACTGTGAGAAAAGCAGTGGAGTACGAAACACAAGTTTGGAGGTTTAAATCCACCAGTTGTTCCTAGCAAACCCTATAGAGGGTCGCTATGAGTTGGAACCGGCCCAATGGCACATAATAACAAAATTGCATCAAATGCATATTATTTCAAAAAAACATTTGGTTTCAGTCTATTCAAAATCCCTTCCCTTACTGAAAACACATGGTTTCAACAAATATTCAAAGCATTAAACAATTTGTTTCTGAAGACGTAAGCAGCTATGACACCCAGGTTCTTAGTGTAGGAATCTATTCTTAAGGATTTTGTAGTTAACTTGTTGTTAAGTGCAGGCTAGTAAGTTTCGATTCATTGGATCACAGACCTTGAGGTTCAAACCAACTTTGCAGTCTAGCACATTAGCCCACAGCACCACTCCGGAACTTAAAGCTACTTATAAATAGTTAACATGTAAGATGATAAATTTTTTCCATTTGAAGTGGTAAAGCACTAGCTCTGTTGTTGTTAAGTGCCACCCAGTCTGTGCTGACCCATAGCAACCCTGTATAGTGTTTCTGAGGCACCATCTTATGGTTCAAACCAACTTTACAGTCTGGCGCATTAACTCACAGCACCATACCAAAACTCCAAAACACTAGCTTTAATTAAGATTTAATGGTCCCCAGTATGAGTTGGAACCAACTTGATGGCACTTACCAACAACAACAGTGAAACAGTAGGTTTAGTGTTGGGCTGCTAACCATAAGGTCAGTGGTTCAAATCCACCAGCTATTCCACAAGAGAAAGGTAAGGCTGTCTACTCCTATAAAAACTTACAGTCTCAAACATTTAAGAAGCATGTTTATTAATGTAAAATAGACACTTGAGAGGCATAGAAGGGAATGTCAGAAACATGATTATATAAATCTTGAAAGCCCGTCTTTAGCTTATAAGAGATTGTAATACCTAAAAGGGGTTCTACAACTTGCCCAGTGAAATAGGCCTCCTGTGTAGCCTTTGCAGTGTATAGGACTTTAGGTGGAATCCTGAGCCCCATCCAGAATCTTCTGAGGTGGGATATTCCCAGTAGAAAGGACAAGCAGAGAAGCCTAGAATAGCTAGTGTGACAGAAGGTACATCTTCAAAGAAAGATCATCAGGAAAAACCCAAAACAAAAATGGCAGTATGACTGGCTACTACAAGAATAAACAAGTTGTTTGCTGGGAAGCCATAAAGACAAGGAATCAAGTTCCTTCAGGACAAACTTAAACTGAAACTCAAAGGGAACACATGAGCAGGCATGTAAGCTTGCTGACCACCACATTGATCTACTGGTGAGTGGAAGAGAGAGAAAGGCAGCAATGAAGAAATGGGCTGGGTTTGAACCATGTTCCATGAAATCCCGTTGACCTGGAGATGAGGGCCAAAAGAGGAAGGGCTGGTTGGTCCAAAGTGTGGTGAAACTTAGAGACAACTGAACCCATGGACAAGGACATGGCCATGGAGGGCTAGAGCTGAGAGTGAAGCATCCAGCTGATATGAAGTGAGGGGAGATGCACAAGAACACCCAAACTTGCAGATAGAGCCCATTTGACCTAGCCTCAATGGCTTGATGATCAGAACTCAATTAGAGAAAGATAAAATAATAATAATAATACTTTTTGATAAAGGAAATGAGGGTAAATTGCTACAATTTGATGATGCACTAATTCAAAATACCAACAGAGAGGGAAGGAATCTTCACATCAAGTATCAATGCTATCCCCTCTGTATACAGGGTAGATAGGGACGGGCAACTTAGACATTGGTTACCTAAGATGAGGTGATGATAAAGGCATGAAGTGACTGACTTACAAGGTTTCAAGAGGGAGTTTAGTTTAAGAGTGTGTAGGAGAAGATAGAGTCCTCACTGAATAGTGTTCTTGTCTAGATGGGTCTGATTAAAAGAGATGAAGATAAAATTCTTATGATTCAATAGTAAATAATTGTTATCATGACTAATTGCAACTGTCACAATTGTTGAGTTAGAAGTTTTGTAACAAAAACTGGGGAGTAGATAATCTTATAGTCAGGAAACAGAGGACCTATGACTCTCAAGGGAGAAGAGCACAAGCAAAATGTGGACTTCATCCAGAGAAGCAGCGACATCAGAGATGGAGGTACAGATGGGGACATGGAGAGAGAGCAGCTGAAGACTCTAGAGTCATGGGAAGACGGGGAACAAATGCTGGTAGCCAAGAGGCAGACTTGCAGAATGTGCCCTTTGGTCATGTACATTATTATATATGCCTGAGTGTTTAGAAAAAAGGGGGCGGGCTAAAATGAATAGAGGGAAATACTGTTAACTGATAGTACATGGCAGGGATTATAATAATTATAACAAAACAAGGTATATGATTTGTTGAATGTAAAACTGATAATTTGCCCTGTAAACTTTCATTCAATTCACAATAAAAACATTTCCAAAAAAATTATATGTATATATTTAAGGAGAAGTTTTACCATGTCTTATAAGGTTGCTATGAGTTGGCATGATTCTGTATCAGTGAGTTTAAGTAAGAAGCAAAATGTTATGTACAAGTATTCTAATTCCTAGGACAAACATTAAAAAAAGATAGATTGAGACAAGTTCTAACTGGCAATACTGAGTTTCTCTGTAGTCTCTTCATGGGTATAGTCCGTTTGATTCTTACGTATTTTATCTGATGAGGGCCATGAGTGCAATCACTCTCTTATGTTGAAAACAGGTATTTGCAATGGACAGATAGTCTGTCTTGAGAAATTCTGTCATGCAATCCAATACCATTTCTATCAACAAGGATGTATTTTCCAATTACTAATTGTTCCCTTTTTTCCATATTTTACAGTCTAATCACCAATAATTATCAATGCATCTTATTTGTAAGTCTGAATAGCTCATAGTTTTTTACATTTCTTTTTAGGCTTTAGGAAAATAAACCAATTGTCACTGAGTCAATTTTTACTTATAGTAACCCTATACCGGGTTTCAGTGTCTTGGTGTGGCATTGCAGGTTAATGCACTGGACTGCAAAGTCAGTTTGAACCACCACCACCACCACAACAACAAAATGTCAGCAGTTCAAGCTCACTAACTGCTCCTCAGCAACCCTATACAGCGTCGCTATGGGTTGGCACCAACTCGACGGCATTTAACAACACCACCAACAACAATATAGGGTTTCTGAAACTGTAAATCTTTGTCATAGCAGACAGCCTCATCTTTCTCCCAAGAGCTTGTACTAATCACTTTATGATTAGCAGTCCAGTGTTTATCCCCAGTACCACCAGGGTTGCCGTTAGGAAAACTGATATTGTTGTTGTTAGTTGCACCCATTTGGTACCAACTCTTAGCAACCACATGCATGACAGAATGAAACACTGCCTGGTCCTACACCAACCTCACAACCGTTGGTATGCTTGAGCCCATTGTTGCTGCCACTGTGAAATTTCATGTTGTTAGGAGTTTTTCTCTTTTTCTGACTCATAGTTACCCACATAGAGTTTCCAAAAAGTGATTGGAGGGTTTGGACTGCAGACCTGTGGTTAGCAGTCCAATGCTTATCCTACAGTGTCACACCAGGACTCCTTTAGGAAAATAGTAGCGCTGAAGGATAATGCACTGAACTGCAAAGTCAAATTGAACAGTAAAGGTAGCAATTCAAACCCATCAGTTTTTCCATGGAAACCCTATATAGGGTTGCTATGAGTCAGAAATGACTCAATGGCACTTAACAACAACAACAGCAGCACCATCAACAACACAATTTTTCTGGAAATAACTTCCAGTACAATATGGAGTAGCCATGATGACAGTGAGCATCCTTACCTTGTTCCCAATTTTAAGGGGAAAATTCTCATTCTTTCTCCATTGAGTATGATGTTAACTGTTGTTGTTGTTGTTATGTGCCATGGAGTCGGTTCTGACTCATAGTGACCCTGTACAGGGTTTCCGAGGTTGTAAATCTTTACGGGAGCAGAACGCCTCAGCTTTCTCCGGAGGAACAGCTGGTAATTTCGAACTGCTGACCCTGACGTTCGCAGCCTGATTCGTAGGTGTCTCATAAATGCCCTTTATCGTATTGAGAAATATCCTATCCTAGCTTTGCTGAATATTTTTATGATTAACGGATGTTAGATTTTGTCGAATATCTTCTGCATAAATCGAGATGATCATGGTTTTTTGTTTTGTTTTGTTTTTTTATTCCCTTTCCCTTTAATATGGTATTTTACATTGATTTATTTTCTAATGTTAAACAACTCCCGCACCTCCAGGATAAATTTCACTTAACCATGGTATAAAATTCTTAAATATGATTTTTGTTTCAGATTTTTTAAGGAAAAGCATTCATAAATGATATTGGTTTGTAAATTTGCTTTTTTGCATTATCCTTATCTGTTTTTAATATCAAAGTAATGCTTTCCTTACTGAATAAATGAAGAAGTGTTCTTTCTTAGTGGAAAAGCTTACAAACGTAGAAGAACAACCAATAAGTAGATATCTTGCTGATACATGAGTGAAAATGTATTCTTAATTTTTAAATAAGTGAGTTATATAATATGTTATTAAACTTTATTAATTTTATTGTTGCTAAGTTTCAACATGTCTGCTCTGACTAATAGTGACCCAGTAGAGGATTTCTAAGGAGTTCATGGTGAATTTCACCTACCAACCTTGCAATTCAAATTGATCTTATGGCCCAGTGCTTATCCTACAGCACCCTACAGTTTAAATATAAACTGCATTTAAGTCTAAATGGTTATTAACTCTAGTTTCTATTTTAAAAGTTTTATATTTTTATCTGATTTTTTATTATCTATTGACACAGAGAAATATTACAAATGAAACCACTTATTGTTGTTAGGTGCCATGAGTTGGTACCAACTCATAGCAACCTTATGCACAGCAGAATGAAACACTGGCCAATCCTGGGCCAACCTCACTACTGTTGCCACACTTGAGTCCATCGATGCTGCCACTTGGCCAGTCCATTGATGCTGCCACTTGGTCAATCTTCCTCTTTTTCTCTGATGTTCCATCTTACTAAACATGATATCCTTCTTCAGTGACTGGTCCCTCCTGACAATATGTCCAAAGTATGAGAGACGAAGTTTGGCCATCTTGGTCTCCAAAGAGCACTCTGGCTGCACTTCTTCCAAAACAGATCTGTTGGTTATTTTGGCAGTCCATGGCACTTTCAATATTCTCCTCCAACACCATAACTCAAAAGCATCAATTCTTTTGTGGTCTTCCTTATTCACTGTCCAGCTTTAACACGCATATGAGGCTATTGAAAATACCATGGTTTGGTTCAGGTGTACCTTAGTTCTCAAGCTGACATCTTTACTCTTCAACAATTTAAAAAGGTCTTGTACAGCAGATTTACCTAATGCAACACGTCGTCTGATTTCCTTACTGTAGCTTCCGTGAGTGTTGATAGTTGATCCAAGAAGAATGAAGTCCTTGACAACTTCAATCTTTTCCCCATTGATAAGAATGTTGTTTATTGGTTCAGTGGTGAGGAGTTTTGCTTTCTTTACATTGAGATGTAAAATATAGTCCAATACTAGTTTTAAGAAAGTTATACTTTGATTTAAACAGTAATATGTTCATATACTTAAAAATTTAGTGCATATTCAATCTAATTAATATTTCTGTAATGCTTTTAGAAAATTAGAAAACCTTTTGTGATAACTTTATATTTGCTCCTTATTTCTATACACCTCACTCTTATCGAATTGTTGTTGTTGTTGTGAAGTGCCGTTGAGTCGGTTCTGACTCATAGCAACACGGTATAGTGTTTCCAAGGAGCAGCTGGTGAGCTTGAACCACCAACCTTGTACTTCACATGGCTTTGCAGTCTGGTGCATTAACCCACAACACCACACCAGGACTCCAGTAGTACACCCAAAATGTCATGTAGAAACCATTGGTTGGGATTTTGATTTAGAAAATTGTTGACATGTATAAACAAGATAAACCTTGATAGATAACATTTCTTTCAACTTAGGTTTCAAAATATTTAAAAGTTCTAAAATCAGCATATTCTTTTTTCACAAAAAAACATGGCATAATTATTTTTTCAACTATGGAATACAGCAATTATAATTTGAAAATAAGAATTATGCTACTTTTTAAATGATTCATCAATATACAAATAAGATCAACCCCTTCTTATGAAAACAGAGGAGCTGGACAAAGATGAAATTATCATTTCTCATTCAAGTATTAAATATTTCTAACATTAAAAAATCCAACAAATATTTATTAAGTACCCATTTGTACCTAGCACTGAGAATATATTATTTAGCAAAATGAGTGTTCTTGGCAACATGATGCTTACAGTCTAATATGGGACATTGTGATAAATTAAACAGTTATACAAATATATGTGTTCAAAGTTGTAAAATTCTCTAAGAGTAAAAATAATGTAACAGAACAGTATTGGGACACATGTTTAATCTTGACAATTAGGAAAGTCTTTCCTGAGGAAATGACATACAAATTTAAAGCTGAAGTAGGGATAGTGGTCAAATAGTGAAAAACAATGGGAAGAAGAGAGGTCATGATCAAATAATTTAAAAGCACATGTAAAGACCACATGAAACATGATATGTCTGAGAACCATAAATAAGGCCACAGTTTCTAGATCCCAGAGGAAAAAAAAAAGAGTCGTATTAAAATATTCTGCAATGGTAGACAGGATCTAGACCACATCAGTTCAGTAGGCTGTGAAAACTGTTTTGAAATTTATATAAAAACAGTGAAAAGACATTTAAGAATTTTAATCAAGTTGATGGCACGATCAGATTTTTATTTTTGAAACTTCCCTCTGTTTGCTATTTGGAAAATTGATTTGAATTATATAAAATTGATTTAGAAATACGAGACTGAGCAAGAGTTAGGGATACTTTAAACTAGAAATGGAGTGTTGGATATGAAGAGAAGATTTGAGATATGGTGAGCATATAAAATCAAAAAAGCTTTATTATGAACATGGAGTGAAAGACAAAGGAATGTGAACAGTGGTTCTGAATGTTCTGGTTGAACAAAACGACCAATGGATTTCACCTGCTATATTTAATCCCATATGAAAAGGGTCATATTTTATGGGTTACATCATGACTTTAGATTTAGCCATAAAGAGATCAGGGTATCTTTAAAACATCTTATTTTGTAGATCATACGTTTTTAGATGTGACACTTAGGAAATTGATAAGCATTTAAAAAATAAATATTTGGGAATTCTTGGGCATATAGGGGTCCTGTGTTACACTGTAGTAGAAACACTATGTAGAAACACTGACCTGCTAACTGCAAGATCAACAGTTCAAACTCATCAGCTACTCCTCAGGAACCCTATATAGGGTTGCTAAGAGCACTTAACAAGTCTTTTAAAGGAAAGTGCAATTTGCAGTGGAGAAATTTCCCAAGAATTCAGTTAAGCAAGAACACTAAACAGCAAGTAATAAATGGTCATTGAGACATTTGAGAACCAAAATATCATCTGAATAAATTCACCTAAATGTATAAACCATCTTGCGAATAGATTTCAAACATTGGTTGTTAATGATCAAATACAAGACCAGTTTTGAGATTCCATCAAGGGCTTCGTATATGAAGAGGTCTTTAATAAAAATAAAGGAAAAAAAAAAAAAGCAGCCCAAAATAGATTTCAGAAGAGACTCTAAAATTTGCTTTAGAACACAAGCAAGTTAAAGCAAATGAAGAAGTGATGAAACAAAAAGCTGAGCAGAAGATTTCAAAGGATGGCTTGAGAAGACAAAGTGAAGTATTATAATAAAATGTACAAAGACCTGGAATTTGAAAAACAAAAGGGAAGAACATCCTCAATATTTCTCAAACTGAAAGAACTGAAGAAAACAAATCCAGCCTTGAACTATAAAATTGAAGAATTCTATGGGCAAAATATTGAACAAACTAGAAAGTTTTTTTTTTTTTAAAGAAAGAAAGTATGAATATACACAATCATAATACTGAAAAGAACTGGTCAATTTTCAACCATTTAGAGAGGGAACATATAATCTAGAACAGATGGTGCAAAGGAAAATGTCCAAGCTGCATTGAAGACATCGGTTATAAAAAGGATCCAGGATCCAGGAATTAATGGAATACTGTGATAGTTAAGGTTTTGTGTCAGCTTTGCTTGAACAAAATTACCAGTGGCTTGGAAGTTGACATGTGATCATCCCCATGGTGAGATCTAATACAGTGTAGTTAACTCTTTGATGATTGGCTAAGAACAGTGTAGTTAACTCTATAATGTTCTGTAATAATTGATTATGAACAGGCATAGTTAACTCTATGATGAATGGCTATAAGCAATCAGTTGAGAGAATGTTTCCTCAGAGTGTAGCCTTCTTCTAATATAATGGACACTCAGGCAAAGCTTTCTTGCTTTCTGCTGAGTCTGGATCTTTCATGTGACTCATTCCTCAACCTCCAGTTTTTTGGTCATGAACTTGTGGTCTGCTTTATTATCTTCCTGTCTGCCTGCCTGCTTATCTGCCTGCTGGACTATCTATCTTCTGGCCAGACCTGCCTAAAAATCTTGGTTTATTTGACCCACACTTGGGACTCTCGCACCTCTACAGTTGTGAATAATTTCCTTGGTACAAACTTATATATATATATATATAAGTTTGTACCATATATCAAACTTATATATATATATCACTAGTTTTGCTTCTCTAGATAACCCAGCATAGACAAATTCCAAATGAAATGTTTCAGCAAATGGATGCAGTACTGAGGTGCTCATTCTCTTTGCCAAATACTTTGGAAGACAATTACCTAGCCAGCCAACTGAAAGACACCCATATCCATGCCTATTCCAAAGAAAGGTGATATAACAGAATTTGGAAATTATTTAGCAATATCATTAACATTGAAGACAAGTAAAATTTTAGGGAAGATAATTTTAAAACGATTTCAGCAGTACATTTATAGAGAATGATCAGAAATTCAAGCTGGATTTAGAAAAGGACCTGGAACCAGGAACATCACTGATATCAAATCGATCTTAGCTAAGAGCACGGAATACCAGAAAGATGTTTACCTATGTTCTATTGACTATTCAAAGGCATTTGACAGGTTTGATTATAACAAACTATGGGCAACACTGCAAAACAGGAATTCTAGAACATTTAATAATGCTCATGGGGAACCTGTATATAGATCAAAAGGCAATTGTTCACACAGAATAAGGGGATACTGCGTGTTTTAAAATCCTGAAAGTTTTGTGTCAAGGTTGTAGCCTTGCATCATACTCGTTAAATCTGGAGCAAATAATCTGAGAAGCTGGACTATATGAAGGAAAGCACAGCATGAGGATTAAAGGAAGACTCATTAGTATCCTGTGATACACAGATGACACAATCTTGGCTGATGAAAGTGAAGAGGATTTGACTCACTTACTGAAGAAGATAAAAGATGACAGCCTTCAATATGAATGGTAACTCAACATAAAGAAAACATAATCCAATAAGCAACATCATGCTAAATGGAGAAATGATTGAAATTGTCAAAGATTCCATTCTACTTGGATCCACAATCAATGTCCATGTAGAAGCAGCAGTCAAGAAATCAAGCAACATAATGCATTGGGAAAGCCTACCACAAAAGATTTGTGTAAAGTGCTAATACACAAAGATGTCACTCTGAGTACTAAAGTGCCACTGACCAAACCATAGCATTTTCAATTGCCTCAAAATAATAAGAAACCTAGACAATGATAAGGGAAGACCAAAAAGAATAGCTGCCTTTTAATTATGGTGTTGAGAAAGAATCTTGAATTAGAATCATAAGCATGAACAAATCTGTGTTAGAGAAAGTATAACCAGAATGTTCCTTAGAAGTCAGGATGGTGTACTTTGAACATGTTATCAAGAAGTACCACTCCCTGAAGGACATCATCTTGGTAAAATGGAGGAACAGCAAAGATGAGAAAGACCTTCAAGGAGATGGATGAACACTGTAATAATATGCTCAATCATAGAAACAATTATGAGGATGGCTCAGGAGCAGACAGCATTTTATTCTGTTGTATATTGTGTTGCCATGAGTTGGAACCAACTCAAAGGCATTTAGTAAGAACAAGAAGTGATCTTTGTGATAGCTAGAATTGGAGTGAAGTAAAGGAAAAGGCAAGTCTGTGTGGTAAAAAAAGGAGAATTAGCATTATGAGAAAATAAAAATACGCTCAAGTAACATCAACACCATAATTAATTCATATTGGTACCAATATACTCGATCATATATTTTTCTCAACGGTGATTAGCTGGCTGCCTTAAGGCTGTTGAGTGCATCTTCCTTTTCATAGACTAAATATG
>NW_006408545.1:10057451-10067644 GCF_000296735.1 Chrysochloris asiatica | reverse complement strand
AGTAAAGATGTCAGTTTGAGGACTAAAGTATGCATGATCCAAGCCATGGTATTTTCAATAAGCTCATATGCATGCGAGAGGTGGACAGTGAATAAGGAAGACCGTACAAGAATTGATGCAATTGTGTTGTGATGTTGGAGGAGAATATTGAAAGAACCATGGACTGTCAAAGAACAAGCAAATCTGTGTTGGAAGAAGTACAGCCAGAATGGTCCTTGGAAGCCAGGATGGCCAGACTTCGTCTCTCATACTTTGAACATGTTATCATATGGGACCAGTCACTGGAGAAGAATATTATATTTGGTAAAATGAAGGGTCAGAGAAAAAGAGAAAAACCACTAATGATATGGATTGGCAAAGTGGAGGAAAAAATGGGGTCACGCATAGCAATGATTGTGAGGTTGGTCCAGGACCAGGCAGTGTTTCATTGTGTTGCGCATAGAGTTGCTATGAGTCAGAATTGACTTAATGGCACCTAACAACAGCAACAATATTAATTAATATACTTAAGTAAATGAATGACATTATCAATATAATCCAGTTAAATATCAGGTATCTCAATAAGACCATTACTCTAATTTTACAATAAAATGTAAGTCCATCCCATCATGCTCTTTTTGACATTGTTTAAATTGTATGATTGGTTATCTATTGTGGTAGCCAGAATTCTAACACAACCTCAGTATTTCTATACTTTTACGGCAAAAGGAATTTTAAGATACAATTTAGGTCACTAATCAGTTAACTTTTAGTAAATTAAAAAAGGAGACTATTCTTGGTAGATCTGACCTAACCAGGTAAACAATTAAATGGGACTCAATACAAGAGAGCATTTTCTATTGGTTTTGACGTAGCAAGCTACCACCTTGTTAAAGGCCACATCTCTAAAGCCTAAAGGTAGTCTCTAGGTGTTGAAAAAAACAAAACAAAACTTCAGCTGACAATCATGAGGGAAATGAGCACATACGTTACAACCTAAAATAACTGAATTATGCCAACAACTTGAATTATCTCAGAAGAGAAACCTAAGTTCCTGGCCATGACACTCTGGTCATCTGGAATGCAACTTCTCGGCCTATTGAAACTCTGAGCAAAGAACCCAATTACAATGCATCTAGACTTCTGAGCTAGGGAAAGTAACACAGTAAATGAGTAGGTGTTAAATCTTGTAATTTGGTATAATTTGCTATGCAACAACAAAAAACAAATACACCTTTAAAACCACACCAATTCATAATTCATTTATAATTTTTGTCTACAAGAAAATTATCTCTCTTCTATATACTTAGAAACAATGATAAAATATATGTAAAATATTAGAAACTTATTTTGGAGCACAAGGAAACTTAAAACTAATGAAATATGTTTGCAACCCCTTATACCTTTCCAAACCTCATGTCTATAGAGAACACCATGGAAAGAAAATTGTATAATCTTCCAATGTAATATTATCTACTTCATCACATAAAAGAACACCAATGAAAAAGTTGGCAATCTTATTTTAAACAAAAAATGGTAACATCTGGGTGTATCTGAGAAGTAGCAAGATGAAAGCAGTATTCTAATCTTCATATCCTGAAATTAGATTTCAGAGTATAGAAAAACCAGTCATGGACATAGTTTTTTTTTATTGTTGGTATAGAATATCAAGAAGAAGTAATTTTAAAGTTCTTACTTCGAGTTTTCTAATTGCTACTTTCTTCTGCACCACAGGACTTAAAATTCTTTTCAGCTAATTCCTCAGGACAAAAAGATGACAGAAATACTTCCCAAATATCATCTACTCTCGTAAAGAAATATCATGAATGTTGCTTTGCTTAGACTTTTACATTGCTGTTAATAGATTTTAAACTGTTAAAAATCTAGTCATTCTTGAACTTGTTAGGTTGCTTGTTTTTCATGAAGTGTTTTTCTCTCTCTCTTTCTCTCTCTCTCTCTCTCTCTGTTGATTTTAAGGAATTCATGGCTCATATAATCTTATAAGAAAGTAAAATCATGATTCCATTTCTGCTTAGTCCTTGCAATCAAAAGTAGTTTTTAGTTGCTAACTTTTTAATTTAACAAAATTCAATCATGTATTCGTGTTATGTGATACATTGATCTGGAGTTCCTGGGTAACACAACTGGTTAACTACTGATTTACTAGCCCAAAGGCTGTAAGTTTGAACCCACCCATAGTGCTTCAAAGGACAGCCTGGTGATCTGCTTTCAAAAGGTCACAACCTTGGAAACACTATGTAAGATTTCTGTTTGCACACATGTGGTCAGAATCAACATGACAACAATTAGCAGCAACAAACCTCAGTCAGTTGGTTCTTATACAAAGAATATTTTTGTATAATAATTATTTTAGACATAAACACTTGGTATTATTCCTGAAAAAGTATGTTGTTGTTGTAAATGCTGTTGAGTTCTTTTTGACTTATATCAAACCTGTGTCAGTTTTCCAAGGAGCTTGAACCACTAACCTTGATAAACACATCCTATAGTGCCATAACAGGCTTAGTAGATAACCTCATTATGAGTTAGATAACACCATAAATTTTTGTGTTAAGATTAGCAAGATGTGTTGTATTAGCAACAACCTGAACCACCTATATTTCAGTAAATTGTGACATCCAGCCTGAAGGAGCTGTCCTTTTGTGTGACATGCATATTTGAACAGTAGAGAAGAAGACCCAGGGCTGAGCCAAAACAGTAAATCACATTCAAAATCCTTCTTATCCAATGATATGTTACATCTGGATATGTCATATACTTTTAGTCAAAATCATGACCAAGCCAGAGTGCAAAGAAGTCTGGGTATTCTTAATACAGGAGGAGAGCAAATCACTTGGCAGGGGTGTATAATATCATTATTAATAAGGAGGAGTGAAAAATTGTAATAGTAACACAATCAACATCCACAAAAGCAACACTCAAGAAATCAAACGACATATTGCATTGGGCAAATCTACTTCAGAAGATCTCCTTAAAGTGTTAACAAGCAAAGACGGCACTTTGAGGATTGTGGTGTTCCTGACCTAAGCCATGATATTTTCAATTGCCTTGTATGCATGTAAAAGCTGGGCAATGAATAAGGACGATCATAGAAGAATCTATGCATTTGAATTATTGTGTTGGAAAAGAATAGTCACTATCCTATGAGCCCTGGTGATGTGTAGTCAGTTATGCATTTGATTGATAGTTTAAATCCACCAGCTGTTCTCTGTGAGAAAGATGAGGTTGTCTGTTCCTGTAAAGATTTGCATCTTAAGAAACCCTAGTGAGAAGTTTTACTCTGTCCTATAGGGTCACTCTAAGTCAGAATCGACTTGACAGAAGTGGGTTTGGTGGGTTCATGGACTGCCAGAGAGTCAACAAATCTGTCTTGGAAAAAGTACAGCCAGCATGTTCTTTGAAAATAAGGATGGTGAGACTTTGTCGCACATACTTTGGACATGCTATCAAGAGGGAAGCGTCTCAGGAGAAAGACATCAAGCTTGGTAAAGTAGAGACTCAGTGAACATGAGTAAGACAATCAATGAGATGGACTGCCAAGTGGCTGCAACATTGAGCTCAAAATATTGGGCAGTGTTTCGTTCTGTTATATATTAGGGTCATTAGGATATGGAAATGACTTGATGGTGCCTGATAATAACAACAAATGCAATCAAACTCAGAACCAACATTAGATCAAAGTCCTGGTGTGCTGCTGTAGAATAAGCACTGGACCACAAGGTCAGTTTGAACTTCAAGGTGGGTGGTTCAAACCTACCAGCCACTCCACAAAAACCCTATACAGGGTTGCTATGAGTCTGAACCAACTCAAAGGCATTTAACACTAACAACAACAATATTCAAAAATATGCAAGGAATTACTCTGTGTATACTCTTAGGAAATGCACTAATAAATGTTTAATTACCTTTTAAATTTTCAATAACTAACAGTTTTATCTTTACTAAATCAGTTAAGGTCTAGTCTGTTGTCTTCCAGTATGTCAAAAATTCCTGACATGTTGGAAGTTCATGGTGGGGGGTGGTGTGCCTTGGAATTGATTCCTACTCATAGCAAACCTGCTTAGGGTTTCTGAGGCTGTACATCTTTGCAGGAGCAGAAAGCTTCATCTTTCTCCTGTAGAATGGCTAGTAGTTTCGAACTGCTGACCTTGAGGTTAGTAGCCCCACTCAAAGTTCATATGGGTTTGTTTTCATTTCAGATATAATAAATGTCTTTAACAAATCATTTTTCAAACTCACCCTCTTTAAAATACTTAATCTTAAAATCTGAAATGTATTTTAAAAACAGTTTCATAACAGTCTAAAATACTATTACAAAGTAATGTCTGTGTGAGTCTATATGTACCTACAATAAAGTATACCAAACTGTTAATTTTGGTTACTTACGAGTAGATTGGGTGAAAAATAAAGTATAAGGTATTAACAGTATGTTTCTGTATTATTTTAAACAAGGAACATGTATTAATTCTCTAATACATAAGTTAAACCAAAATAAAAATTAAATGTTTAATCAAGGAAGGAAATTCTACGCATACTTCTTTTTCTTTCATACTTTTATTCTGAATTTTAGTCCATCATAGATCCTTGTAAAAGTATTAAAAGTTCCAAATGTTAAATTAGCTTATTGTCTTGGAATGATAATTTTAGAATTATAATTTAAGGATGATAAAAGATAAATGTAGGAGCATTTTTATTTTATTAGAAAATTCAATGTCAAAGTGACTCACTTAGTCTCAGTATTGTGAAATTATCAATGTTATTTCAAGGATACTATGGACCTTTCTGAATATGAAATACAGAAGAAAATCAGGCATGCCTAACCAATTTTCCAACTATGAAAAATGAATATATTTCTCAATAGTTTCATTCTTATCTGGGTATTTATAATCATCTCAGATATTAAAATTATTCTTTAGTATTTTAAAACAAATATGATGCAATACTTTTTTTCCTCTACTATCATAGTATTTGTGGAATATATTAGGGATTTCTATTTTAGCAAAGAAAAATTTATGCTTTTTGTCTTTTCTCTTTTTTATTTTGTTTATTGTTACACATTCAAATTATATAAGGAACTTCTGGGGAGATATAAAAGTCAAAGTAATAACTTAATTCCCACACATTCAAGGCTACTGCATTTTTTCCTTTGTGACAAGATGATCGTTTTCAAACCCATTGTCTAGTGAGAGTAATGGATCTCAAAGTGGAGATGATATATCCAAGGCAAAAAGCTGATGAATCACTGCTTGGAGCCTTTCTCAGAAGATACCAAAACCGCTTCCAAATGCAGTATTCTGGGTGGAAGCATTTGTTTAAGTGAAGAGGTTAAGAGGAAATGTGAGTGATATAAAAGAACATTAGCAACATGTACCAAAGGACAAAGTGGAGAACGGATGGGAAGTTGGGTGGAATGGAGGTAGGAACTATAGGGAGGAAGTGGGTTACAGTTATTATTATTCCATAGAGTTGGTTGCAATTATTAAGATGAAACACCATGTCATTTGTTGAATGCAATACTTATGATCTTGCCTGCAAACTTTCTCTCAATTCACAGTGAAAAGTTTGTTTGTTTCTTTTCTTTTCTTTCTTTCTTCTTCTTCTTCTTTTTTTAATAGGACGAGCTTTAGTTAGGGGAGCACAGTTAAATATTTACACATACTCAGCTTTAGTATTTTATAATGCTGGCAGAATTATCATCTCATCTTGTACCTTGTAATACCACTGCAGCCCAGGAGTGAACTCTGTAAATTATGATGACAGAAAACTGAATGTAAGGTTCATATTCAACCTCTCCTTTTTGAATATTACATGAGTGACAAGATGTTACCCTAGAGAGGGCAGCTTTATCTGTGAACAGAGGATCTCTTAAGAGTCTGTTTGTTTTTCAGGGACTTCTGTGACAGTGGGATGACTTTGAGACAGACCTTTGTGGAGCAATCAGCTTGAGAATGAATGGAAAATTCTCTGGATCAAGGGAGCTAGTGAATCAAAGTTCAAGCATTAAATTCATGGAAAGTGAAAACAGAACAGTAATTTTTAAAAGAAATTTTAACTTTTTATTGTGAATTGAGTGAAGGTTTACAGACAAGACCATTAGTTTTACATTCAGCAAATCCTACACTTTGTTTCATCTCAATGACTGTAATCCCCTCCATGCAACAACAGTTAGCCCACTTCCTCCCTACGGTTCCTATTTCCATTCCACCCACCTTCCCATCCCTTGTCAACTTTGTCCTTAGGAAAATGTTGCCCTTTTGTTTGTTTGTTTGTTTGTTTGTTTGTTTTTGTTTTTGTTTTTTGTAAGTTTTTATTGTGAACTTAGTGATAGTCTACATGGCGGAACATCGGCTTTACACTCATCATTTCATTGCAATGATTACAGTCTCCTCCATGCATCATCATTCAACAGTATTTGCTTCCATTTCCTGTTTTGTTTTGGGGGGTGAGATGTACACAGAAACACTCAGGAATATACAATAATTTAAACAACCAAAGGACACATTATGCAAGTCTGCCTCCTGTCTGCCTGTACACAGTCCCTCTTTTTCCATGACTACAGAGTTCTCAGTTTCTCCTTCTCTCTATGTCCTCATCTCTGCCTCTATCTCTGGTGTAGCTGCTTCTCTGGATAGGGTTCTGCACTATGTATGTACTCTTCTTTCTTGATGGTCCTAAGGTCCTCTGTTTCTGTGCTATAAGATTAACTACTACCCTACATTTGTTATAAAACTTCTACCTTTACAGTTGTGACAGTCACAATTAGTAATGATAACAATTACTCACTATAGAATCATAAGAATCTTATCCCCCTCTCTTTTCACCAGACCCATCTAGACAAGATTAAAACTCTTCAGTAGGGACTATATCTTCCTCTGCACAATCTCAAACTAAACTCCCTCTTGAACTTTGTAAATCAGTCACTTCATGCCTTTATTGCTCCCTCATTTTAGATAGCTAATGCCTAAGTTGCCCATTCCTATCTACCCTGTATAGAGAGGGGATAGGATTGATACTTGATGTAAAGACTCCTTCCCTCTTAGTTGGTAGTTTGAGCCACTACATCCATAAGTATAGGCTAAGTTCATCAAATTGTAGCAATTTACATTTGTTTCCTTTATAAAAAATTGTTGTGTGTGTGTGTGTGTGTGTTTAATCTTCCTCTAGTTGAATTCTGATATTATCAAACCATTGAGGTTATGTCAGATGGGTACTATCTGCAAGTATGGGCATTCTTGGGCATCTCCCCTCGCTTCATATCAATCAGCTGGATGCTTCATTCTCTGTTCTAGCCCTCCATGGCTATGTCCTTGTCCATGGGCTCCGGAATCGCCAGGTTTCACCACACTTTGGACCAACCAGCCCTTCCTCTTCTCTCTCTCATCTCCAGGTCAACAGGCGTCTATGGAACATGGTTGAACTCAACCCATTTCTTCATTGCTGCCTTTCCCCCTCTTCCACTCACAAATAGATCAACATGGTCACCTGCAAGCTTATATGCCTTCTCATGTGTTCCCTTTGAATGTCAATCTTGGAGGGGTGTTTGTACTGAAAGGACTTGATTGCTTGCCTTGATAGCTCCCCAGAACAGTACTTTCAACCCAAGAAAGCACTTTAAAAATCCTGGAGTCCTGGTGTGGTTTTGCAGGTTAATGTGCTGGACCACAACATTGGTTTGATTGGCAAGGTCAGAGGTTCAAGCTCACTACACAAGATCACTATGAGATAAGACCGAGTGGACAGCACTTAACAATAACAATAATGGAAACTGTGAGAACTGGAAGAACTGTTAAGAAGTTAAGAGGACACATTATTTTTTTTTCTGCTTATTTGTTCATTATTTCATTTTTTAAAGTTTATTGCTATTGTTGTTAAGTGCCTTTGAGTCGTTCCAACTCATCTGAGGAGCAGTTGGTGAACTTGAACTCCTGAAGTTGCAGTTCAAATGACCTTGCAGTTCAGTGCATTAAACCATGGAGCTACATCAGGTAGGGTCTCTATTATTTATACCTTGGTGGCAGTGGTGCTTATGTGTTGTGGAGTCAGTTCCAACTCATAGTGACCCTTTATAGGGTTTTTGAGGCTGTAAATCTTTACAGGACCAGAAAGCCTCATCTTTCTTTCAGCGAAAAGCTGGTAGTTTCGAACTGCTGACCTTGAGGTTATAGCATCCCAACTCATAACCACGATGCTACCAGAGCTCCTTATTTATAACTTGGTGACCCTATAGTTCTTATCGCCAACTTTTAAGAGGAATGTTTCAATTAAAAAATGATTATTTTATTTTATTTTCAAAACAACATAAATGATACTATTATCTTCATTTTATACCATGAGGAAACAAAAATTTTGAGATTACTTATCTTGCCTAAGGCCAAACTGGCATCAGTAAGTAGCACATCTAAGATTTAAAGCGAAGTTTGTTTGATTCAAAGGACCTTTCATTTGTGAATCCTAGGGTAAAAAAAAAAAAAGTATCTTCTATTATAGCCAAATTTCAACTATTGAAATGTAGACTTTCATAAATAGAATTTTTTTATTCAAAGCCAAGACCTTAATAAGTACCAGAGCCAAAACTAGAGCAGGTTTTCCCAAATCTGGTACCACATCTTACAAACTAGTCAAGTTTTTCTTAGTTATTTCACATTTGCCAAGTGACAAAGCATCTCAGGGATACAGCTTAAATTTATTTTAGGATAATATTACTTATAATCTTAATTTTTTAAAATTTGGAAATATCCTGAGTTAATACTGAAATATCATTTGCTGTCAGAAATTAGTCACCAACTGTATTTCTTTGGCTAAAAGAAAAGTGGCCAACAACGCAGCAGAATGTCTGCACCAAAAGTTCAGTCATTCTGGTGATGAAAAAACAACTTTATCACATCCTCATCTATGTTTTTGTAGCAGAGAAAGAGAATCATTAATCTTGTGGGGCTTGTGACAATTTATCTTCAAAGACTTCAAGTGGTATAGAGTTTATCAAAAGATTAATAAACCCAGGATACAATTTTGGTTGGATTAGCAAAATGTCTAAAATAATTGATTTGACTTAATACTAATCTTTATTTATGAAGACATAAATTTAACAAAAAATCAGGAGACTAGCAAAATGCCTCATATTTTGAGATGTTTTCAGGTTTAAGTCTATGAGAATGTGGAATTAATACCTCTGATGAAAATATGTTTAATCCTGACAGTTTGGTAGACTGGTAAGAAAGAATGCCCATCAGTTTCAAGTTTTGAACTGTACTTAATATTTTATGTAGTGCATATAATTTCTATTTAATTGTCTTAAATGACCAGAACTCACAACTGATACAAAGCTTTTTCAATTAATATTTATTAACAAATCAACCAAATTTAAAGGAATTTATTATGACATTTTTTCTGTTTTTACCATCTTTCAGAATTTATTAAACAATATTGTTAATAGCACACACAAGTAACCTTTTTTTCTGAAAATAATTCACAATAGTTGCAGCAGTACATCCATAGTAAATTGTCAGAAATTCAAGTCAGATTGAGAATATGACTTGGAATCTGGGATGTCATTGCTGACATCAGATGAATAGATGTTGAAAGCAGAATTTTATTGATTATGCAAAGGCATTCGGATGTGTGGATCATAACAAACTCTGGAAAGCATTGCAAAGAGTGGAAATTCCAGAACACTTAATTGTTCTCAAGGGGAAACTGTGCATAGACCAAGAGGCAGTTGTTCAGACAGAACAAGGGAATACTAAATGGTTTAAAATCAGAAAAGATGTGTGCCAGGGTTGTATCTCCTTGGGGGTGTTCCTCTTTTCTGCTGGCTCTCTGTTTTTCCAAGCATGATGTTGTTTTCCAGGGCATGGTCCCTCGTGATAACATGTCCAAAGTATTGATTGCATCTAAAGAAAACAGAAATCCTCACAACTGGATCAATAAGCAGTATTATTGTATTAAAATAATGGGAGAAAAGATTGAAATAGTCACAGTTTTATTTCTCCTCTACATTCTACACCGTCTACGTGGTCAATAAAGCCAGCAATATATTACATTGGGCAAATTTGCAAAGTTTTCATTAAAGCATTAAACAGTAAATATGTCACTTGGAAGACAAAGGCTAGCCTGACACAAGCTATGTTTTTCCAATCACCTCATTTGCATACAAAGCTGGACAATTACTAAGGAAGACCTAAGAGGAACTGTTG
>NW_006408545.1:10054921-10056971 GCF_000296735.1 Chrysochloris asiatica | reverse complement strand
GTTTGTTTTTAATTTATTTTGGTAGACAGACCATAGTTCTTTCAATGTTCCTTGCAAACACTATAAATTAAATGCATCAATTTTTCTACAGTCTTGTTTCTTCATATTCCTGTTTTTGCATATATGTGAGGCCATTAAAAATACCATGGCTTGGGTCAGGCACACTTTTTCCACAGAGTGACATCTTTGCTCTTTAAAACTTTGAAGATGTCTTTTGCAGCACGTTTTCCTAATGCCAGTTTGATTCCATGAGTGTTACTTGTGAATCCAAGAAAAATGAATTACTTTAAACTTCAAACTTTTCTCCATTTATCATATTATTTATTGGGCCAGTTGTGAGAATTTTGGTTTCTTTATATTGATGTGCAATTCATACTGAAGACTATTCTTTGATTTTTATCAGTAAGTATTTTAAGCCCTTTGCCTTCCAGAAAGCAATGTTGTGCCATCTGCATATCAAAGGTTATTAAACATTCATCTTCTAATCCTGATGTCACATCCATCTTCATATATTCCACCTATTCAGATTATTTGATAGGAGTGGCACTATAGAATAAGCATTGGACTGCTAACCATAAAATTGGTGGTTCAAATCCACTAGCCACTCCTTGAAAACCCTATACGGGGTCGCTATGAGTCAGAACTGATTCGATGGCACTTCACAACAGCAAACAACAATATACAGATTGAATAAAGTGAAAAGTTACAACCCTGTGCACACCTCTCCTGATTTTAAAACATGCCATATTCCCTTATTCTGTTCAAACAACTACTTTTGGTCTATGTATAGGTTCTCCATGAGCACAATTAAGTGGTTTGGAATTCCAATAATTCTTATATTATCCCTAATTTGTTATGAACAACATATTATCTTATAATTCACTTGTTATACTTAATAATATCTTGTTTGTTCATACTTTTGCTTTCTTGCTTGTTTTTGCACATTTGTTTGAAAATAATTTTGTTATGTACAAATAAAATGTTACCATTAATTTTCTAATGGCTATACTTCTTTTTTCGTACCTCATTATCATTGACTTGTGTTTCAGCACATTTGTAAGCAGAAATTATTAATGTAGACATATTGTGTTGCTTTAGATTTTATTAGAGAGTGATCAATATTTTATTTATTTGACTTAAAATTAAGCTATAAGAGTAAGTTCCTTTCTAGACAGGAGGAGTGTCTAAGGACCATAGTCTCAGAGGTTCCACTGGTCTCTATGCAACCAGTAAGCCGGTTCTGGGTTTTGGTTTTTTTATGTAATTTTGAATTTTGTTTCACATTTTTCTCCCACTCTATCCAGGATCTTCTAATGTGATCAAAGCTGTTGTCAATGGTAGCCAAGTATCATCTAGTTCTTCTGATTTCAGATTCAATCTTTCTGATTGGAGGCTGAAATTAAATTGCTGTGTTAGTCCATCAGACAAATTGTTTCATGAGGCTTTGATTTTCTTCATTCTTCTTTATTCAGGACAGTGAGGGGCCAGTGGTTTCCTCTTAGTGGTCACTCACAAACTTTTAAGACCTCAGTCACTTCTCCCAAGTAGGATGTAGAACATTGTCTTTGTAGATTATGTTATATCAATTGTCTTTGGTTTCCCATGAAGGTTTGGTCTTAAGCCCCCAGGCCCATAGACTCATTCCCTCATGGTATGTGGTTGTGTTTAAGAAGTTTTCATTACTTTGTCCTCTGGATGTTCACCATACTCATGGATATATTTGCAGTACAGGTAAATATTCATATAGAAATATCCTCTGTCAAACCTATATATATTTGTGGGTATAGTCCCATTTTTCCCTCCCATATTTGACCAGTCTTCGTGTGTATCCATGCATCCATCACCATTGCAGAACTGTGTATGTAATACTATTTTTCTCTGTTGCCTTTAGTTCTTGCATTCCTCCCAATGTCATACATAAGGTTTTAGATAGACCTTCCTTTTATTATATATTGCCTTTCCATTCACTCAGATTAATATGTGTTTACCATCTAGGTTATTGAAAATACCAAGTCATGTTATTTTCAGTAACCTCATATCCACACGAAAG
>NW_006408545.1:10051718-10053411 GCF_000296735.1 Chrysochloris asiatica | reverse complement strand
AATGGAAGAATGGACAAACTAACTATAATACATATACACAATGGAATACCATGCAATGTTGAAGATTAATGATGAATCCGTGAAACAATGCATACCATTAATGAACCTGAAGGACATTATGAGTGAAATAAATTAATCACAAAACAATAAATATTGTATGAAGTCACTATTATAAAAAGTCAAGAAATCATTTTCACTTAAAAAGCAACATTCTTTGATCATCTCATGTACTTTGGACATGTTGTAAAGGAGGATTAGCATCTGGAGAAGGATGTCATGGTTGTTAAAATAGAGGGTCAGTGAAAACAGGAGGACCCTCAATGTCATGGATTGACACACTGGCTGCAACAATGGGCTCAAACAACAAAGACTGTCAGCATGGCATGTGATCAAGCAGTGTTTTGTTCTGTTGTAGATAGGGTCACTATGAGTCAACATAAACTTGACAGCATCTCACAACAGTGATAACAGTATTATTATTATGAGTCTGTGTCAACCAAACCACTATTTTTGCCTACAGACTAATGGTTTCAATAGTATCTGTAATGTCGCCTTGTAGCAGGAAGTTCTCAAATAAATCTTTACAAAAGCAGCCTGAAGTGATAAAATAATTGGAACGTTATTGTGTTTTGTTTTGAGTTTGAAGTGACATATGAATTTAGTCCACATTACCTAGGATGAATGGAGTTCCGGTGTGAATTGTAAGATAACAATTTACTGCTGATTGCAAGGACTGCAGTTGAAATCTACCAGCATCTCCTTGGAAATCCTGTATAGAGTTATTATGAATTGAAACCAATATGACAGCATTTAACACTAACAACAAAAACTTAGAAAGAATAGTAAATTGATGAACAATAATGTAAGTTTATCAGGTAGTGGTAGCATAGTGGTTACGTATCTGGCTGCCAACCTCAAGTTCATCAGTTTGGAACTATCCGTGATTCCATGGGAGAAAGATGAGGCATTCTGCTCCTGTAAAGATTTACAGTCTCTGAAACCCTGTGCAGGGTCACTATGAGTTGGAACCGACTCCAAGGTACTTAACAACAACAACAACAACATATCTAGCTTAATGCAGAATTCATGTGTTTCAAAGATTGCCATAAAACAATATGAAGTCTGTCAACAAAGAGTGTCGGAAGTGTTTTAGAATTTTTCAGATTAATTTGTTTACTTTAATACAAAAGAGAGAAAAAGTATTTTTTCATGTCTGAATTTGATTTGCAAAAAGCAGTCTAATGGTCAATTTAAAATTATATCTCAAGAATATTTCAGTGTGTTAAATTAGAAGTTCTAGAAATACCAAGAGAAAAGAACTAGCTTGACTTTTCAGCCTTCCTCCATATTTCTAAATGACTCAGTAATCTTGTTGAATATCTATACAGCTAAGAAGGAAACCTTCCAAAATACTTACATTGTAAATTTCAAAAAAAAAAATACATGCCTAAGGAATATTAAGGTTTTCCCAAGCAAAGATGTTGGTGAGATGATGTCATTGCAATGACAATTTGGTCTCAGCACTGTCATCCATAGTACCCTGGCCAGGAAGGACCAAGTTGATGGCGAAAGAATATCATTTATGAAACATCTATCATTGGATCTTTGTGTGTGGAAAACTTTGTCCAGAGAGAAGCTCTGAAGCTGTAAAATCTTGAGCCCAGAGTTAGTTTGGAGTGGAGATGATGGCTAG
>NW_006408545.1:10049733-10051270 GCF_000296735.1 Chrysochloris asiatica | reverse complement strand
ATTAAAGTTCTCCACAGCTGAAACAAATCTCATAGAAAATATAGTTTGGAGAACAAGATCTTCAAGATTGGGAGCCTGAAAAGAGAGCAAGCCAAATCCTTTGAGGAATCTGGCAGTTTAAATGCATATGGGGTTGGACTAAAGAGGAAAGCAAAATTCTAGACGTGGGCTATTTATCACAGGAAAACTTAACCTTGAGGATGAAAGGAAACTCTGATTCCCAAGAAAATCCAGGAGAAGGCTGTTCCAGGTAAAGGGATGAAGATCAATGAGATATTGAAATCCACAAAACAAAACAAACAAACAAACAAACAAAAAACCCAAAATCCAAATCTCCATTTGAGTACTTTTATTTGCTGTGAGTTAGCCAACTTCAAGAATGCCTATGCTATCAGTTCAAGTGGTGATAATGAAACAAGAAGATGATTTCAAATACAAAATAAGTAAAGTTCTGATGTCATTATGAGTTGGAATCAACTCAAAAGTGCCTAACAATAAAATAACAATAATCAATCAAGTAAATATTTTGAATGCTGTTGCTGTTAAGTACCATGGAGTCAGTTCTCATCCATACTGACTCTCCATTGGGATTCTGAGGAGCTGCTGGTGAGCCTGAACCTCCGACCTTGTGGTTCAAACTGACCTTGCCTTTCGGTGCATTAACCGACACCGCCAGTGCCAGAAATGAGCCTCTCAGTTGGAAGATACTCCAAATGCAACTGGGGAAGAGCTGCCTCTTCAAAGCAGAACTGATCATGATAATCTGAAGAGAGTAAAACCTTCAGGACCTACATTCACTGGTGTGGCACAACTCAAAATGAAGAGACATAGCTGTAAAAATCCATTAGTTATCAGAACATGGGATGTAAGAAGTATGAATCTAAGAAAATTGGAAATTGTCAAAAATGAAAAGGAACGCAGAAACATCAGTCTCCTAGCCATTAGTGAGTAGAAATCGACTAGTATTGGCCATTTTGAGTCTGACAATCAAATGGTTTACTATGCTTTCAATGGTTAACTGAAAGGAATGGCAGCAAAATGAACATTTCAAGATCTGTCTTGAAGTATAAGAATGTCTGTAATAGAATAATATTCATATACCTACAATGAAGACCAGTTGATACCACTAGTATTCAATTTATGCACCAACCACTAAAGTCAGTGAAGATGAAATTAAAGAATTCTACCATCTTCTTCTGTCTGAAATCGATCACACATACAGCCAAGATGCATTAATAATTACTGGTTATTTGAATGCAAAGGTTGGAACCAAAGAAGGAAGGATTAGTCACTGGAAGATATGGCCTTGGAGACAGAAACCATGTTGGAGACTGCATGACAGAATTATGAAATACCAATGACTTCTTCATTGAAAATACCATTTGTAAACATCGTGAAAGACCACTAAACAAATGGATCTCACAAGGTGGAAAACACAGAAATGAAACTGACTACATCTGTGGAAAAGAAGGAAAAGCTCCAAGTCATCAATCAAGTGCAGACTGTGGAACAGACCATAAATTGTTCATAGACAAGT
>NW_006408545.1:10046340-10048303 GCF_000296735.1 Chrysochloris asiatica | reverse complement strand
CAGTATGGGTTGCACCTCAATGTAAAGAAAACAAAAATCCTCACAACTAGACCAATAAGTAACAACAAGTCCAATGGATAAAAGATTGAAGTTGTCAAAGACTTCATTTTGCTAAGATCAACCATCAAACAATGAACAGCAGTCAACAAATCAAACAACATATCGCATTAGGCAAATCTGCTGCACAAGAGCTCTTTAAAGTGTTCAAGAGTAAAGATGTCAGATAAGGTGTGTCTGACGCAAGCCATATTATTTTCAATAACTTCATATGCATGTGAAATTTAGATAGTGAATAAGAAAGACCATAGAAGAATTGATGCATTTGAGTTATGGCGTTGGATAAAAATATTTAAAAAATACCTTGGACTGACAAAAGACCAAACAAATGTGTTGGAAGAGGTACAGCTAGAATGTGCATTGGACGGCAGGATGGCCAGAATTCATCTTTCATGCTTTGGGCATATTATCAGGAGGGATTGGTCCCTAGAGAAGGACCTTATGCGTGGTAAAATGAAGGGGTGGCGAAAATGAAGATTCTAATGAGATCGATTGTGACAGTGAGAGCAGCCAGTGGGATCAAGTGCATCAATGATTGTGAGGTTGATACAAGATCAGGCAGTGTTTCATTCTGTTGTGCAACGGGTCACTATAAGTTAGTATTGAGTCAATGGTATCTAACAATAATAGCAACAAACAAAACTCATCTGTGAAAATCATAATAAGGACTATGCTTATTAAAAAATCAGTGATGAAGATAATATAGTAGTTAACCTGTGATACTACTGAGATGACATAGATTTTGCATGTACATTGTATTACCTATGAAATTAGCAAGGTAGTATATAACTTTTATTTTTAGTCTATATATGTTTCATATGATCACTTCTTTAAAGTCAACAAAGGAGAAAACTTATTTTTATATAATTTCTCATTTGTTACAGTATCACAAATAATTACAATTGTTTTGGGTGCCTACTCATAGCCCAGCATGAGGATTTTCAAACTTCAAGGCTCACCAAACTGTCTTAAGTCAGCTCATACCTATTATTATTGTATGACCTGGAAATTTAGAATGGTTTTGATGTTTAAAATCATTGAAAGAAAAATCAAAATAATATTTTAACATGAAAAAATTACCTGAAATTATAATTTTATTGTCCATAAATATTTACTGGAATTTGGCTACGTACATTCATTTACCTATTGTATATGATTGCTTCCACACTAGAGCAGAAGAATTGACCAGTGGTATAAATATGTGGCCCCAAAGTCTAAATGTTCATTATCTCACTATACATAAAGTTTGCTACCACGCTCTAGATTTTCTCTTAGTGTATATCTATACTTCTGCAGGTTTTATTTTACCATATGCTTCCTCTTGGATCTAAAATGTGTAGACATTTTTCTAAATGCGTGTAAGAATTTTCCAGAAGTGTGTTGCTTAATAAAAACATTTTTAGCATTGTCTGATCAGGATGCTAGTGACTTCATAGTGGAAATTTACTCACTACGAAATTGGTTCTACTTTAAAAGTAGAGGTTCCTAAAGCAACTAGCTTTCTGTTATTTCCATAAAAAGAAAAACATAAATTTTAAGTAAAATAAATGTTCAGAGTCTTGCTTATTTCATATAAACATAAAAATCTCTACTATGAGAATAATTGTTGTGATTAATTGCTGTTAAGTCTGTTACTGACTAGCAGTGAGAATCATTAGTTTAATTCAGGTAACATTTGTTGTTGTTAGGTGCGATTGAGTCAGTACTGACTCATAGAGACAATACGCAAAACAGAACAAAACACTGTCTGGTCCTGGGCAAGACTCACAATTGTTGCTACATTTGAGATTGCCACTATGCCAATCCATTTCTCTGGGGTCTTCTTCTTTTTCTCTGACCCTCCACTTGACCAAACATAATATCCTTCTCCAGTGACTGGTCCCACCTGACAAATATATCTGAAGTA
>NW_006408545.1:10032534-10045465 GCF_000296735.1 Chrysochloris asiatica | reverse complement strand
TCTGCATCATTCAATATTTTGTCCAGAGAATCCTTCAAAAACAAATGTCGAGCTGTGATATTTTTCTTCAGTTCCCTCAGCTTGAGAAATGCTGAATTAATTTTTCCCTTCTGGTTTTGTAACTCCAGGCTCTTGCACATTTCATTATAATATATGACTTTGTCTTCTCAAGCTGACCTTTGAAATTTTCTGCTCAGCTTTTGTACCTTGTCGTTTTCTTCCATTTACTTTAGCATCTCTATACTGGAGAGCAGGTTTCAGAGTCTCTTCTGACATTCATTTTGGTCTTTTTCTTCTTTATTGTCTTCTTCATGACCTTTTGTTTTCTTCCTGTATGATGTTCTTTATGTCATCTCAGAACTCTTTTGGTCTTTGGCCTTTATTGTCTAATGTATCAAACCTGTTCTTCAGATGATCTCTAAATTCAGGTGGGATGTATTCACGGTTATATTTTGGCCCTCATGGATTTGTTTCCATTTTCTTCAGCTTCAGTCTGAATTTGCATATGAGAAATTGACGGTTTGCTCCACAATCTGCCCCTGGCCTTTTTTTGGCTGGTGATTGGGAGTTTTTCCACCGTCTGTTTCCTCAGATGTAGTCATTTGATTTCTGTGTATTCCATCTGGTGATTTCTGTGTATTCCATCCATGTGCATAGTCATCTTTTATGGTTTCTCAAAAAGGTATTAGAAATGAACAAATCATTGGTCTTGCATAATTCTATCATGTGATCTCCAGCATCATTTCTATCACTAAGGCCATAATTTCCCACTGCTGATCCTTCTTTGTTTCCCACCTTTCCATTCCAATTCTCAGTGATTATCAGTACATCTCGATTGCATATTTGATCAATTTCAGACTGAAGAAGTTGGTAGAATTCTTAAATTTCATCCTTAAAGGCTTTAGTGGTTCTTATGTAAATTTGAATAATAGTGGTATTAACTGGTCTTTCCTGTAAGGGCATGGATATTATCCTATCACAGACAGAATTGTACCTCATGACAGATCTTGATATGTTCTTTCTGATGATGAATACAACACCATTGCTCACTAATTTGTCATTCCCTGCATAGTAAACTATCTGATTTCAAATTTTAAATGGATAATACCAGTCCATTTCAGCTCACTAGTGCCTAGGACATCGATGTTTATGTGTTTCATTTCATTTTTGACAATTTCCAATTTTCGTAGAGTCATACTTCTTACATTCCATGTTCTGATTATTAATGGATATTTACAGCTGTTTCTTTTCATTTTGAGTTTTGCCCCATCAGCAAATGAAGGTCCCAAGGACTTTACTCCATTTGTGTCATCAAGCTCAACTCTACTTTGAGTAGGCAGCTCTTCCTCAGTCACATTTTGAGTGACTTCCATCCTGGTGATTGTGGTGGTGGTTATGTGCCGTGGAGTCAGTTCTGATTCATAGCAACCTTGTACAGGGTTTCCGAGGCTGTAAATCTTTACAGGAGCAGAAAGTCTCATCTTTCTCCTGAGGAATGCCTGGTAGTTTCGAACTGCTGACTTTGAGGTTAGCTACCCAGTTATTAATCACTATTCTACCAGAGGTTCCAACCTGAGGGGCTTATTATCTAGCACTATATCTGACAGTGTTTCACTGCTATTCAAGTAACATAGTCATGACTATATACTTTTTATTTAAATTAAGAATTATTCACCTCAATTCACAATCAAACTTAATTTGTTTTTTAAAGTAAAAAGTATAATTGCACATTTAAAACATAGCAACTTTAACAAATGATATTGTGGAAAATTTACTTCAGGTAAGATAGATAAGACATAATGTATTCTATTTCTTCCAAAAAGTGTATCTAAAAGCCTTGGTCATTATGTATACAAGAAACACAAAAACTATAAAACATAATTATATGTAGGGAACTCAGAAATCTAGGAAAGAAATTATTTTTGAGTATGCTAGGATATTTTTTCCTTCTTTGTTTCTACTTACTTCATAAGTCCCGGACTTGTAGCTAAGGAAGTCAACGGACCAAAAACAGAAATAGACCCAAAAAAAGCACACCAAACTAAAACAAAGCTCCATTTACTCTATTCAAATGATGAGAAACTGGGCAACAAGAAAGACAGAAAACTTTTGAATGATAATTCTTCTTTACTAGTCAAACACAACAGAAAACTGTTGCCTCTCTCCCTATCCATGAAAATTGAGCTGTCGTCATTGTTGTTGTTGTTAAGTGCTGTCAGGTCAGTTCCAACCAATAGTGACCCTTAATATGGTTTCTGAGGAGCAGCTGGTAAGCTGATTTCCATATTTCCCAGGTTATGAGGAGGTGAGCCTCCCCTCACCCTTTTCTTTGGTGTTAGAGAAGGCAAAGGGGTCCTGGTGGTGTAGTGGGTTATGCATTGTACTGCTACCCACAAGATCAGCATTTCAAATCCATCTACTCTTTAGGAGAAAGAAGACGTTTTATGTTCCTGTGAAGATTTACATCCTTGGGAACCCTATACAGTGTCATAATGAGTCGGAATCGACTCAGTGACACACAACAACAACAAAGAGGTCAAAGTAGTAAGCCTGAACATTAAACACCAATAGGTATTAAGGAAGATTCATCAACACATAGTATCAGTGGATGCCATGATACTTACCATACATATATATTTTTTTAAATTAACTCACATACCAAAATCTGGCCCAGTCTCCACAAAATTATGCTGAGAGTAAAAAGCTAATCTCAATAAGATCACTTACTATATGAATCCATTCAAGTAACATTTGTGAAATGACAAAATTATAGAAATGGAGACTAGTTTAGTGATTACCTGAGATTAAGTAGGGAGTGCAGGTGGTAGGGAAATTGTATTGGCTATAAAAGGTCAGTGTGAGGAATCCTTGTAGTGATGGAAATGTTCTGTATGTTAATTGTAGCAATGTCAGTATACTAATTTTAATATTATATTATTTCTCCCACTGGTTAAAACCTACAAAGTTCCCTTAGTATTATTTCTCAAACATTCATCTAATCTATAATTATCTAAAACCAAAATGTTGAACAAAAATGATACAGAAGTCTTCACTTTAAAACATTTTGCAATATTAGTATCAAATGCTATGAAATGTTGCAAGCATTCTATTTTAAAATGGGTACAAAACATTATATATTTTCAAATAAGTGTATGCAATAAGTACTTTTCAAATTCAAAATCCATGTTATATAGTTTTAAAATGCTTTGTTTATGCCACTTAAAAATTAAGCAAGATTTCTTTTAGTACTCTTATAGCACTAAAAACATACGTTTATTTTTATAGTTTCTCAATGAGTTTTGTTTGTTTTTTCTCTTGGGAACTTAAAGTGAAAGGGCCTGCAACATGTCCTAAACATTTTTTTTATTTTGTGGACTGAAAGTGAAAGAGATTGTAACATTTCACTCTCAAGGCCTTTTTTGTATCCTCAGCCTAGCACAATCTGACACCCAACAGGTGTGCAAATGAGTATAGCATGAAAGGATGAATGTATAAAAGGATAGATGGATGAATAAAGGCCAACATAATGTGATAATTTGTATATATCATCCAAATGAGCGGTGCTGTACTATTTCTGTTGCTCACTAAAGAAGATATGAGGTCTTCCCTGAAGCATCCACTTGCCCTAAAATGGCAACTATTATGGGCTACCAAACCCTTTTTATACAAAGGGGAAAATGTCAGGAAAATAAACTGCTTTTTTGCTTTTTATCAGTAGCTATTTTAAGACGGAAAAGAAAATGTGAATCTTAAAATCTTATAGTCAATGTGTATCTTCTTTAGGTTCTCAACTGCAAAATTTTGTTCCAAATACGTTTACTAGACTTCAGAACTCAACAGAAAATATAACAGGCACTGAAATATGTGATAATAAACACCAAAATTTATAATAAATTAGAAAAATTGTGGCATTATATCAGGTGTAATGAGGAACCTTGCAAATATTAGTTTGGAAATGCAGACCATTATAGTTTTCTTTAGCACTTATTGCTGTCCAGTCTCCAAAAAATTTATCACAATTATTAGAGATCTCTCACAAGGTTTCCCAGAAAATTCCTCCTCTCTACTTGACAGCTGTAGCAGATAAGCACTGAACTGCAAACCACAAGTTAGTGGTTTGGACCCACCAGCCACTCCATGGGAAAACAATGAGGATTTTGACAGCTGCAAAGATTTACAGCCTAGAGAACCCTGTACAGGGTCATTATGAGGTGGAACAAACTCAATGGAACTTAACAACAACTACTTGATCACAAAGCTATATTTTCAGAATACTGCATCTCAAACTTTAATTCAATTTAGAGAATAACATGGAGGTTTATTAAAATACAGAATGCATGGTCCCACCTTCAGAGGTTCTGATTCAATAATTTTCCTATTGGCCCTGAAAATTTACATTTCTAAATTCACAAATATGTTGATCTTGTTTGTCCAGGATCCACTCTTATAGTGGTTTTGCTTTATAGTAACATTTAAGTGTAAAATTGTTATTTATTCAAGATTAAAAAGATTTTCCATAACATAATCGAATCTAATAATATTTGCTAAATACTTCATTAATGTAAACATTTATGGAAATTCTGTTCAACATAATTTTATATTATTTTAAGAATATCAGCTTTTAATGAATGGGCCACAAAAGCGAAAACCAGAAAACTGAATATTTTCAGAATCTAGAACCCACCATTTGAAAATGTCTCCATAAACAGCATTTAACTGTCCATTATTTTTTGTTTTTTTTGCTTTCCTTTTTTTTTTGTTTTTTAATGAACACTATTGATACATGGACTATACCATGCTATCCTTATTTAAAATAAAAGTGACTTACTTTTATTAGTTTTTAAATTTTTGTTTGTTATAAAGTTAGCAATTCTATAAATCAATTTTGTTCATTTAAGCACAATAAGTATACTTGACTCCCTTCCCTTATTTTAAAGTCTGTACTAGAGATGGAATCAAGTGAGCCTACTCCAACAGATTCGTACCACTCTGATGATGTAAGGAATCACAGCTCCATGTTGACATGTTCCTTTGTGTAAGATGGAAAGCATTTAGAAGATTTTGAACAGAGGAGGGAAATGAGCTGCCTTAAATTTTATAAAGATCTGTTTGGGCTTCCATGGTGAAATTAAATTCATGAGGGTAAAAATATAAAAATAAAACTATATTATAGAAATTTAAAAAATGAAATGTAGTTAATGTTAGGTTATTTCTCCAGAGAGAGTAAACATAAAAGTAAAGAGATCTAGTGATAGATTTTAGAAGAATATGAAAAATCAATAAATAGCAAGGAGTATTAGAATATTTCAGAATATATTTGACTTAAAACTAGAACTAGTGGCTTATAGTTGATATAAATTACTCCTGTCCCATGGGGGTAAATTGGAATAATAGATCTCCACTATATTGGGAATGTCTTGAGTGTATAATAAATGCTTTATAAATATTTATTCATTTGAATTGGATTTGAAATTCAAGCAAACTAACAAGTGGATCCACAAATCCTGTGGCCCACTTGTTCTTCTCTTACTAACATCTAATTTTTCATCCTTCATTTAAAATTTAGAAGATATCCGTAATTGGAACT
This sequence comes from Chrysochloris asiatica, assembly GCF_000296735.1. NCBI lineage: Eukaryota > Metazoa > Chordata > Mammalia > Afrosoricida > Chrysochloridae > Chrysochloris > Chrysochloris asiatica. The sequence continues at coordinate 10,039,878 of NW_006408545.1, read as the reverse complement.
TAACATTAAAATATTTCTAACATAAATCTCATTGATAATTATAATTTTTAGAGTTTTAAATACTAAATCAACAGGATATTATTGGTATAAAAGATGCACTATGGATGGTGATTTCTCTTATATTCTACCATAAAATAATTTTGAATGAAATGTTGGAAAATGGTGTTTGAGGTTGAATCTTAAATTAAAAATCAGGATTATGAAACATTTTAAGTACTTCTTGGAAAACATGTTGCAAAAATCTGTCTTGTGATATATGAAGTAAGTATCAGAAACAAATTCAAAGATGGATCACTAGAAATGAATTCTCTTAAAAATGTGTTATCAATAATCCCAATATTTGAACTGCTGAGCCCATGGGTACTAACTTAGTCACTAAGGACTAGAGTTGAGAGTAAAGTGTCCAACTAATATGAAGTTGGGAGAGGTGCACAAGAACACCCAGACTTGCAGATAGTACCCATTGAACCTAGCTTAGATGTCTTGATGATCATAACTCAACTAGAGGAAGATAAAGAAGTTTGATACAGGAAGCAAATGAAAATTGCTACAATTTGATAAGCTTGACCTTGCTTATCGATGTATTTGCTCAAAATACCAACAGAGAGGGAATGATTCTTCACATCAAGGATCGAGTCTATCCCCTCAGTACAAGGTTGATAGGGACAGGAAATTTAGACATTGGCTACCTAAAATAAGGGTGGAGGGCTATAAAGGCATGAAGTAGCTGGTTTATAAGTTGTCAAGAGGAAGTTTAGTTTCAGAAGTGAAGCAGGGAAAGAAGAATCCCCACTGAATAGTTTTCATCTTGTCTAGATGGGTCTGCTGAAAAGATATGGGACTAGGATAAAATTTTATTCTATAGTGAGTAATTATTATCAAGATTAATTATGATTGTCACAACTGTAAAGGTAGAAAGTGTAACAAAAAGTGGGGAGTAGTTCATCTTACATTCCAGGAAGAGAGGACCTTAGGACCACCCAGAGTGAAAAGCATGAGCAGAACATGGGATCCTAATCAGAGCAGCAGAGACACTAGAGATGGAGACAGAGATGTTGGTATGGAGAAACTGAGCAGCTGAGGACTCCAGACTCATGGAAAGAGAAAGACTGTGTGCTGGTGGGCAGAAGTCTGGCTTGCAAAAATTTCCCTTTTGTTGTTTAAATGATTATATATTCCTGCATGTTTTTGTTTCATCAGAAGTACATAAATAGATAAAAGAGGGAATAGAGGCAAAAAAAAAGAATCTCCATATTTATGAGGAATTATAATTTCAGATAGAGAGAGAGAAAATTTCCAGACTGAGCATATCCATGAGTCTAAATGAATTTTGGATTTCCCACAGCTTTGGATAATTTGTCTTCAATGATGTGAATAATGAGAAGGATTTAGACATACTATAATTTGAATGGAGCAATATATCACAATGAATACAACTCAAGAGTTAAGTCTTCAGTGCCAACCTGCCTACTTCTATAGTGTAGGAATGTGTGGCAAAAAGGAAGCAGAATAACAACAAATAAATAAAACTAGATAACAGAGAAGACTCTCCAATAAAAATATCTCATTCATGTAGCCTGCCAATTAGAAATTCACTGTGAATAAGTACCTCTTTTTAAATGCAAACAACATCTGAAAAGATTAGGTACTAGTTTTTTAATCAAATATATCTGGACTTAATCAAGAGCTCTGGTAGAGTAGTGGTTACGAATCGGTCTGCGAACCTTAAGGCCAACAGTTCGAAACTACCAGCGGCTCCGCGGGAGAAAGATGAGATGTTCTCCTCCCGTAAAGATTTAGAGCCTCGGAAACCCTGTACAGGGTTGCTATGGGTCGAAACCGACTCAAGGGCACTTAACAACAACAACAACAACAACAACAACAATCAAGATTTTGTCTTTTAGTACTCATGTGACTTAGGAAAAGTTGACATTATTTATCAATTGGTTTTTATAAACTTGGTCCCCTCAATACTGTGAAAAATGACTGCAGTTGTTTATTAGCGGACAATTGCATCTTTCATTCAAACTATATGCTGTTTTACGTCATTCTGATACCCATTCTTCTCCCTTTTTCTGTCTTTTCCCTTTCTCTACATAAACAATGGTCTTTCCTGGGAGAGTTTCACATTTTTATAAGAGTAGTCCTTTCCAGACAAAAATCTTGACTTTCTTCAATTATTTATTAAATATCTACCACATGTCAGTCTTATACACACCTAGGAAGCATCAGTATAGGAAACAAGCAGAGGTTTCTGTCATCATGGGATTGTTTATTAGTGAGGGATACGGATGATAAATAACACAGTTAATTTTTAAAGCTGTGTTTCACAAAATTGCTTCAAACACTGACTGAATAAGTAATTATTGAACCATAGAGAAAACAGAGGGTTAGGTGTCTCTGAGCCTCAGGTCACATTGTAACTGAAAGATCAATATATATTAATCCTTTTGCATATGTTTCTCTGCTTAAACAATAATACAAAAACAAAAACAAATTCTGTTGCCATCAAGTTGAGATTGACTCATAGTAATCGTGGACATTTTATTTAATACATATAATAGGTTCTTTAACATAGAACTCATAGCCTACAGCACTTTAACTGATGCCCCCAAGGAGTTTATCTAACATACATATTTTCTTCGTAAGGCATGTCATAGACTTGTGGACACAGGGACATTATACAGCACTTTAAAACTATGCTTGGGAACAATGTTAAACTGAAAGATTACCAAGAAAAGGCAAAAAAAATCCAACCATGTGACACAAAATAGACCACAAAAAGGGCATTTATTTTATATATGGGACTAAAACAGGATATAAAGCATCATTTGCTTGATCACCACAGGGAGCATGTACATCAGGTAATTCAAATTATTCCATGCTCTGTTTATTCCCACAATTGATCATGAAAGCACCGTAACTATTGATTTTTTGAGTTACAAGTGAATTTATAGAATAAGTAAATCTTCAACTAATGAATCAGCAAGTAGTGAAGATAAACAATAGACACAATGATTAAATTCTACCTAACTGGAGGGAGTGATAACTGATTTAGTAAAAGTAGAAAAACTATAGGGAGTCTGTGTTACAATTGTAAATTATCTTGTTATAAAAAATTTCTGAGGATGGTGGACTAGACAGAAAGGCTGTGCAGATTTCTGGCAGTAAGAACACAAGACACCAGATTAAACAGATTCAGAGAACAGTCCCAGAACTCAGAACTTCAGATAAAGGGATAAAAAGGGGAATTAAGTGCTTTCCAACAGTAAGATTGAGGGCAGAAGCAAGAAAGTAGGCAGCTTCTGATTTGGGCCAGGCAGAGAATCCCCCCACAACCATTTTGAATGGGAGTGATCAGATAGTTTGTCAAGAGAACACTCCCATTTCAGAGGACAGATGAATCCGCAGAATATTCCTTTTTTTGTTCTTTTCCTTGTTCTGTCTACTCATCTCCACTGTGTTGAAGCTGAAGGAGTGGATACTCCCAGGGAAGGTTCTGCTAAACAAACAGAAGGGTCTGCACAGTGAGGATTACTGGGCATAGTATCGAAGAAGGTGGAAAATTCAACAGGACAGGTTTACAACTCCAAAGTAGGTATGGGCAGCCCTACTAGTTCTCACTAGAAGAAACAGCTTAACAGACTTGAGGGTGGGGGAGGGGAAAAGAGCAAAAGATCAAAAACAAAACCTTGAGTTACATAATAAGGCACAGTGGGAACATTTTGAAATTTCTCATGTGGCTTTGAAGGCAAGAAGCCATAAGGTAGCACTAAAGTCTTACTTATATATTGCGACTTTATTTTTGGCAATGTTAGACTATAATGTGTAGTCTAATTTTTTTGTGTTCTCCTTGCATCTTGGAGGTGGTGCTCCTTCTCTTCTTGCTTTACCCAACAAGGGATAGCAATTGCAGCCATACAGTCAAGCAACAATTACAACTTATAAAACCCCACCATCTGGATAAGAGACAATATCAGCTGCTATACACCAGAGCAGTGTCTACAACCAACAGCTGCTATAAACACTATGAATTAAGCAAATCTAATAAAAGAAAAGAGGGAAAAGACACAAATAACATGCATAAGAAACCAAATGGGTGAAATCACAACAGAACCAATGGAAATAAAAAGGACAATGACAGAATATCATGAAGAGTTGTACTCCAACGAATTTGAAAATCTAGAGAATATGGAAACATTTTTAGAAAAACATGACCTACCTAAACTTATACATAGTGAAGCAGAAAACTTGAACATACCTATTAAAAAAGTAGAAATTGATCAGGTCATCAGTAAACACCCAACCAAAAAAAAGTTCAGGCCCAGATGTCTCACTGGTGAACTTACTAAACATTCAGAGAAAAGCTGTCACCAATTTGACTCCAGCTATTCTGGAATATAGAATAGGATGGAAAGCTTCCTAATCCATTTTATGAAGCAGGTATAATCCTCATACAAAACCAGGGTAGGACATCAATAAAAAAAGAAAATTATAGACCCATATTCCTCATGAACAAATTCTCAACTAAACCCTAGCTAATAGAATTCAACAACATATGGGAAAAAAAAAAAAAAAGGTTGTGATCAAGCAGGATTCAAACCAGGGATGTAAGGGTAATTCAATATCAGAAAAGCAACCAGCATAATATTAAAAAAAAAAAAAAAAGGAAAACACCACATGATCATATTAATTTACGCAGAAAAGATTTTGACAAAATCCAAAATCCAACATATATTCTTGATAAAAACACTCAACAAAGTAGGAATTGATAGAAAACTCCTCAACATAATTAAGAGCATATATACAAATCTAACTGCCACCATTATTCTCAATGGAGAGAAACTGAAATTATTCCTTTGCAAAGAGGAACCAGACAAGGATACCCATTATCACCAGTCTTATTCAGTTTTACGCTGGAAGCCTTAGCCAAACTTATTAGGCCAGAAAGGGTAATTAAAAGCATCCAAATTGTCAAAGAAGGAGTAAAATTTTCTCTATTTGCTTATGAGATGATCTTATACATAGAAAATCCCAAAGACTCAGCAAAAAAAGCACTTCCTTTATCAACTGCAGCAGAAAGAGAAGGGAACTACATGGACACTCTGCCGTGTGGCCAGGTCTTGCCCACACAGCCTGTGAGGCTCAGTAGCAGGACTCTTCAAGATGCAACAAAGCTTAAGTTGTCATGATGTATAAAGGTCATCATGATAAATGTCGAAAAACTGTCAAATGATGGTTTTGAAAACACTAGGACCACAACTGCATCTTACAAATGGAACCAAATTTTCATCCTATAGGGAGCTGTGGGTGAATGTTCAAGTCCTTTGCCATGGTATCTAAGGATCCTTTGTACCTCAAGTAGCTTGGCATGCAACATTTGGAAAGGAGAAATTAAAAACTGGTCATGAAGACATGAATAGAAGAAAATATTTCATTTAATGTTGATAACCTTATTTTGTAATGATTACATGTAGAATACATTGGATAATATATTTTTTATTTGCTAAGCGATAACTTTTTTTTTTTTAAATATGTTTCAAGTCTTTAAAACAGCTTTATTCTTAATAGTCACTGTAGTCACTAGTCAAACCCATTTATAAGTACTTTCAAGACATAATGTTCTTGTCAGTTTTGACCTTATCTACTGATTTTCTGCAGAGGTCCAGATGGCTCCACACTAGAGAACTATAACGTCTATATCCTGCCTCCCCTTCAGAACCTGTTCTTGGACCTGAAAAATAATTAATTGGAATATCCTAAAATATTGTTTTAAATATTTAGCTTTATCTTCTGATTACTCAAATAGCTATTAGGTTTTATGTAAATGTTTGTTGAGTGAATGGCTATGGAATACAACAGTGAGTGATTTGTCAGTGATCCTGGAGAAAGAGTGAATGGGTGAGTAGAAGAGCTGTCCATCTTTCTGATTAAGCTCTGCAAACTTCAAAAGAATTGAAGCATGATAATATCATGCTAATATTGTGGCAGTTTTGTAATGACAGTTTTCAATGAGAATATTATTAAATATTTTAAAAGTAAAAATAAAAATAATAATAAAGGGCAGAGGAGATGAACAGACACTTCATCAAGGAAGACATTCAGGCAACCAACAAACAAGAAATTTTCATGATCATTAGACATATTTGTTATTGTTAAGTGCCATTGAGTTAGTTCCTACTCGTAGCAACCCTGTATAGGGATTCCAAGGAGCAGCTGGTGAGCTTGAATCACCAACCTTGCAGTTCAAGCTGATCTTGTAGTCTAGCAAATTAACTCAGAACCACATCAGGACACTGAAGAGACGCAAATCAAAACTACAACGAGTTATCATCTCACTCCAGCAATACCAGCAAACTGCAAAAAAGCAAAGAACAGTAAATTCTCATGAGATTGTGGAGAGACTGTGACCCTCCTACATTGCTGGTGGGACTCTTAAATGGTTCAACCACTCTGGAAAACATTATGGAACTCCCTCAGATAGTTGGAAATAGAAATACCTATGATCCTGCAATTCCTCTTCTTGGTATACATCCACAAGAAATATGAGTCAGAACATGAGTAAATATATGCACAACAGTGTTTATCACAATAGCAAAAAGATGGAGACAGCCTAAGTGTCCATCAATGGAAGAATGGATAAACAAACTCTGGTACATACATACAATGGAATACTATACTACCTTGAATAATAATGATGAAGCTACAAAATACCTTACAACATGAATGAACCTTGAGGAAATTATGCTGAGTGAAATTAGTCACTCACAAAAGGACAAATATTGCATAAGACCATTATTGTAAACGCTTAAGAAAAGATTTTCATACCGAAAGAAAAATCTGTTGATGGTTACCATGGATGGGAGGGAGGTGACAGTAACTCATAGGTTAGGGGATAGACACATGATAGATAGCTCAGGTGATTGAGAGGGAAATTTACAAGGGAGAGGAGGGCAGTACACAAGAAGGGGGAGGGTTTGGATGAAAAAAGAAGATAGGGGAAGACTTAGGGAAAGTCACATGGACTAAACAGGCTAGAGGTAAAGAGTGATGTATACTCAGCCTTGAAACAGGGATTGAGACATAGTCTGAATGGGTAAAGTAGGCAAAAATGTTAAGGTGTTTGACTAACTTGTGGCTATTGCTTTTCCTTGCCTAATATTGTAAAATAGATACTTATATGGCATAGAAAAGAATATTGGGAAATATGATTGAAGAAAATTTGTAAGACTCTCTTCAGCCTATAACTGAATGTTGTTGTTGTTGTTGTCAGGTGCCGTCGAGTCGTAACCGACTCATAGCGACCCCATGCACAGCAGAACGAAACAATGTCCGATCATGGGC
>NW_006408545.1:10017891-10025439 GCF_000296735.1 Chrysochloris asiatica | reverse complement strand
AATTTGTCATTCCCTGCATAGTAAACCATGTGGTTGTCAGATTCAAAATGGCCAATACCAGTCCATTTTAGCTCACTAATGCCTAAGATATCGATGTTGATGTGTTCCATTTCATTTTTGACAACTTCCAATTTTCCAAGATTTATAGTTCGTACATTCCATGTTACAATTTTCAATGGATGTTACAGCTTTTGCTCTTCATTTTGATTTGTGGCCCATCAGCAAATGAAGGTCATGTGAGCTTTTCTCCCCTGAGCTTAACTCTATTCACGTCATCATGGTCAACTCTACTTTGAGGAGGCATTTTTTTCCCTAATTGCTTTCTGAGTGCCTTCCCACCTTCCATTCCTCTATCTGACAGATTAGCTAAAAGGGATCTTAGAGTTTTCCCAGTGAAAAGGCTTCATGTTAAGCCTCTCTAGAGTATGGGACCTTAGGTGGAATCCATAACCTACTGAGGTGGGACCTCTCCATTTGAAAGGGCACTCAGGCCAACCTGGAGTGGCTACACTTCTTCAAAGAAATACCCAGAGATAAACAAAACAAAACAAACAACAACAACAAAAAAAAAAAACAAGCAGATTATTTGGCTAATAATAATAAACAAGCAAGCTGTTTGCCTTGGAGCCATCAAGGCAAGAAAAGTCAGCCTATCAGGCAAAACTCCCTTCCAAAACTGAAACTCAAAGGGAACCAAAGAGCAGGCTTGTACACTCACTGGTGGCTACTTCTGTCTACTTGTGAGTGGAATTGGAGAAAATGCAGCAATGATGATATGGACTCAGTTCAAGTAGGCTCCATAGACATCTATGGACCTTAAGATGACAGAGAGAAGAGGAAGGGCTGGGTGGTCTGAACTTTTAGGGAGACTTGGGAACTACCAAGCCCATGTACACTGAGGACTAGAGCTAAGAGTGAAGCAACCAGGTGGTCTGAAGTAGGGTGAGGTGTGAAAGAATGTGTAAATTTGTAGATATTACCCATTTGACCTAGCTTAGATGGCTTGTTGATCAGAACTTGACTAGAGGAAGATAAAGAAGTTTGATACAGAAAGCAAGCATAAATTACTGCAATTTGATGAACTGGACCTTTGTTTATAAATGTAGTTGCTCAAGATTCCAACTGAAATGGAGGGATTCTTCATACCAAGGATCAAACCTGTATCCTCAGCATACAGGGTTGATAGGGACAGGCAACTTAGACATTGGCTAACAAAAATAGGTGGTATGAAGGCACTAAGTGGCTGGCTGTCAAACTTTCAATAGTGTGCTTAGTTTCAGAATGAAGGAGGAAAGGTAAAATTCCCACTGAATGGTTTTCCTCTTGTCCTGATGGGTCTGCTGAAAGGGGATGGGGGACGATGGGGTTAGGATTCTTTTGATTCAATAGTGAATAATTGTTATCATGACTAATTGCAATTCTCACAGCTGTAAAGCCCTGTAACCTATCACTCAATTCATGATATGGGCTTAAAAAAAAAAAAAAAAGGATTATTGAGAATGTAACATTTTAATACAGACTTGAAGAAAGCAAAGGTGTGAGTCAAATGTATAATTGAAAGAAAAATATTCTAGGAATGTATTGACTCATACAGTAACATAAAATTTGCAAAACTCAGTGAGCTGTACATTTAGGATAAGTGTTTTATCATATGGAAATTCTGTCTCAATTAAAATGAAAGCAAAAGTACAGTATAGAACAATTTGTATGGCATATTCCTATGTTTAACAAGAATAAGGTGGGTTATATTTTTTAGACATATATTCTTTAGTTATAAAATATTAAATTCTGGAATTTAATATTAAATTAAATTAAAATTAAGATTTAATTTTAAGATACACAAGATAAAAATAACAATGTTTCAATGATCAGGGTATAGGTCAGAAAATAGGCAGAATAGTTTTATAAATTATTTATTTAACCATATGATATGGTAGCTAATAAATTCCTAAATAAATCATATGAGATTCGTTTTATATGCTGAGTACATATATTGAAAGTATTCACCATATGGCATCATGCATGAAACATATTTACAAACACTTTCAATAGTAAGAAGGGGATACTACCAGATATTAGTCATAATGTTCTTTGATATTCTGAATTCTGAATTGATGAAATTCAGCTCACTCACCCACAAAATGAACAAGGATAAAACATTTTATTTTTATATTTCAATTTTGAAAAAAGGAGATAGAGGTTTTAATCAAGTAGTACAATAAGACTGGGGGTTTATAAACTTGCATTCAATCCTATGGAGTGTGGTGGCTCCACACAACTGCCAATCACAACATTGGCAGTTTAAGCCTGCCAGTAACTCCACAGAATCTCTTCCAAAATGTTAACATGGTTGACAATGATCTGGCTCATGCCTATCTCTACATTCTCATCTTTTATAGATTTATTTTGCATTGCCTGGCCACATTTGCCTTCATTTATCTTTTTCTACAATATTTTGCCTGGCTACCTCTCATTTCATGCTGATCTATAAGGAGAACTTTGAGAAATGATGTTGCTACCTTCCCTTGGGGATCAGGAAAGGGAAGTACATAGAATATAATAAATGTATATTATATATATTAATTTATATGACAAGAGGTAGTGGTGGTGGTGCGAGCCATCAAGTTGATTCTGACTGATAGCGACTCTGTATAGGGTTCTGCGGGCCATAAATCATTATAGGAGCAGAAAGCCTAGTCTTTCTTTCATGGAAACACTGCTAGATTCAAACTGTCCTATACTATGATGCTACCAGGGTTCCTATATGATATAAAGAGATGAATAGATATGAAATATAAAAATGTATAAGAATTGTTGCTGTTAAGTGTCAAAGAGTCACTTACAACTCATAGTGATCCTGTATAGGGTCTTCTGAGACTGAAAATCCTTGTAAGAATATAAAACCTTGTCTTTCTCCCATGGTGCCACTGAAGGCCTTGAACCACAAACCCTGTGATTTGTGGTCCAGTGCTTATCTTATAGAGCCACTGGGTTCCCTTTATATAAGAACATAAATGGTATATATCTGAGTAAGTCCAAAAGTATTGCTACTAGGGTTGCGTTTTATATACGCACAGGCTTATTTCAAGCTAAACATGTATTAATATGTCTCTGTGACAAATGATTGGCTGCATGCAAGTTCTCTCAATAATACACTTGTCATAGTCTCAGTAGGGTGTCTTCAAAATAAAAGATCCATTCAAAACAATGACTTTTGAGGGATTATTTTGGGCCAGTCAAATCCAAGGCAATGGAATCATCTCAGAAAGTTATGGCTACTATTTTCTGGGATTCTGAAGAGATAATTTAGAAGAAGATTTGTATAGGCCACATGAAGGTCACAGGGCTTCTTAGGAATATTTAAGAAAATGGAAGACATAATTATTAAGAAAAAGTTCAAGAAATTGTGCCAAGGAATTTTTTTTTTCAATCACAACAACAAACCTGTTCATTCTTAGAGGAAAGCAAGTGCTATCCTATGGGAATTTTATTGGGGAATCCTGCTCCAGTCATACTACAGCCCTGATCTTGATCCTCCAGGATTATTCCATTCCTAAATTTAAGTTTTTAAAGGGAGCATAAAAGTATATCAGAATTTGTGTCCTTTGATGATGCCAATATGACTGTTTTTGCATGGTGCAAATCAAACAGCACAGAATTCTTTGGGGAAAGGATTAGAGAAATGCAAACAGCACCTTCAGAAATGAATGGACCTCGATGGAGTATGTATTGAGAAACAACAGCTTCACATTTTTATGATTTTGTTTAATCGACGTCTCTATGGTTTTGTAGCAATAGTTTTGAGTTATCTTCGTACATATGAATTGTTCTTCGTACATATGAATTGTTCTTGTTGTGTGCTGTCATGTCAGTTCTGACTCATAGCAAGATTGTATAGGGTTTCCTAGATTGACTGGTGGGTTTGAATTGTTGACCTTGTGATTACCATCCCAGTGCTTAGCCTACAGTGCCACACCAGGGCCCACATATGAATTAATCTCATTTATATCTAGGATTCAATTCACAACTCTTCTCTGGTAACAAATAAACATTCAGGAAATTAGCAGTCTGAATTCATGGTGTCAGCTCTAGGGAAAGGTTTTTTTGTTTTGTTTTGTTTTGTTTTTCCCAAATTCCATTAGTTCCTAGAAACCTCTGGCATTCCTTGGAATGTAGATAGATTTTCACACAGTATCTGTCTCCCCTCTGTGTATGTGTCTATGTATACTCTGCTGGGGGTTTTTTTTATATAAGAAACCACTCAAAAGTGTTTAGGACCCATCCTACTCCAGTATGGACTCATTAAAAAAACAAAACCCTACTCCAAACACATTTATATTTATAGCTGCAGGGATCATTTTTGTTATTGTTAAGTGCTGTCAAGTCAGTTCTGACTTATATCTACCCTGTATAGGGATTCGGAGGAGTGATGGTGGGCTTACGGTCCAGTGCTTACTTACAGCACCATACCCTGATGGAAGTTAGGATTTCATATATGGCAGATATACTTCAGTATGTAACAATTATTGAGCTATTTCTCTGTCTCTCTCTCTCTTTTTTTACCCACTAGGTAGAGGCAAAAAAACACAACAACCCAGAAGCCTAATATTCTGAATTCCATCCCAGTTCACTCTGCTCTAGATCAGTGTGACCTATTTCAGCTAGAAAGTACATCACTAATAAGTAATAAGAGTAGGAACGCATGGCAATGTTAACTGTGTGCTTCAAGCTTCTATGGCACATCATGCCTCTGAGAAGGCAGGGACGAGAAATTGACAAGAAGGACATAAAACAGCAGGGCTTCAGTATTCTGACTCCACAGGGCCTGCTAGCCATATGGCTCTCTCAGTGCTCCAGAGCACATACATGCATGCATGCACTCACACATTTTTCCATGGGAGTTTTTTTTTTTTTTTTTTTGTTTTTTTACAAGGTGTCATTTCTGTTCGTGTGAGTTGAGTTGACAGACTTGCAATTGTCCTACGTCCTTCACACTTATGAAATTTATTACAGAAAATGATGAGAGACTCTAGTTATGAAAGTCAGTGGATGTTTTGGATTTTTTGCTCTTTTGTGTGTGTGTTTGTGTACTTGTTTTGTTTTTAATTAATGCTAAATTGCAATAAGGTACTAAGTGGATAACCTAATTGGGTCAGAATAAAAACCTTGAATAGAGGCTTGGGATTATGGGTCTTTTGATTGCTAGAAGTAGAAAACAACTAAAGATCATCTAATCTATCATCTAATGCTCTTCATATGGCCAAGAAATACACAGATCAAAGAGTTCAGAATATTTTCTCAAGATACTCTGAATCAGGAGAAACGAAATTTGTAGAACTAAAACCTAAATTATTTTGTTTACTTTCTTATCCTGTCTTCCCTATAAGATGAAACATTGATATTAAACAGCAAATGGAAATTTGTGGAATAGAGTCAGAAGGCACTAAACTATAAAGACTGTGATTACAGTTTAAATACCCTAGTTATATATTTGGTTAATCTTTCAACATAGCATATAAAGTGGGATTAAGTCCCATTATATTAATGTTTTAACAATATATCTTTATTTTAAACTGCATGAGGTGATAAGTAAAAAAAATCAAGATTATTTATTAAACTGTAAAAAGTTCAGCAATTGTAAAAATAGCATATTTGTGCAGTTCTCAATTCATTTAAATAATGATGCTTACAATATTGCCAATAAATAATCACTCAATATTTTTCACAGATATGTATATTTTAAATTTAAATTTTACTTCCTTCTTTTCATTTCTGTGTCTTAAAGAAATATGAGCATATAAGCTTACATAAAATAATAAACAGAGAATATATAAGAGCTATAAGAAAATAATGTATTCTATATATATAATTGCATAAAATAATCTGTATTAAATAGTCATCACCATACAATTGATAGTTATCAGAAATCTTTTAAACACCTACATGATGGATACATTCTACATATTAAAGACAGGCTTTAAGTGTATAAATCCTATGTATTTAGGACTGCAAAATGCTCAGTTTTACCATATGTATTATATTTATATCTAAATCTATATCTAACTATGTTGTTGCTAGGTGCCTTCCAGTCGGTTCCAACTCATAGCAATTCTAGGCACAAGGGAAAAAAAGAATCGCTATTATCTAGTCCGTATATGCGTAAGCTTATTCAGAACAAGGGAGGACAATAGCTCTATATCATAAGCACTAGGCTGCAAACCACAAGTTGAGCTCATCAGCTGCTCCATGAGAGAAAAATTAGGCTTTCTGCTCCATAAAGATTTGCAGCCTCAGAAATCCTATACAGTATTGCTAGAGTTGGAACTGTTATTAAGTGCCGTTGGATCGGTTCTGACCTATAGTGTCCCTATATAGGGTTTCCGAGGAGTGGCTGGTGAGCATGTGGTTCAAACTGACTTTGGAGTCCAGCACATTAACCCACAGCACCACATCAGAATTTCTTGGACCTGACTAGATGCACCAAATATTTAAACATACCTCTGAAATTGGTGGATGACTGCAGAAAAGTTCTATTAGTGATACACTTGTATTAGTCTTATTGTTATTGTTGTTGCTGTTAAGTCAGTTTCAACTCCTAGCAATCCTGTATTGGATTGTACAATCCTGTACTCTGAGGAGTAGCTGTGGGTTTGAACCATGGACCTTGTGGTTAGGAGTTCAGTACTTACCACATCAGAATCCCATTAATTTTGTAAGTGTGCCCTAAAACAAAACAAATATACAAGCAAACAAAAACAATACTTTTCCTGTAATGGAAAAAACAATTTTGAGATTAGGGCTAGCGTTAAATGTTTTTTAAAAATTAAGTGGATATCTTTTCAAATCATGGAAATATTACAAATAGTTTATGGAAATGATGTTTTATATAAAACGAGTTTTTAAATGAGCCAAGTGTTTTAAGGAAGGTCAGGAAGGCTTCTAAGATGAATTAAAGATGAGAGATCAGCTAAGAAGGTTATGAGGACAGTTTTTTTTGGAATACTCATGGAGTAATTTTCACTGATTTTTCTCTAAGGACACAGGGTAATCATTTGGGATTATTAGGAAAAAGTTTTAAGGAAATGAAAAATTGCATTTGTGGGAAATGAGCAGGAAAGGTGTGCCAAGTTGTTGTTGTTTTTTTTTATCATGACAACATGTTACTTATTTTTCAAGGGTATCAAGGAATATCTAAGAACGCTGAAAAGGGAAACCTTACCCAGACACCTGATCTTGCACCATTCGATTTCTTTTTATTACCCAAATACAAACAACTTTAAAACATTATCTCTCAAGGATGCCAAAACTGCTATTTTGATGTGGTGTAAATCTAAAAGTGCCAAATTCTTCATAAAATGGTTACATAGAGTAAAATAGCACTTTCAAAAGTGTATAGGCCAAGAGAATAAACAAGATGGCGGATCAGGCGGACGTATAGCAGAGAGCTCCACCAACAACACAGAATACCTGAACAAGCAGGCTCAGGGGATGGTCCCAGAACTCTGAACCACATATAAAGGAATACTTAGAAGGTTGGAAGGCTCACAG
>NW_006408545.1:10016442-10017791 GCF_000296735.1 Chrysochloris asiatica | reverse complement strand
GTTAGGGGTCTTCCTCTTTTCCTCTGACCCTCCACCTTACCCAGCATGTCATCCTTCTCCAGTGACTGTTCTCTCAGGACAATATGTCCAAAGTATGAGAGACGAAGCTTAGCCATCTTGGCCTCCAAGGAGCACTCTGGCTGCACTTCTTCCAAAACAGATCTATTGGGGAGGCGGTGTTGGACGTCGCAGTGATGGCTGTGGGGCTGGGTGGCTGATGACGGGGACAGGAGCGGCCCCGAGCCCAGAATTTTGGCGGCGGCTACTTAAGCACGTCCTGCACCATGGCCTCCTCCGAGCATTTTGAGAAGCTGCACGAGATCTTCCGTGGCCTCCAAGAGGACCTACAAGGGGTGCCCGAGCGGCTGTTGGGGATGGCGGGGACCGAAGAGAAGAAGGAGTTGATCCGACATTTTGATGAGAAGCAACAGGAAGCAAATGAGACATTGGCAGAAATGGAGGAGGAGCTACGTTATGCACCCCTGTCTTTCCGTAACCCCATGATGTCCAAACTGGGAAGCTACCGGAAAGATCTTGCCAAATTGCTACGGGAGGTGAGAAGCACACCTTTGACAACTGCACCTGGGGGCCGGGGAGACATGAAATACAGCACGTATGCGGTGGAAAATGAGCACCTGAATCGTCTACAGTCTCAAAGAGGACTGCTTCTTCAAGGCACAGATAGCCTGAACTGGGCCACCCAGAGCTTGAGCGCTCTCATTGGATTGCCACAGAGACTGACCAGATTGGCTCAGAAATCATGGAAGAGCTGGGGGAGCAACGAGAGCAACTGGAATATATACCAAGAACAGACTGGTGAACACAAGTGAAAACTTGAGCAAAAGTCCAAAGATTCTCCTGTCAATGTCCAGAAAAGTGGTGACCAATAAGCTGCTGCTTTCCATCATCATCTTACTGGAGCTTGGCATCCTGGGAGGCCTAGTTTATTACAAATGCTTTTGCCATCATTAAACTTCCTATTGAGAAGGACTGAACCAGAACTTTGAGCCTGTGAATGAATGATAATAGGGACATGAGTTACTGCTGTGAACTAACAGTTCAAGGATGCACTGTACAGCTAAACTGGGAGGAGGGAGGAAAAACTGAAAACTACTTACAATTTGAATGAACATCAACTACAACAGAATAATATACGAAGGTAATAAATGCTGTTTATGACTGTTTTAGATTTACACAGTACTCCAGTATACTAGGTATCAAGATTGACATCGAAATTTAAAGAGACAGTATAGACATAAAACCAAACGGCCACCACTCGTCTGTCTGTCGTGCTGTGGTGGTTTGAGTTGCTGTGATTCTGAGGGCTATGCCACCGGTGTTTTGAATAA
>NW_006408545.1:10006429-10016342 GCF_000296735.1 Chrysochloris asiatica | reverse complement strand
ATTATACATTTCTGAGGGATTTTGTGTACATCCCTCCCCCAAACAATACAAAAAAACAGAGGGAATGGAAGCAAATACTGTTGAATGATCGTGCACTGCACCGAGATTATAATCATTGTAATGAAACAATGGGTGTAAAACCGATGTTCTCCCATGTAAACCATCACTCAAATCACAATAAAAACTTAAAGAAAAAAGTGTATAGGCCTAGATGAAGGTTATGTTGAGAGACAGCAACTTCTCATTTTTATGTTCTTATTTAGTAAAGATTTCTATGATTTTACCAAAGTACACTTTGACTTATCAGTGTACAACAAAATGAAATGCTACTTCATTCTACTTCAATATAAAAAAAATTATTCTTCCCATTCTACTGTTACATAGCAACACTTTTGATTTTTTTTTTTTTCCTGTTATATTATTTCTTTCATATACTTGCAAAATCTAATTTTCTAACTGCGGTTTAATGTATGGACTCGGAGAATGATAAGACATGCTAAATGAAAAAATATGTCAAAATTTTGCCCCACTGAGATCTGGATGATCTGTTTATCTCCAAGATGTTGGCACATGCAGCCAGGCAAATTCTTCCTGGCCACTCCACCTTTCCACCATCTGCCTTGCCCTCATCTCTTCCACTCCCTGAGAGTTCCACAAACTTGCCAAAGATCTATAAAAGTTAAAACATCATCAAATTAAAATTCATTCATTATTTTGTTTCATTGAGTTTAGAATAAGGTTTCTTGACATTCAAAATCTGAAGAAGCTCGTGGGCCTAAATACAGATGGTCCTATTTATTGTAAGTGATATTTTAGTTTTATATTCATATTATATCATTGATGGTCTTAATTTGAGAAAAAAAATTGATATTATTGAAGTTGCCTTGTGAATTTTCAAACAACAACAACAAAGCATGTAGCTATAAAAATATAGTCCAAATTAGATCAAGGTTCAACGCAATCTCTCCTATTTAGTATAGTTCCTTAGCTTTTAAAGTGTGGTACCAATACCAGCAGTATCTGTACCAATTAGAAACTTGTTAGAAATGCAAATTTTGAACCCTAGCCAACATCTGTTTCATCAGAAATTCTGTGCATAGCAATTCATGTTTGAAAAATCCTTCTAAAAAATTTGCATACTAAAGTTCTACAAACATTGCAATAACTGAAATACTCTTAAAAATAGGCTTTGACAGGAAAACAAAAGCTAACAAAATTACTTCATAAAGTGTTGTAATTGCTTATGTTGTTGTTGTTAAGTGCTGTCGAGTCGGTTCCGACCCATAGCGACCCTGTACAGGATTTCTGAGGGTGTAAATCTTTACGGGAGTAGAAAGCCTCATCTTTCTCCCGCGGAGCGGCTGGTAGTTTCGAACCCCTGACCTTAAGGTTTGCAGCTCGATTCGTAACCACTATGCTATCAGAGCTCCAACTGTATTTTTATCAATACCAACCCCCTACAAATTTCCTAATGGTGTGCTTTTCATATCCAGGAATGACTTCTTGAAGTCATAATTTAGGTTTTTTGACTTTACATTTGTGTAGCATTTCTGCCTATACCCACTATTAACAGAATGATAATTTTGCTTAAATTAAGTTAATGATATAAGAGTAATTTTGAGAAACAAAGTGAGTAAGTGGCCTTCTAACCCTTTGGGTATCATAAAGCTCCTAATAGAAAAAACAAGGGCTTCTCATTGGTCAGTGCTTGCTCAGCAAGTTCTATGCCTCAGAATCAGTTGACATTATTGACAATTATACAGATTTATTTCTATATAATGAATTCTACTAGAAATTCACTGAATTAAAATTTGAGGGCAAATATATAAAATCTTACTATGAACATTTCTCTCATAATTCCCTAGTATACCAAAATTGAGTCTGCTAAATCAGAGATATGATTGGGAATTTAGAATTTTTGCAAATTTACAAAACAACATTCTCAAGTTCATTCAGTGCAAAAGTTAGCAAGTAAAATTCTATAACTGTCTCACACAGAAAATAACATTTTTTTTCTTACTCTGAGATCACACTTTTTAAAAAATGGTGTGTAGTGTCTCGCTAAGTCAAATATATAAATGTGAAAATCATGACTCAAGATTACAAAGATGTAGGAGTTGAAACAACTGCTACCCAGAGTTCTTCTAATCACAGGTACTTACTGAAAAGGCATACCTGTTTCTGTTCTCCTGATTGACAAGTTCTTTATAGCTCTGTACCTGTGAAAGTTAGAGTTAGGTGTTCAAAGTCTTAATTAAGTATACAAAAGAATCTTATTAGGGATAAGGAAGAAACAGCAAAAATAGATGTGATATTTGATTATTTTAAAATATATAAATTCCAGGTGTTTGACCTAATTATACTAAATTCTAGACAAAAACAGAAATATCAAACTAGTTCTCCATGAAAATACCTGTTTTTTCTTAATCTATATCATCATCAAATCCTTGACCACAAGCACAGTGGAAGCACGTCAACCTATATACCTGGATATTGTCAAAACCTCGTTTAAAATTTAAAATTTAAAGATTTAAATGTAATAGTTTCAAAATCATTTAAAGTAAACTTTACTGAAGTTCAATAATCCTGAATGCAAATGTGAAGACAAGTTGTTTTTTGTTTTTGTTTTTTGTTTTTTGTTTTTTTGTAAATGAACAATTATCAGTGCGTATATTGGTATTGTGGCACTGTGGGCTAATGCGTCAGACTACAAAGTAATTTGAACTGCAAGGTCGGTGGTTCAAGCTCACTAGCTGCTCCTTGGAAACCCTATACAGGGTCGCTATGGGTAGGGATATATTCAATGCACTTAACAACAACAAATATTGGTATTACCCTGTTGTTGTCCTAGTGTGGCGTTGTAGGATAATGCACTAGGCCACAAGGTGGGTTTGAACCAAAAGTTTGGTGGTTCAAATTCAAGAGTGGCTCCTCAGAAACCCTATACCAGGTTGCTATGAATGGGAACAGACTCAATGGTACTTAACAACAGCAAGGACAGCATTGGTTTTATACAGAAAAGGACAAGGATCGATCCACTGAGGATCTTCTAAGGAATAAAAGTCTGTCTGCCACTATACCACCTGGCTCACCCTACTGAGATTTTTATTCAGTCTGAGTCCATTTATTAATAAACTGGATGACATTTTTGTATTAAAGCTATCATTTTCTCATTCTTTCTTCCTCCTTCCCTGTGTTGTCAGTAGGAGGGTATGAGGAGTACTGATTATACTCGGTGACATTGTCAGAAGGGATAGCATCAAAATGCCTGTGTATATAAATTTTTTTCCAGTGTTTCAGCAGAAACTTCTTATTTTTCATAAAACTATTTCTGTATTTAGTTATAATACTAAGGTATTTTGTTGTTGTTAACCCAGCTTGTTGTTGATATTAAGTGTCATCGAGTAGGTTCTGACTCTTACTGATCTTGCACAGGATTTCCAAGAAGTGACTAGTGAACTAGAAACACCGACCTTGAGGTTCAAACAGACTTTACAGTCCAGCACACTAACCCACAGTGCCACACCAGGACCACAACTTGCATGTATCCATATACCTTAACAGCTAAAACTCTATGTTAATTTACTTTTGGAACCTTGTAACATTCTTTGATGCAGTTGTCACTATTATTTACTTACAATGGTGCTTCAGAATCTTGGCGTCTTATGGCTTTGTCTTGCACGCTATATGCATGAACTATTGTTTTCATTGCTGATGATGTTTTTATAGTCACTGCTTTTGTCAAATTTTCTGATGTTTTAGCACACTATTGTGGTAATTAGCATTTGTACATCAAGATTGGTGGTTCAAACCCACCAGACGCCCTCTGGAAACCCATTACTGATTCACCGTGTGTCAGAACTGATTCAACAGCTCTTAACAACCACAGCAATCATAATTTTATTGAGAACGTAGCAATAATTAAAGGAAAAGAAAGTTAAAAATCATAAAAGTATTCCAATGAGTTACTAATAGTTTTATAATTAATAATGCTGTAATT
The DNA here is from genome assembly GCF_000296735.1 of Chrysochloris asiatica. Lineage (NCBI taxonomy): Eukaryota > Metazoa > Chordata > Mammalia > Afrosoricida > Chrysochloridae > Chrysochloris > Chrysochloris asiatica. The sequence continues at coordinate 10,012,342 of NW_006408545.1, read as the reverse complement.
CAATATACTAAGATTTTATAAAACAATTTTATTATTATTCATACAGTCTAATGAATAATACATATAGGGGATTTACATTGTATTGATCACATTATTCTGTGATTAAAATTGATAGTAAAGGATTTTGTATGGTCTTGTTCAAGAAAAGGTCCATGGGGTGTGGGAGTGAAACCACAAATGTTCCCACTGGGGGACCCTAACCCTAAGGATGCCATTGTTACTCTTTCTTTCTTTCCTCTCTTGCTCCCTCCCTCCCTCTTTATCTCTGTAGTAGCAGTGTTAGTTGTCCTCTCATGACTGTAGTTGATGCTTCTGTTGGCAGTGACATGAACATGTCTTATTGTAGCAACTACTTAATTTATTCTAATGAAAATTAGGCACAAGTCTTACCCAACTACTTAATTTATTCTAATGAGAATTAGGCACAAGATAGAACAATAGTTCTGTCATAGCTCTAGTCTTGTGATTTTATTTTAACATAAAGAAAAACAAATGTTATTGTTGTTGTGTGCTTTTGTGTCAGTTGTAACCCAATGTGACCCTGTGTGGGGTTTCCGAAGAGTGGATGGCGAGCTTGAACCGCCAACCTTGTGGTTCAAACTGACCTTGAAGTCTAGCACATTAATCCACAGCACCACACCATCACAACAATAAACTGGGCTAACATAATTTATAGTTCTTATAAATAATTTATAGTTCTTATAAATAAATACAGGAATATTTTTATGAAAAATAGGACTTTTTTGCTGAGACACTGAACAAAAATTACTGTTGTTAAATGCCCTCAATTCAGTTCTGACTCTGTAAACCTTTAAAGGAGCTGAAAGTCTCATTTTTCTCCAGAAATATGGTTGGTGACCTAGAACCACTGACCATGTAGTTCACAGTCCAGTGTTTATCCAATGCAACTACTTTGCTACCCACCAAAAATAGCAATGGACAATGTTTTGGGTTTTTTTTAGAACTTTCCATGTATCTATGTGTCAGGCATGCCTCTTTAAAGATACTATTCAATTGAAACCACACACAGACATCCTACAATTTAATTAGCCACTTTATACCAATTAAAACATGGAAAATTCTAAGCATTAATTAGTGTGGCAAGAAAATTTATGCCTAGGTTATCCAATGGTAGCCTAAGATCTCTACCCAGGGCTTTATAGCTGCTGCTTGAGCAGAATAGTCAGGGTTATTTAATGACAGCATTTTACATACATTAAAACCCTGCACATTGTTCTGGATGGTCAGCAAGTTTGAAAACAACTAAAATAAATTTTTAATGAGGTCTTGAATTGCACACCTGCACTTTAATGACTTTAAAAAGTTAATATTTTACTCTTTTTTTGTCCAAATATATGTGGTTATGGAAAAACAACTCAGAGAATAGTAACTTGTCTGCAAGTTCTAAAAATTGGAATTAGAGAATATAAGGAGGTTATTAAAAGGATCTGGCTATGTTTCCATGGGAAAAGTCTCCCAAATGTTACCCACATAATTTAGCTCTTCCATCTGAATCAACATGTGAGAGGTAAATAGGTATTCTAGACTGATTGGGTGATGAAAAGGGAAGGGAAAAAAAATAAGAGTTTTACATAAGCATTGGACTGCTAACTGATCATTGGTTCACATCTATCAGCTGCTCCATGGGAGAAAGATGAAGCTTTCTACTCCCACAGTGATTTACAGCCATGGAAATCCTATATAGGGTTGTTATGAGTCAGAACTGACTAGACAGCAGTTAATAATAACAATATATCATTAAAATGTATATTGTGTTGATCTTATGTGCATTATTTAAATATCTCGATCTCAGTTTATAAACATGGTGGCTCTGTAGGATAAGCACTGGATTTCTAATCACAAAGTTTGTGGGTAGAGCCTACCCTCCAATTCATGGATGAAAATGAGATTTTCCACTCCTGCAATGATTTCCAGTCTCAGAAACCCTTCACAGGGTCACTATGCCAGAACCTACTTCACATATTTCACAACAACAAACTTCAGCTTTCTTATCTATAAACTGGAAATAGTATATTCCACTTCAAAGAAATACTGTCAAAATTAAATGTATTCTGAGGTATTACTAAACTCTTTGTGAGTCACTCATCCATGGTATATAAATTGAAATGAATTTTCTATTCTATTCGTAAAACATTTTTGGACTATTGATACTTCTGGTACATTGTCCCCCAAAATGAAACGATACAGTGGGATTTTAAATTGAGCTGGATTAAAAATAAATTTCTGTTGGCATGTATTATTCATACTGATATCAAATCAAGATAAAGCAGGATCCCAGCATAACCACCTCTTCATTATAATTCTCTCCATTTTGGCATTTGGTCAGGTAAATTGTTAACATTATAAAAAGTGATTGTATTTCAAAAAGGCAGCTAGTGACAATCCATTGTACTTGTTCCACCAACTCACAGTGGGCCATTTATCATGATGATTAGCAATTCCATGTACTTTCAGAAACTATAATACTTGTTGGAGGCTTCATTCAGAATTTGAGTTCTTTTCTACCATCCAATATCACTAAATGTCACAGAATAAAAGGAACCATTATTTCCAACTGTTGCATGAAAAGCAAGGAAAATGATAAATGTTTCCATAGTTACATGTTTGAAATAAACATAACATACTGGATGTAAACCAGCACAAAGGTAAAGGGCAGGTTCATTGGATACCCTAAGTTGGTTTCTCTTAAAGTAAATAAGTAGAAGTAAAAATGACTACTATTTATAGGTAATCAGGACACTTGTGTCATGACTTCACAAGTAGATTTAAAAAAATAAGTCTATAGGAATTTTGAATAGAATAGTGAAATGACATATACAAACATGAACACTACCTATCAAACATCATGTTCAAACAAATAATGTTCTCAGAAAATAAATATCCAAGGAAATATTGAAGGTAAAATAAGTCACCAAAGAGGAAAAATTAGAATCAGATCCATTTTAATTTATTGATGCTTTGAAACATCTAAATGTACGGGGGATATTGAATATAATAAGATAAGGATTTTTTTCTTATATCCAACACTCAGATGATCTTTTCTCTCTACGTTTTAGCACCTCCTTGCTTTCCCTCTAGCACAGCCCAACTTATAGGTTGCCAAGTACAAAATTGTTGTTGTTGTTAACTGAGATAGGAGTGGCTAGTGAGTTTAAACTGCTGACCTTGCAATTCTAACTGACCTTATGGTCAAGTGTGTATCCTACAGTGCCACACCAGTCATTGTAACGTTCTCTAATGGTTCTGTAAACGTTCATACAATCCTCTGATGATGTGAGCATATACCAACAGACTATGCACTGCAGGCAAGCTAGGAGCAAGTGATAATATCCCAGACAACTAATAAACATTTTCTCTGTACAATAACTCTCTATAATGTAACCATCCTAAGACATACTGTCTTTTCTTAGGATATTTTTAGGATTTTCCCCATTTATTATTAAGAATATTTCAGAATTCAAATATGCACAGATTTTTAAATTGTATTTTTTCCACTTTATTTTGGTCTATAGATCTCAAGATAGTGAACCCTGGTTAAGTTTACAAAGCAAGACACATTTTTGCTATTCTTTCCTTTTGAGATTTTTTTTTTTTCTTTCACCAATTTCAACAAATTGAAGAAACTGTACATGAAAAAAATAGTAGAGCAATAAAGAAGTTCCTTTAAAATGAATATACTTGCTATATTCAGAAAGATAGAAGATATATTACAACTCTGAAAGAAATACTGGGAGTTGTGCAAAAAGATTAGCTGCTAATGGAAAATTGCAAAGAGGAAAATTAGAAAAGAATTTTAAAAACTCTCTATTATGTTTTTAATCATAAGTCAGCCTCTATGAGAAATGGGGGGGGGGAATAAAACACAAAGCAAACAAAAACAAAAATAAAGTGGCCTAGAATTGACAATAGAATGTCCAAAGATGGTGGGCAGAAGAAAATTCTAATAATCTCTGAAGTTACACACTTTACACTCAGGCATCAAATATTCCCTACAATGTTGCAAGAAAATCATCTATGACCAATATATTTTATAAGCATCATATGTAATATTTAAATATATAAAAGAAATTCTGAGTACACATATAAAGGAATAGAGATTTCTGTTTTTTTAAAGTTCTAGTAGAACATCTTGTTGTTATTGCTAAATGCCTTCAAGTTGTTTCCCACTCATAGAGACACTGTCAGGGATTCCTAGGAACAGCTGGTGGTTTTGAACTGAGGAACTTGTGGTTAGTAGTTCAGTGCTTATCATACAGTGCCATAGAGGGGATCCAATGGACAATTTAGATATGTAAAATGTGATAAACAAAAATTTAGTAGGCATTTTAAAGAGCAAATTAAAAAGATATTTAAAGCTTAGAATACATATAATTGAATGGGATCACAGTTATCATGAAAAAGAACATTTCAAGATCTATCTTGAAGTACAATGTTCTCTGTGATAGGATATATCCATATGCCTACAAGGAAGATCAGTTAATATGACTATTATTCAAATTTATGCACCAAAAGTCAGTAATGATACAATTGAAGAATTCGACCAACTTTGTCAGTCTGAAATTGACCAAATGTGTAATCAAGATACATTGATAATTACTGGCCAGAGAAATGCAAAGATTGTAAACAAAGAGGGAGGATCAGTAGTTGGAAAATATGGCCTCAGTGATAGAAATGATGCTGGAGATCGCGTGAGAGAATTTTGCAAAACCAATGCCTTATTCATTGTAAATGCCTTTTTAAAACAACATGAGAGATGAGTATACACATGGACCTCATAAGATGGACTATACAGAAACCAAATTGACTATATCTGTGGAAAGAGACTATGTGAAAGCTCCATATTATCAGCCAACACAACGCCATCACTTGCTCATGTGAAAGTTCAGGATGAACCAAGAGAAAATTGAAACAAGTCTATGAGATGCAAAATATGACCTTTAACATATCCCACCAGAATTTAGAGATCATCTGAAGAGCAGGTTTAATGCATCAGACTCTAATGACTGAAGACCAGAAAAGTTGTGGAATGACATCAAGAAGTTCATATAGGAAGAAAACAAAAGATCATTAAGACAAGAAAGAAGGAAAAGACCAAAAAGGATGTCAGAAGAAACTCTGAAACTTGCTGTCAAACTCTGAAATTTGCTAAAGCAAATGGAAGAAATGAGGAAGCAAAAGAGCTGAATAGAAGATTTTGAAGGACAGCTCAAGAAGGTAAAACCAAGTCTCACTATACTGCTGGCCACCCAGGTCGCAATCCAGGAGTCTTTTGAAGGTGGTCGGACTTAGCTCACAGCTTCGTTGCTGTTTTTCCCCCACTTCCCCTTATCGGTAGACCAATGTGGTCACCAGCAAGAGTACATGTCTGCTTCTCTACTCCCTTTGAGTTTCAGTCTTGGAAAAGGGTTTGCCCTGAAGCGACTTGATTGCTTGCCTTGGTGGCTCCCTGGTGAACAACTTGTTCTTGAAGTAGTCAATCAGACTAACTTTATTGTTTTTGGTGGCCAGCAGTATAACATGACCTGGGGACTCCTGAGACTATGGACTGGGACATAATCACAGAGGACTAGAGTGGAGAGTGAAGCATCCAGCTGATATGATTTGAGGGGAGATGCACAAGAATGTCCTTACTTGCAGGAAGTATCCAGTTGATCCAGCTTCAATGGCTAGATGATCAGAACTCAACTAGACTAAGAAAGAAGAGGAAAAAGAGTGTAATCTGCTACAGTTTGATGAACCTGACCTATACATATGGATGTAGTAGCTTAAAAGAGGGAATAAATCTTAACGGCAAGGATCATTCCCATCCCCTTGGTACAAAGGGTTGACAGGGATGGGCAAATTAGACATTGGCTACTCAAAATGAGGGAGGGAACAACAAATGCACGAAGT
>NW_006408545.1:10002903-10005254 GCF_000296735.1 Chrysochloris asiatica | reverse complement strand
GTTGGACATGTCCCTGGAGAAGGATATTATGCTTTGTAAAGTGAACTTCAATGAAAAAGAGGTAGGACTCCAATGCATGTATTGAAGACCTTCCTCTTTCTCAGGGTCTGCAACAATGGTCTCAAGAATAGCAACAATTGTGAGGTTACTTCATACCAGGCATTGTTTCAATCTGTTGTGCATAAAGTTGCCTTTAGTCAGTATCGACTTGAAGGTACCCAATAACAACAACAACATAATTAAAGAAATCACTCATAATGTAAGCTCAGAAAAGTGTTGTGATAGAAAATATGAAAATTACATTCCAAGACATGAAGTACAAAATGATGTATAATGTATCCAAAATTAAAGAAGATGATAAAGTAAAACTATATTACTGATGATTTTTCATAGAATTGCTAAGGAGGAAGTCCAATGAATGCTGATACAACAAATTAAAATAAATTCATGCCTAGTCACAAAACAATATATTTTGTAACATTCCAGAAAGAAAAGATAGATAATGCCAAGTAAACTACAACTAGACTGACAACAGACTTCTGTTATCAGCAATTATGGGAGACAGAATAGTTTTTATGCTGGTTAATGTGCTGGATTCCAAGGTCAGTTTGAACTGCAAGGTTGGCTGTTCAAGCTCACCAGCCTATCCTTGGAAACCCTATACAGGATCACTGTGAATCAGAACCCACTATACAATGCTTAACAACAACAAGGCAAAATGATATTAATTGGAAAGATGTACTTAATACAATTATATTTCAAAAGATAAATGGAAATAAAGGTTATACAGTAAAATACAATTCATAATTGTTATCTAAATCAACTTCCACTAAAAACCTTAAATTGCATACACTTAAGCAGATAAAGAGATAAAGGTAAACTATCCACTGAAGGAAAATTAGAGATTCATTAAATAATAATAATAAAATGTCAAGACAACATTTGACAGATATGAAAATAAATTCTGTACAAAAATCAACTATTTTATGAGATTCAAAATAAGGGCAGAAGCATGATATTAGATCACATAAATACAATTTTCTAAAGGTTGTTGTAGGAGAGTATATTCTAAAATCCTTGTATTGCTTTTAAATGTAAGAATATTTAGTTAAGCTATTGATTAATTAATGATTTAGTGCTGTAGGATCAGCGGTAGACTTCAAACCACAAGCTAAGCAGTTCAGACCCACCAGCTGCTCATCGGAAACCCAATACAGGGTCGCTGTGAGATGGAACTGACTTGATGTCACTATCAGAGCTCCTTTAAAAAAATCCATGGCTTGTAATATTAAATATGTGTATTATAATATCAAGAGTAAATTCTAATTCAATAGTAACAATATGTGTAACTTTTCAATAAAAAGATATGCATGAATAAAAACAATTAAAAAAAAAAACACAGAAGATATAGATGCCAAGTTGAAGAAGAAAATTTTATAAGTATAAAAAGTATGAGAAACTTATAATTCATAAAACCATATAGAAGAGAGTTCCTATATTAGTTATGATGACAAGTGTATAAAACTAACCTTACTAGAAAAAGACAAAAGTTATCAAGCTATATTTTTATTCCTGATATAATATTTTTCAAATGACATTAAAAATATAATGGCATAGAGTGTATGAAAGGAAAAATAAGGGGGAAAGTATTCTCGTAAAAAAACAATGAAACTAGAGCTGCAATAGCTCCTCCAGTATAAAAAAGTAGAATGTTAGATAAATACTTATGCAAGAAAGGATGTCATTGCTTAATGACCAAAGTTTTAATTCACCTAGAAGATAAATCAAGTCTGAACTTTGAATTACCAAAAGTCTTAAACTATATTTTACAAAACTAAAAGAAAAACAGTATAAAATTTATAAACCTACTATCTCCCATTTCAACATATTTCTTTCCGGTTTTGATTGATGAGTGAGGTCATAAAAAATGAAAACACAGTGGAGTCTTCAATATATCCAGGTAATATAAAAAGAAAGCAAAGAAACATAAACAAATCCCTACTTCTTATAGAGAACCATGAACTGATTCTATTTATAAGTTTTCAAAGGTTCTTCTTTATTAAATGTGAGCTTTGGATAAATTCTGCCCATTAAACATGAAACATAAAGAACGAAAATTATTTCTTACCCATTTTTGCTACATACATTTACTCACAATTTGATGATAGAAAAATTATCTATGTTAATGAAAATGGAAAGGGAACTTGCTGATTTGTAAAAAAATCTTCATTCAAGAAATTTACTTTTTTTGTATTATTAGTTGCAAATAATTTACCTGTCTTTTTTTGTGCTTTTGTTTATTGATGTTTTTCTTGTCATTTCTTTGCCCTGTTCTTTTAAATTTTATAGTA
>NW_006408545.1:9998573-10000423 GCF_000296735.1 Chrysochloris asiatica | reverse complement strand
TGGAAATGTAAAGGTGGACATTTTGTAGCAAAAGGAGGGGAGTGATTAACTTGGCAGTCTAGGAGCAAAGGTCCCTGGGACCATTAAGGGAGAAGAGCGAAGAGCAGGACCCTACTAAGAGAAGCTGTTATGTCAGAGATGGAGGTAGAAGTGATGACTGGAGAGATGGAGCAGCTGGGGGTTTTAGGCCCAGAGAGGGAGAGGGGCTGTGTGCAGACAACTGAGGCAGGCTTTCAGGGTATACCCTTTGGTTGATTGATGATGCATGGAGGGGATTGTAACCATGGCAATGAAACAATATATGATTGGATGAACGTAAAGCTAATGTTCTCCCATGCAAACTTTCACACAATTTCAATAAAACATTTAATAATAATAATAATAATAATAATAATAATAAGTTCAGGTTAAAATGATAGAAAATCAAGCCCACAAAAGTAAAAATGTGTCCTTCAGCAATTCCTACCTGGATTTAGAGTCCATCTCAAGAACAGATTGACACATTGAATGCTAATGACAACACAGGATAGGTTGTATGAAGATATCAAGAACATCTTATATGAAGAAAGGCAAAGTTTATTTTAAAGAAAGAAAAGACCAAAAACAGTTATCTGAGTAGACTCTGAAACTTGAACTTAGAGAAGATGAAGAGAAAGGAAGAAACGATTAACTAAAAGAACTGAACAGAAAAATCTACAGAGCAGCTCAAGAACACAAAATAAAGTATTTAAAGGAAAGGCCTGGAGTTAGAAAGCCACAAGGGAAGAAGATCTTCATCATTTCACAAATTGAAAGAACTGAAGAAAAATGTCAAGCCTCAACTTACAATAGTCAAGAATTCTATGGACAAAATATTGAACCATTCATGAAGCATCAAAAGAAGATGTAAGTAATACACAATCACTGAACAAAAATTAATTGGTTAACATTCAGGAGGTATCAGATGGTAAAGAGCCAATGATATTAAAGGAAGAAATCCAAACTGCACTGAAGGCATTAGCAAAAATAGGGTTTCAGGAATAGACAGAAGACAAATGGAATTTTAAGAAACCATGCATCTCTGGAAGTACTCACTAGGCTATGAAATTTGAGACAGTTACCTGACCAATTGACTAGAAGAAATCCATATTTGTGACCATTACAAAGAAAAGTGACCCAGCAAAATGCAGAAATTATCAAACAATATAATCCATTAATAATCACACTCAAATAAAATGTTGCTGAAAATAATTTTTAAATGTTCACATTTTTGTCAAGAACTGCCAGAAATTCAAGCCAGGTTCAGGAGATGACTTGTAATGACAGATGTCATTGCTGATGTCTGATAGATCATGGTTGAAAGCATAGAATATCAGAATGATGTTTACTTGTGCTTTATTGACTATGCAAAGACCTTTGGTTATATAGATCACAAAAAAAAATATTCAAAGAATGGGAATTCCAGAACAATTAACTGGGTTTATGCAGAGCATGTATATAGTCCAAGACTCAGTTGTTTGAACAGACCTAGGGGAAATATCATGGTTTAAAATCATGAAAGGTGTGTCAGGGTTGTTAAGGAGTCTTGGTAGTGCTTAGAATAGGTACTGGTCTGATAGCTGCAAGATTGGTGGTTCAAATACACCAACCACCCCATGGGAAAAAGATGAGGTTTTCTACTCTTGTAAAGATTTGTAGTTGGCATTGGAAATATTTGAGTTGTAATCAATTTGATGGCAGTGGAGGAAATTAAACATGTATACTTAGTAAATAATCTGAGAAACTAGGCTGCATGAAGAATAATGGAACATCAGGATTGGAAGAAAACTCATTAACAGCTGTAATCTGCAGATGACACAGCCTTGCTTGAT
>NW_006408545.1:9994706-9997808 GCF_000296735.1 Chrysochloris asiatica | reverse complement strand
TAGCGACTGGTCCCTCCTGACAATATGTCCGAAGTATGAGAGACGAAGTTTGGCCATCCAGCCTCCAAAGAGCACTCTGGCTGCACTTCTTCCAACACAGATCTGTTTGCTCTTCTGGCAGGTCATGGATGGCACTTTCACTATTCTCCTCCAACACTATAACTCAAAAGCATCAATTCTTCTACTGTCTTCCTTATTCACTGTCCAGCTTTCGCAAGCATATGAGGTTATTAAAAATACTATTTGTTGTTGTTGTGTGCCGTGGAGTCGGTTCCGACTCATAGCAACCCTGTACAGGGTTTCCGAGGCTGTAAATCTTTACAGGAGCAGAAAGCCTCATATTTCTCCCACTGAACATTTGGTAGTTTCGAACTGCTAACCTTGTGGTTCACAGCCCGATTTGCAACCACAAAGAAGAAAAACCCTCAAATAAATTGATATAATTGTTGCAACAATGGTCTCAAATATAACAAGTATTGTGGTAATGGCAGAAAGACCAGGCAATGCTTCCTTACATTGTGCATAGGGTCTCTGACTCAGAACCAATTTGAGAATACCTAACAATAACAAAAAAAACAAAAACAAAAACAGTACTTAATATTGTTGATGCTTTTTAGGGAAAGAATAAAAGATCATGGTGTAGAATCATGTTTCTTGTCCTCTTGCATTCAGAGGTGTCCATGTGACTTTCCTTGGTCAATGAAATGTGAGTAGAAGTGTTATGTGTCACTTGAAGGAAGACATTTTAAGGCCAGTGTGCAATCAAATATAATCTCTTTTTCTTCTGCAAAATAATCTGCAGCGTGGAGCAGAGAATTCTGCTTATTCTCTATGGAGGGGTTATTTCCTGATATCCACAACATATACGGCCTTCAGGACAGCGAAGAAAAAATCCCACAGAAAGTGAAGCCAGGGATCTTGGTGATTAAAATAGAAGGGAATTGCTTTCATTGAATGAAATCAAGAGCAAGGGACTCTTCAGTGTATCATTTCAGGGATTTCAGAAATACTTGAAAACCAGCATCTGGAGCGTGAATACATATGAGAGTGTTTATTGTGGATAGCATGTCCTTGTTTCATTATTATAAATCCCATGTATGGAGGGACATAAATCTTATCTCTAAAATATATAAGGAGCTCTGGTAGCATAGTGGTTATGAACTGCGAACCACAAGGTCAGTAGTTCGAAACTAAAGATGAGGCTTTCTGCTCCCGTAAAGATTTACAGCCTCGGAAACCGTGTACAGGGTCGCTATTGGTCGGAACCGACTCGACGGCACTTAACAACAACAATATATTGAGGTAGGATAGTGGTTACGAATCAGGCTGCTAACCTCAAGGTCAGCAGTTCGAAACTACCAGCTGTTCCGTGGGTTAAAGATGAGGCTTTCTGCTCCCTGTGAAGGGTCACTATGAGTCGGAACCGACTCTACAGTACTTAACAGCAATAATATATTAAGGTAGTCTATGAACTAAACTGGAGTCCTGAGGCAGCCCTGTGGGTTAATGTGCTGGACTGCAAGGTCACTTTGAACTGCAAGATCAGTGCTTCAGACTCTCCAGCTGCTCCTCAGAAATCCTATAAAGGGTTGCTATGAGTTGTTACCGACTTGATGGCACTTAACAACAACATAAACTAAACTGGAGTCTTGATGTGGTGCTGTGGGTTAATGTGTTGGACTGAAAAGTCAGTTTGATCCACCTGGCCAGTGGTTCAAGGTTACCAGCCGCTCCTTGGAAACCTTATACAGGGTCGCTATGGATCAGACTGACTCGACATCTCTTAACAATAACAACAGTGTTGCAAACTAACTCCAGAGATACCACGAGGAGGGTTGTTTTGTTAACTGCAGGGTGTACTGAGAGCGCTCAGACTTATAACTGTTGACTGATTGGAAAGTACTATTGTTTGATCTCTCTTAGAGTGTGGGTGAGGGTAGTTTGGTTATAGGAAGAAAGGAAAAGAAAAAAAAAATGATGGACTGTAGTAATCTTTATTATTTTCACCAGTTATTTACAGTTTTGCTCCTTCAGATACAACTAGTACTGCATTTTTTTATTCCTCTCGAAAGGAGGCATGGCTAAATAAATGTAAAAAAGTTATGTATGTTACTCTGTTCAGAAGTTTTAAAAACATGCTCATAATATAGCACCTTTATATTGTTTTTCTGCCTTAGCAATTATGGGAGCATGGAGAAGGAACTTCTCTCAGCCTGAATGCCTGAATATGATGTTGAGCAGAGCCACTATCTAAGTCACAATAGATATGTAGTACAGGAGCTCCACGGATCTGTAGGATTAACACAAGGTCAGCAGTTTAAGTACACCAGCCACTCTGTGGGAGAAAGATGCAGTTTTCTGCTTCCACAAAGATTTACAGACTCAGAAACCATATACAAGGTTACTGTGAGTGGATACCAACAGACTCAGAAACCATAGAGAGGGTCACTGTGAGTCGGTACCTACTCAACAGCACTTAAAATCAACAACATGGGAAAAAAGAAGTGTTTTTTTTGAAATCACTGATATCTTTGTTACTGTTGTTAGGTGCCCTGGAGTCATTTCTGTCTCATAGCGACCCTATGCACAACAAAAGGAAACACTGCCTGGTTCTGTGCCAACCTCATAATTGTTGCAGTTTGAATCCATTGTTGCAGTCACTGTGTCCGTCCATTTCATGAAGGGTCTTCTTCCTTTTCACTGACTCTGTACTTTACCAAGCATGATGGCCTTCTCCAAGGACTTGTCCCTCATGATAACATGACCGATGTACTGATATCCAGCATTGTTGCAGTCAGCAGATATTTTAGCTTTTCTTGACTGGAGAATTCCAGCATCCTGAGTTGGCTTTGGTACTGAATATTATAACCTGTCCACTTCCCTAATAAACCCAATAATCGTGAGTACTGTTATGAATGCTGTGTGGCCATTGCAGTGGATTATGTGAAGCAGAGAGTGCTGAGAGAGGGATGGTTTGTATCAGAATATGGTAAAGAAAGTTGTATGGTGGAGGCATGTCTGACCTCTGCTTCATAGGAATTAGCCCTGAACTGATTTTGAGTTTGATTCTCATTCACCATTGGGAAGCAAGGGGAAGTCAGA
>NW_006408545.1:9972044-9993334 GCF_000296735.1 Chrysochloris asiatica | reverse complement strand
GCACTTAACAACAACAACAACATATGGGAGCTTAAAGTTGGCTATTTAGTTGAAGGGACATTTATATTGATTATAGGAGAAGTGTCCAGGCTTATTGGCAGAAGGAAAAAATAAGGAAGAAGTCATGAAACAAACACAGATTATCTCATTTTAAAAATATGTACATATATTGCTTTATATCTCACATCATTCTTGGAACAAAAATGTATTTGTATTTTAAGCCCATTGATCAAGTTTAAATGTATGAAAAAGTAAAATCTTAAATCCTCATATATACAAAATTTTTTCAACTTCAATAATAAATTATCATCATTTTCACTGGCATTTAAGCAGATTATTTATTAGTTTCTAATTGTGTTCTCATTAGCAATTTGATCAGTACACTAAATGATGAGTTAAAGCTAGTGCAGTGCTGATTGTCCATTTAAAAATGGGACACACATAATGATTTGTCCACAGTTCTCCTTTTAAGCCAATAATTTAATAAATTGATACATACAACCCTCATTTGTGGCCATTAGCACATTACAGTTGTGTTTACTGGACAAGTAGAACTAATCTTTTATGTTTCTATTTGCTTTTGTCTTCCAACTAATTACTTATTTAGGATATTTTGTGGATGTAACGAAAAAATTTAAATGAGCAAGTTGTCATATTAGATCTTGAATAGCAAAACAGATGCAAAAATATTTATGAATACGTTAGAATTTATACATATATAATTTATGCTTAAAATGGTTTTATTTTATACTTAAAACTATACATATGCATATTTAATACATGTGCTCCAAAAGTAATTGCTATCAAATCTAATCTGATTCATAGCAATCTTATTGGACAGGGTAGAACTGACCCACAAAGTTCCCAAGGCTGAATATCTTTAAAGAAGTGACTGCTATGTGTTCCTTCATTTGTATATGTACATATATATATATATATATAATTTATATTTTACAAATGCATATTTTTTTCTATTTTACATACATATATGTGTATTTTTTTCTATTTTACATACATATATGTGTATGTTTATAAAATGCAAGAGCTCTGGTGGCACAGTGGTTTGGTGCTTGACTGCTAACCAAAATGTCAACAGTTGAAACACACTAGTCAGTCTGAGGGAGAAAGACGTACAGTTTACAGCTATGGAAACCCTATAGAGCAATTCTACTCTATCCAATAGGGTCACTATCAGCTGGAAATAATTCAGAGGCAATGAGTCCTATTATCATGCTGTAGCTGTTATTGTATGCCAATGATTTGTGCTATAAAGTTGGTTCTAACTCATATAAATCTTGAATAGGGCTTTTCAGGTCTTTCCGACAGCACCACGGAGGCATATGTTGTAGTTATCATATATAAAGCACATTGTTATTGCTGTTATTAAGTGCTGTCAAGCTGCTTCTCATTCATAGTGACTCTGTATAGGGTTTATGAAGAGGGGCTGGTGGATTTGAATCCCCTTGCTTACCATTAGTGTACAGTGCTTGTCCTACAGCACTAAACAAGAACTCTATGGCACATAGTGACCACAAGTAGGGATTCTGAGGAGTGGTTAGTGGGTTTGAACTGCCATCCTTGCAATTACCAGTATGGTGCTTATCCTACCATGCCACACAGGACTCTATCTCTCTCAACTGTTCCCTCCTGACTATATATGTTGTTGTTGTTAAGTGCCGTTGAGTAGGTTCCGACCCATAGCGACCCTTAACAGAGTTTCTGAGGCTGTAAATCTTTAGGGGAGCAGAAAATCTCAACTTTCTCCTGCGGAGCAGCTGGTAGTTTCGAACTGTTGACCTTGCGGTTCACAGCCTGACTCGTAACCATTACACTACCAGAGCCATAAAATTAAAATATGTCCATGAGATCCAAAGTATGACCTTGAACATATCTCACATGAGTTTAGAGATCATCTGAAGTACAGAATTGATGCATTAGATGATAAAGACCAAAGACTAGAAGAGTTGTGGGATGGCATCAAAAAAATAATACAAGAAGAAACCCAAAAGAAAAAGGAAGAAAGAAGTAAAAGATCAAAACTGATATCAGAAGAGACTCTTGAATTTGCTTTTCAGCATTGGGATGATAAAGCAAATGGAAGATATGTGGAGGTAAGGAAGGTGCATAGAAAATTTCAAATGGCAGATCAAGAAAAAAGTCAAATATTATAATGAAATGTGCCAAAACCAGTAATTAGAAAACCAAAAGGGAAGAACAGGCTCAGCATTTTTCAAGTTGAGGGAAATGAAGAAAAAATTCAAGCCTCATGTTGCAATATTGAAGGATTCTAATGGGACATTTTTAAATGATGCAAAACCATTAAAAGAAGATGGAAGGAATGCACTGATTCACTGTAACAGAAAATAATGGTCAATGCTCAAATATTTCAATAGATAGCATACGATCACAAACCAATGATACTAAAGGAAGAATGCAATGATGAATTGAAGGCTTTGCCAAAGAACAAGGCACCAGGAATTTGTGGAATACAAACTGAAATCTTTCAACAAAGTGAGGCGACACTGGAGGCACTTACTCATCTATATCAAGAAATTTGGAAGAAACACAACTACCTAACCAATTGACTTGAAAAGATCCATACTTGTGTCCACTCCAAAGAATGGCTACCTGACACAATACTTAAATACTCAGATAATATCAGTAATATGGCATGCAAGTAAAATTTTGCTAAAGATAATACAAAAATGGCTGCAACCATACATTGACAGGAAACTTCCAGAGGTTCAAGCCAGATTCAGAAGAGGACACAGAATGAGGGATATCATTGATGATGTCAGATGGATCTTGACTGAAAGCAGAAAACACAAGAAATAGGTTTATCTGTGCTTTACTAACTATGCAAATGCTTTCAGTTGTATAGATCATGACAAGCTATGGAAAACATTGTGGATCAGGAATATTCTGGGGCAATTAATTGTGCTCATGAGGAACCTGCACAAAGACAAAGAGACAGATGTTCAATCAGACCAAGGGAACACTTAATGGTTTAAAATCAGGAAAGGTGTATTCTAGGGTTGTGTTCTTTCATCATACTTATTCAATCTCTATGCTGTAGGTATGGATGCTGTTATCAGGCTGTGAGCCAGTGCTCCCTGGCAATGATAAGTTTGAGCAGTTCTCCTGCAAAAGTTGGAGAAAATCAGCTGGCATCAGTACTGTATGCAGTACTTGCTGAACACAGCAACACAGCCCTGATAAGATCAGCAGCTCAGTCTTGCAGAAAGCAAAAAACAACTTCTTGAAATGTCAGCATGTTCATTATCTTCCACTCCCTACCAGAAATTATGTACCCACTTCTACTCACTCTCCCTTGCTTTTGTTTACTTGCTTCAATGAATTTCTGTGTGAATCTTGGTTGGGGTCTCAGTCTGATCTCCCCTCTCAGAGACTAGTTGGCTGTGAGCTCCTCTAGGTCCCTCAATGCATTGTATCTGGACTCCGAATCATTATTGTGAACCCGAAAGTATGTTGAGTCAATATTTGAGAAACTGAATTAAGTGAGGGAAAAATGTGGCATCAGGATTAGAGGAAGACTCATTAAAAACTTGCAATACACAGAAGATGCAACCTTGCTTGCTGAAAGCAAAGAGGACTTAAAATACACACTGATGAAGATCAAAGACCACAGCCGTCAGTATGGGTTGCAACTCCATGTAAAGAAAACAAAAATCCTCACCAATTGACCAGTAAGTAACATCCATATAAGTGGAGGAAAGATTGAAATTGTCAAAGAATTCATTTTGCTTAAATCAACCATCAACACTCTTGAAAACAGGAGTCAAGGAATCAAATGATGTACTGCATTAGGCAAATTTTCTGCACAAGACCTCTTCAAAGTATTGAAGAGCAAAGATGTCAGTTTGAGGACTAACATGTACGTGGACCAAGCCATGGTATTTTCAATAAACACACATGCATGCCAAAGTTGGATAGTGGATAAGGAAGACCAGAGAAGATTTGATGCATTTGAATTGGAAAAGAATATTAAAAATACCATGGGCTGCTGAAAAAAATTTTAAAAATCTATGTTGGGAGACTTATAGTCATAGTGCTCCTTGCAAGCCAGGATCACCAAACTTAGTCTCTTATACTTCAGACACGTCATAAGGGACCAGTCACTAGAGAAGGAGATCATACTTGGTAAACTGCAGGGTCAGCTAAAAAGAGGAAGAACCCCAATGAGATGGACTGGCAAAGTGGCGGCAGTGATGTGCTCAGGCATAGCATCAATTGTGAGGTTGGCTTAGGACCAGGCAATGTTGTCTTGTGCATAGTGTCACTATGAGTTGGTACTGACTTGATGGCACCTAACAACAACAACAACAACTTTTCAACATGGAGTCCTGGTGTAGCCCTGTAGAATAAGCTCTCAACTGCAAAGTCAATTTGAATTGCAAGGTTGTCCGTCCTAACTCACCAGCTACTCCTTGGAAACCCTATACAGGGTCACTGTGAGTTGGAACTGAATCAATGGCACTTAAAAACAACTTCTCAACCTTATCAGCATTTATTTTCTGAAAGGAAAAGTAGAAATAAAGAAAATTAAATAATTAGAAAATGAATGTTTTCTTGAACATGATGGCGTGTTTCTTGGTGAGCATTAGAGGACTATATGATGCCATCTCTTAGAATATGAACATAGTCATGTGAAAAAGTGCAATTAACAATATTCTATATAAAATTTCAGTTGCAATATTGAAATACTACCAACCAACATAAATTCCTAACAATAATGAAGCACTTGCATAAAATATGTTGTAGTTGTTGTTATGTGCCGTGGAGTCAGTTCCAACTCATAACAACCCTGTACAAGGTTTCCAAGGCTGTAAATCTTTTTGGGAGCAGAAAGCCTCATCTTTCACCCGCGGAACAGCTGGTAGTTTCGAACTGCAGAGCTTGCGGTTCGCAGCCTGATTCATAACCACTACGCTACCAGAGTTCCTTTACATAAAATACAGTACATTCTTAATATGTAACATTGTCTATTTTAGAAAAAGTGGATGTACAGTTAAGACATGATGTAGTGGATTGTTTTAGTTGTTGTTAGGTGCCATCAAGTTGATACTGACTCATAGCGACCCTATGCACAATGGAACAAAACACTGCCCAGCCCTGGGACAACCTCACAATTGTTGCAACACATAAGCCCATTGATGCTGCCATTTTGCCAATCTATCTAGCTGGGAGTCTTCTTCTTTTTCTCTGACCCTCCACCTTACCAAACATGATATCCTTCTCTAGCAACTGGTCCCTCCTGACAATATGTCCAAAGTAATAAGATGAAGTTTGGCCATCCTGGCCTCCAAAGATGGCCTCTGGATGCACTTCTTCCAACACAGATCTGGTGGTTCTCTTAGAAGTCCATGGCACTTTCAATATTTTCATCCAACACCATAACTCAAAAGCATCAATTCTTCTATGGTCTTCCTTATTCACTGTCCAGCTTTTGCACGCATATGAGGATATTGAAAATACCATGGCTTGGGTCAGGTGCACCTTAGTCCTCACACTGATTTCTTTGCTTTTCTTCTTTTTGATAGATCTTTCTTTGTTTGCAGATTTGCCTAATGCAATACTTTGTTTGATTTCTTGACTGCTGCTTCCATGAGTGTTGACAGTGGATGACATAAGAATGAAGTCCATGACAACTTAAATCTTTTCTCTATTGATAAGAATGCTGTTTATTGGTCCAGTTGTGAGGATTTTTGTTTTCTTTACATTGAGATGTAATCCATACCAAAGGCTGTGCTCTTTGATCTTCATCAGTAAATGTTTTAAGTCCTCTTCACTTTCAAGGCAAGTAAGTTGTATCATCTGCATATTACAGGCTGTTAAGTGAGTTTGAGTCTTCTTCAAATCCTGATGTCACGTTTTTCTTCATAGAACCCAGCTTCTTGGATTATTTGCTCAGCATACAGGTTGAATAAGTATGGTGAAAGAATACAACCTTGTGGGACACGTTTCTACAATTTAAACCAGTGTTTCCATGTTCTGTTCAAACAACTGCCTCTTGGTCCATGTAGAGATTCCTCATGAGCACAATTAAGTGTTCCAGAATACTCATACTTCGTAATGTTATCGATAGCTTGTCATGATCCACACAATCGAAAACCATTGCATATTCAATAAAGCACAGGTAAACATCTTTCTTGCATTTTCTGCTTTCAGCCAAGATCCATCGGACATCAGCAATGATATCCCTCGTCCCACGGCCTCTTCTGAATCTGGTTTGAACCTCTGCAAGTTCCCTGTCAATGTATGCTTGTAGCTGTTTCTGTATTATCTTGCTTCAACAATATAAACAGCAACTATGCATGTGTATGTCACCAGATGAATTGCATAGGAATTAAATTGGCTACATCTGTGGAAAAAGATGATGGGGAAATTCAATTTTACCAGTCAGAACAAGGCCAGAGACTGACCGCAGAACATCGATTGCTCATATGCAGTTCAAGTAGAAGCTGAAGGAAACTAAAACAACTACATGAGAACCACATACACCTTGACTATATCTGATATATTGTTGTTGTTAAGTGCCGCCAAGTTGATTTCGACCCATAGAGACCCTTTATATGGTTTCTGAGGAGCAGCTGGTGAGTTTGAACCACCAACCTTGCAGTTCAAATGGCTTTGCAGTCTGGCGTATTAGCCCACAGTGCCACACATATACCTGATTATATATTTACCTGAATTTAGAGACCACCTCAAAAATAGATTTGATACATTGAAAATTGACCAGACAAATTATGGATGACATCCAGAACTTGAATAAAGAGAAAGGTTTTTAAAAAGACAGTATAGAAAGAAAAAAAAACAAAATGAATGTCAGAAGACATTCTGAAGCATGTTCTTGAATATAGAGTAGTTACAGCAAATAGAGGAGGTGAGCAGAAGATTTTGAAGGACAGTTCAAGGAGAATAAGTAAAGTATTATGATGAAATCTATAAGTACTTAAATTTAGAAAATTAAAGAACATGCTCAGCATTTCTCAAGCTGAAAGAACTGAATTGTATAGGCAAAATATTGAAAGACACACCAAACATCAAAAGAAGATAGAAAAAATATAGTCACTGTACCAAAAATATTTGGTTGATATTCAGCTATTTCAGGAGGAGGCACATGATCAAAAACCAATGATACTGAAAGAAGCCCAAGCTGGACTTAATGTATTCGTGAAAAATAAAGCTATCAGCTGCTCTGTGGGAGAAATATGAGGCATTCTGTTCCTGTAAAAATTATAGCTTTGAAGTTGTCAAAAATTAAATGGAACAAATAAATATCGATATCTTAGGCATTAGTGAGCTGAAATGGACTGGTATTGGCCATTTTGAATGACCAAAGTTCATCTCTCATACTTCGGACATATTGTCAGGAGGGACCAGTCGCTGGAGAAGGATATCATGTTTGGTAAGGTGGAGGGTCAGAGAGATAGAGGAAGACCCCCAACGAGATGGATTGGCCAAATGACAACAAATTGGCTCAAGTGTGGCAGCAATAATGAGGTTGGCCCAGGATTAGGCAGTGTTTCGTTCTGTTGTGCATAAGGTCTCTATGAGTTAGTACTGACTCGATGGCACCTAACAACAATAGATAAAATGGATATATTATTTTATTTTTACTGGATCATTATGGGCTAAAAGTAGAGTATGTTGCTGTTGTCAGATGCCATAGAGTCGAAACCAACTCATAGCGACCCCATGCACAGCAGAACGAAACAATGAATGTCCGATCCTGGGCCAACTTCACTACAGCTGCCACACTTGACGCCATCAATGATGCCACCTGGCTGATCCATCTCGTTGGGGGTCTTCTTCTTTTTCTCTGACCCTCCATCTTACCCAGAATGACATCCTTCTCCAGTGACTGTTCCTTCCTGACAATATGTCCAAAGTATGAGAGACGAAGTTTAGCCATCCTGGCCTCCAAGGAGCACTCTGGCTGCACTTCTTCCAAAACAGATCTATTGGTTCTTTTGGCAGTCCATGACACTTTTAGTATCCTCCTCCAAAGTAGAGTATAGATAGTCTATAATAATTTTTATTTCATTCTATTATTTTTTCAGAATTTTAAATATATGATTATAGGTACCCTAATCCTTGGATACATGATTATTTCTTAAATAATAAAATCATGTCTATTGAAAAGTTCATCCAAGGTTAATTTTTTTTTAAAGCAAGGAATATGGTCACTGTTTATGTGTGAATTTCATTTTAGATGGAAAGAGATAATCATTTTCCTATTTGATATCTAAATTGAATTATCATAAAATGATTGTACTATTCTGGGCTTTCTCTGTACGTGTGGTAGGTTGAGTCTCTGTCTTCTTTCCATTCACAGAGGACTGCAAAAAGACTGCTCCAAGAGGATGTGTCATGTTCTCGCTCACTCATGTACTCTATCGTTTTAGTTTCTTTTTGGTTGCTATCTTATTTGCTTTGTTAGCCTTGAAAATGGGTTACAACTATAACTTACATTTATGTTTGTCTTCCTGGATAACTCAAGCATACAATTGGGAAAACAAAGTTCATGCAGTCTGTTTCTACTTCAATTAACAACTCTATTACAAACTGACAGATAACTAATGAAAAATATGGGTTATGAAAACATAATAGCTCAACTGAATGGTTTGCAATTAAAAGCTTATCAAGGCCTACCTATTTTTTTGTATCATTTTGTAGTGCTCTGAAACCTCTAGAATGTAATTAATATTTTATGCAATTCACAGCATCTAAATGAATTTTTGCATTACATCAATGGGCAAAAATTAATTAACTATCATCAGCAGACTGCATAGGAATGTCTTGTTTATACAAAGATTATTGTCCAAGTCAACTTTAGGAAAATAATTACCTGCTACACACTAGGGAGAACTTTACATCATTATGGAGACATCCACATGGATGGATTTTTAAGTAAATTATTGTTAAACAAACTCTCATACAGTTCAAAACCCTGTCCTACATATAATAGCAATTAGGAGAGCAAATAGATATTCTGCTTAGAAGACTGAAACAAAATGTGTTATGTGGAGGTATTGTCACTGCAGTGAAGCATGCTTAGTTTTCTTGTAATAGTTATACAGTTTTATCACTTGCTTTCAGTAAAATATTATTTCTCCTATAAATATAATTAATGAAACATTGATACTTTTTATTGCTGATAAATATCTTAAGTATTTAGTATTATGTAATTTGATTTTTTTTCATAAAGAATTGCTTCCTTTTCCAATTAGTACCAAGTAGGCTTTGACCCAAAGAGACCCCATATATGTCAGATTAGAAATGTATTCCACAGGATTTTCAATGACTGATCTGATACATATCAAAAAATACAGTCTTTAGTATGGATTACAACTCAATTTTAAGAAACCACAAATCCTTACCAGAGGACCAATAAGTAATATTATGATGAATTGTGAAAAGATTGGAAGTTATCAAGGTTTTCATTTTACTTGAACCCACAATCAACACTCATGGAAGCAGCAGCCAAGAAATCAAACAAAATATTGCATTAGGCAATTCTGCTATAAAAGAACTCCTTAGAGGGTTAAAGAGCAAAGATGTCACTTTGAGTACTAAAGTTCACCTGACTTAGGCCAAGGCATTTTCAATTGCCAAATATGCATGTGAAAGCCGGGAAATGAATAAGGAAGAATGGAGAAAAACTGATGCATTTGAATTGTGGTGTTGGTGAAGAATACTGAAAATACCGTGGATGGCCAGAAGAACTAACAAATTTGTCTTTGAAGAAGTATAGCCAGAATATTCCTTAGAAGCAAAGCTGGTGAGACTTCATCTCACATGTTTTGGGCTTGTTATCAGGAGAAACCAATTCCTGAAGAAGGGCACCATCTTTGGTAATGTACAGTGTCTAAGAAAAAGAGAAAGACCCCCATGAGATGAGCTGGCACAGTGGCTGCAACCATGGGCTCACGCATAAAAACCATTGTGTTGGTGGCACAGAAGCAGTCAGTGTCTCCTTCTACTGTGGATAGGGTCTTTATGAGTTGGAACAGACTCAATGGCACTTAACAACAACAACATTTGCATGTTGAACAAATATGAGGGGGCTTAAAAATGTTTGTGGAAACATGGAATTAATATGAATAATGGAATGTTTCTACTAACTGTGAATTTTTCTACTAACTTGTATAAGCTTATGTTACTCTACAAACTTCTAAGTTGTGTACATTCTTTTTCTAAATATGCATCAAAGAACTAAGCAAATTCTTTCTGGTATATGACTAGAAATAGATACAGATAGATAAATACATATAGATATAGGAGATATAGACTAGAGATAGATAGATAGATAGATAGATAGACAGACAGACAGACAGACAGACAGACAGACAGACAGATAGATAGATAGATAGATAGATAGATAGATAGATAGATAGATAGATAGATAGATAGATAGACAGATTGCTGTTAAGTGCCTTCGAGTTGGCTCCGACTCACAGCGACCCTGAATAGGGTTCCTAAGAAGTGGGTGGTGCACTTGAACCACTAACTTTGCAATTCAAACTGACCTTGTGGTCCCATGCATTATCCCACAACACCATGCCAGAACTCCTGATAGATAGATGACAGATAGATAGATAGATAGATAGATAAATAGATAGATAGATTAGATAGAGATAGGTAGATAGATAGAGAGACAAACTGATAAAGATAATGAGAATGCTTACTAGGTATATGGTAGACATTTTCACATTTATCAAGTAAGCATTCTAGAACTCAGAAGTAAAATGAAGGAATAATGGAAAAAATCATAGGTTTCTAATTGTGTAATTGTATAACTCCTCTTGGTAAAACTAGATAAATAAAATGCAGTAAGTGGTACAATATGGATACACTTATAAAAAAGAACACCCTGTATTGTACTAAATCCTTGAATACTCTTAATGTTTTTAATCTGGTTCTTAAACATTTGGCAATTTAATTTCTCTGTTTGAATTTATGAACTTAATCTCCTACGGCTAATGTCTCCAGTAGGAACTTTAAAGCTGAAAAACAATATCTATATTTTCTTAAACATTTGTCTTTGAAGTTGTTAGGTGTAAATCTGATTCTCCTGTGAATTTGCAGTATGCCATCTCAAGAACTTAGAATATCGCAAAAGCTTACTTATTTTTTTTTAGAGCATTATTATAGGTTCCTATAAGATTTCACCTTTGAACTTACAAGATATTGTGTTCCATGTGTCTCTCACAAATGACTCTCAGAGCTTTAACCAGAGTTACTAAAGCCTGTCCCCTGAGCCTTTGCTTCTGTGGAAATAGTTGTACAGAGTCCATAACATCATCCAGGATCTGTCTAGACTTTCTGTGGCAAAAAACATTAGATCATTATTTTGACCTTACGCCCAACCAATCAGCCCCAACCCATTTACATGGCAGCGTAATTATAGGCATCAATAGAATTAGTTGTTTCAATTACAAAAGGATACAGAGAGAAAGACTGGAGAAATTTTTCCCTCCAAGCACTTATTTAACCACGCATAAGCTTTTTGCTCAGTACCAAATCCTCACACCTAATTTATAATATTGCCCTGCATTATAGAAGCAGAACCACTGCTAAACTCAAGAAACATTGCAGCTAGCACTTTCTCTTTATCTATAAGTTCTACTACTCTGTCATTGGAAATTAGTTTAAATTAATCTGATTTATTCTCTTCTCTAAGAAATCATGTAGATTTTAATCAGGAACTCTCTTGTCTTCACGAAGTTGGGAAATAGATTTTTATAATTCATTGCTTTCATTTTTCTTATTTTCAATGAAGTAAGTCTAGCCCATAATTCTCTCCCCTCTCTTTTTCCCCCTTCTTGTCCCCTCCCCTTTCTCTCTCCCTTTTCTCTTTCTCATCCTCGATTCCTTACTCCTCTTTTTCTCTTCTTGTTTCTTTCTCACTATAGAACATAATCTAATTTCCTGTGTCAATTTAACTAAAACATATTAAAACCTTGGTCCCCCTTCTTCATTACACTATAAAAATCCTCAGTTGACCAAGAATCCAGAGGTTTCACTGCCTCACTGAGTATTGAGCAAGAACTGTGTATTGCACACAGTATAAAAGGCCTATAGAATTTCCTTGTGGAATTTATAATCTAAATAGGAAGATTGTGCAGGAATATTTCTGATAATTGACATATATTAAAACCATGTTTGAAATATATTAGTTGATCATTTTTACATTTTACAAATAATTATAGGTCAATATAAAAGTTTTCTGTTTTCTAAATGATGAGTTTTGGTGGCTGTACTTTAATCTCACCTCTTCTTACATTACATATTTTGATATCAGTTGAACCTGCTTCCCCCATGAAATAGAATACTGACTGGGATGAAAATGGGCACAGTCACTGTATCTTGTTTTTAATTGTAAGGACAACCAGTTTCTAGACTTTCCCTAGATACCATGGCACTGGACAGCAAGAACCCTGCTTTCTAAATAAGAGTTCTATGCTTTTAATGTTTTGAAAGTTTCCCCTTAAGTTATTTGTATTTTCATTGATTGAATCCTTGTTTTTTGATACAGAGGTTTTCAAACTTTAGAGCACATACACATCCCTGAACAGAAATTAACATTTTAAACAAATATTCTAATGTAGGCAACACTTTTAATCACACAACTTTAGCAACTTTGACACTGAATTTTTAATTGTGCTGCTTCCATTAGCAGAGCTTCCTTTAACTGATTACTTTTGCATACCTAGTCTTAAAATCCTACCATTTGTTTCTGAAACGAAATCTATACATGCTGCTAGAAATGAAGCAGAAATGGCATCAAACTAAGAAGTTGAGAGATGCCCAGGACTCAATGATCTGAGGAACAGATTAGCAGGGGGACTTGTTGGGATGGATTCAGTGGCACATGGTCATAAATAATGTACGTATACAGACAGAGGTAAGAAAAATAGAAAATCTATGGCATTAGTCCTTGCAGGTAACAGTTAGGACCTGTCATAGTACACTAGCTTCTCAGCTGGTAAAAGGCAAAAGGTACCCTACCCAGTGCTTCATTTCCTATAACTGTCACAACAAATTACCACAAATTTGTGGCTGACAACAACAGACTTTATTTTCTCACAGTTCTGAAGGTCAGTAGTTCAAATCACAGTGCCATACCAGGACAGCATCTACAATAACTCAATTTCCAAATTAATTCACATTGTGAGGTTCTGAGTGAGCATAAATTGGGGGCAAGGAGCACTATTCAACCATGTGCACATGCTTATTTTTATTCCTTGTGGCACTGTGGATTAATGTGCTGGACTGCAAAATTGGTTAGAACCACAAGGTCGGTGTTTCAAGCTCACCAGCCATTTCTCAGAAACTCTATACAGGGTCACTATGGGTCGGAATCGACTAGACGGCACTTAACAACAACAACATATTATATATTTGTGACTCCTGATATGACACTGCAAGATTAGCACTGGTCTTCAAACTACAAGGTCAGGTGTTCAAACCCACCTGCTGCTCTTAGGAAATCCTATACAAGGTAGCTATGAGTTGGAACCAACTCAATAGCACTTAACAACAACAATTATAAATTTATTCTCAATGCATGTACAAAATAATCTCAATAAAATAAACTGCAAGGTAGTCTTGTATTTCCTATCTGTTGCTGTTTTATGTGGCAAGGGAGTCTTGTATTTCCTATCAGTTGCTGTATTGTGTGGCAAGGGAGTCTTGCATTTCCTATCGGTTGCTGTATTGTGTGGCAAGGGAGTCTTGCATTTCCTATCGGTTGCTGTATTGTGTGGCATATTATAGTTGATAGAACAAAATTTGAATGGTTGGATAGCAATGAGTCCTGAATGTTGACCAGAATGAAAAACTATTCATATTGTAACAGATTTTATAATCACTTACTATAACTTCACATTACAAGTTGCTCCCAACCAGTATCTATTTCTAGTTACAATTCTTCAAGGATATAGAGCCATTGCTTGCTCACGAAGCCTATTTCATATCTGTAAGTTCTCACTATGAGATCTTCCTTTTAGTTGAAAGAAAACTTTTTCTCTGTAGCTTGTATTCATGGGACCTACATCTGCTCTCAGATCAACACATGCACACCTGGCATGTCTTTTTTGTGGCTCATCTTTGTTGCTTGGATTCTGAGTGTTAACTACTCCTTCCTTACCCATAACATTCACTTCTCAAAATTAAACCTGCCAAGTTTTGCACCATTTGTTATACAATTTTATTAGCATTCTCGCATCATCCTTCTATTTTGTTTCCCGAGCTACTCTTTGGCAATATTTGTATCAACTATATTATTATTTGGAGCCCTGGTGTGGTGCTCTGGGTTTATGTGCTAGACTGTAAGGTTGGTTTAAACTTCAAGGTCAGCAGTTCAAGCTCACCACTCTCTCCTCAGATACCCTATACAAGGTTGCCATAAGTCAGAACTGAGTTGATGACACATAGCAACATGTTGTTATTAGGTGCCATGGAGTCAATTCCTATGTACAACAATGAAACACTGCTTGGTTCTGCACCATCCTCACAGCAGTTCCTATGTTTGATCCCATTGGTGCAGCCACTGTGTAAACCCATGTCATTGAAGGTCTTCCTCTTTGTCACTGACTCTCTACTTTACCAAGCATGATATCCTTCTTTAAGGACTGGTCCCTCCTGATAGTATGTCCAAAATCTGTGTCTAAAATATAGACATTTATAATTTCAATCAATGATGCTGGTATGGACTAAGAAATATGGTAAGGAGATATGGACTCACCTTTCTTCAGATCTCTTGCTTATGTAACTGTTGCTTACAATTACATTCACTTTGTTTGATTACTATTTTTGTATCAAAATCATTGTATAAATTCAAACTGAGTTGCTGATTAAAACATTTTCATTACCAAAGTACATTATGATTTCTCAAAAAAATACTTGTAAGGGAATATTATAATATAAAATATATATTTTATACATGGAGTCCTGTTCTGATGATGTGGGATAAGCATTAAAGAGGTAACCAAAAGCAACTTTTCAAAGCCACCGCTCCTCAGAAAACCCTACACAGGGTCCCTATGAGTCAGAACCAAACCAACAGCATTTAACAACAACAAAAATGTGTATATAATTACAACAAAAACTTTTGAGGAAAGGAATATTTCAAAATGTTACCTAAATTATTTCAGCCCAGTCATTTTAGCATATATTTTAACAACTACCCTTAATTCTGACCATCAGGAAGATGCATACATGGACTGAGGCAAATTGGTCCTCCATAGAATTTTTTCCTGAGTTGAATTTTAGTGGAATATTATTGAGTACAAGAAACCCTGTATGTAAATTATGGATAGATTTTTGTAAAGCATTGCTGAGGATATTATACTTCTCTTGGATGCATCTTAACACATATTTTGATGTGGAGGATGCTTTTTAAAAATATTTAATTAGTTATTGGGTTCATTTTGCCTATGATTGATTTTTGTATTGTGGAAGTGATTATATTTCCATTTTCCCACATGTTGTTAGAACATTTATGAGTATAACAAAATTTATAATCTCGTTTACCAAATAATGGCAACGTGAAGGCTTACATTTGTAATACTGGTCTAATTCCTGGCTCCATTTCATTTGTCTACCTTCCCCAGATCCCACTAATTTTCTCTCATTATTTAAAGCCAACAGTCCCTGAAACACTATGTCCCCATCACCTCAGCCCACCATTATTTAAATTGCAGTTTCAATAGACACTCCTAAAACAGATCATCATTCCCTGTGCCACACATCTTTCCTTTTGATGCCTTGGGGGTTAACCTGAAGTCCATGAAAACAGAGATTGAGTCAAGGGTGGGTATAATTGATTTTAGCTAGTGTAATCAAAGTGAATTTGATGTGAGGGCTGGGACAAAGATGCTTTCTTTTCTCTGTTGGATACAAATAATAGAAGATTAGGTTTCCTGGAAGTTTTCTTTGATCTTCACTAAGTCATGTTTAGGATTAGGCCAATATTATAAAAACATAATCTTTTTGATTAAAGGGGTTAAAAGAAACTGGGTTTTTGATGATATTTCTGAGAGTATATCTTTATACATAATAACTGATATACGTATGTAGCTGTTTTATACATGTTCATTAGTTCTGCATAGAAAAAAAATGATAAAATCTTAGATTTTTCAAATCTAAGATTTTTCAATACCTTCAATTTATCTACCAACTAACTTTCACGTATCCTTAAAATTAACCAATTCTGCAAATATAATTTAAATCTGTTTATTTGGTAATGACAAAACCTAGGATTATCAGTGCTGCTGCACATTGAAATTATTGATTATCTAGCCAAAATATACATTAATATTTACTTGTATCTATCGTCCTTGTCAGTTTCTGTGAATTTTTTAATGTCTCTTCTTGGTATGGTCTTTGTAAATCCTTAAAAATTAACTTTTTCTGATGAGAGAAGGTAGGTGAAGATGTTGATAGGATTTTACGATTCCGTTGTGAATGATTGTTAAATAATAGTTGTGATTGCAAAACCTTGAAACCCTAATGGAGAATCTCATTACTATCAAGGAAGAAGAGTGCAGAAGTGCCAGGAGTGCAGTGTGTCCTTTGGACTTCCTCCATGTAGGAACAGAATGCTGTGATACCCAGGATGGTAAAGGAGAATGGTGCAGAGCAAACAACAGCAGAACCAAAACCAAAAGCCAGAGAAGGAGATGGAATGATGTGCTCCTCTGTGACTGGATGAGTAAAGCTGAGTTCCTTCAGGTGGGTTGGGAAGGTGAACCTCCAGGAAGTTAATTGGGGAAGCTAGGCTTTGTAACCCCTGGAAGCTAGAGCTAAGTGCTTTGGGGCTGAAGATTGTCCTTTGGGCATTTATCAGCAGTGCTAAAAGAAGCTTTGTAACATTGCCCAACAAGGACAAAGGCCAGGCCCAGGGATTGAGTGCTAAAGAGAGGCTGCACAGGAGGCATTCACTCATCTATGCCAAGAAATTTGAAAGACAACTATCTGGCCAACTGATGGGAAGAGAGCCATATTTGTGCCTATTCCAAAGAGAGGTGATCCATTGGGATGCGGAAATCATTGAACAATATCTTTGATATCCCATCTGAGTAAAATTTTACTAAAGTTAATACAGAAACATCTGCAAACATACATTGACAGGGAACTTCCAGAGGTTCAAGCTGGATTTAGAAGATCCGATGGATCTTGTCTGAAAGCAGAAAATACCAGAAAGATGTTGGAACAGATGTTTATCTGTGCTTTATTGACTATGCAAAGAGTTTCAATTGTGTGATTCATGACAAGCTATGGACAACATTGCGAAGTATGAGTAATCCTGAACATGTAATTGTGCTCCTGAGGAATCTGGACCTGGACCAAGAGGCAGTTGTTCGAACAGAACTTGGGAACATTGAGTGCTTTAAAATTAAGAAAGGTGTGGGACAGGGTTGTAGTCTTTCACCATACTTGTTCAACTTGTATGCTGAGCAAATAATCCAAGAAGCTGGGTTATATGAAGAAAAACATGACATCAAGATTGGAGGAAGACTCATTAATAACCTGCGATATGCAGATGATACAACCTTGGTTGATGAAAGTGAAGAGGACTTAAAATCCTTACTGATGAACATCAAAGACCACAGTCTTTGTTACGCATTGCATCTCAATGTAAAATAAATGAAAATGTTCACCACTGGACGAATAAACAACATTCTTATTAATAGACAAGAGATTGAAGTTGTCAAGGACCTCATTTTTCTTGGATCAACTATCAACACTCATGGAAGCAGCAGTCAAAAAATCAAACGATGTGTTGCATCAGGCAAATCTGCTGCACAAGACCTTTTAAAAGTATTGAAGAGCAAAGATTGAAGTCAGCTTAGTCAGCTTGAAGACTAAGGTACACCTGAACCAAGCCATGGTATTTTCAATAACCTCATATGCATGCAAAAGTTGTACAGTGAATAAGGAAGACCATAGAAGAATTGATGCATTTGAGTTATGGTGTTGGAGGAGAATACTGAAAGTGCCATGGGCTACCAAAAGAACAAACAGGTCTGTGTCAGAAGAAGTGCAGAGTGCTGCTTAGAGGCCATGATGGCCAAACTTCATCTCTCATACTTTGAACATACTGTCTGGAGGGACCAGTCGCTGGAGAGGTATATCATGTTTGATAAGTTGAAGGGTCAGAGAAAAAGAGGAAAATCCCCAGTAAGATGGATTGGCAAAGTGGCAGCACCAATGGGCTCAAGTGTGGCAAAAATTGTGAAGTTGGCACAGGACAGTGCGATGTTTTGTTCTGTTGTGCATAGGGTTACTATGAGAAGGTACTGACTCAATGTCACCTAACAACAACAACAACAACAATTATGATTATGTAGCCTTCCTCTTTTCTTCCTGTTACAGCTATACAAAATAGGGTAAGCTTAAGATAGCTATTAATATTCAGACTTTTGGTCTATCATCAAAGTTTCATGGACCAATCATAATGGGATCTAGTAACAAGCAAAATAGCTGGAACATAATAGGTCTTTAATAAATTTTACTTGAATAAATAAATAATTCCATTCACCAGTCACTTTCAACAAAGATATTTGCAACTTTGAGAGATATATTCAATTTAACACATATACTGACTTCAATTAAAATTGGGGAGGAGAAATAATTTATTTTTAGAGGAATATTAATTATATTAATAATATTTTGTTTTTGATTTAGTACACAATGGGAAAAAGTTGCATTGAAATTAGCCCCATCTTGATGGCAGTGGCTTGGTTGCAATTTCACATGGCTGAAAAAATTGAAAGCATACATTATGAAGGTATAAACTGTGTGAAATGGATTATACTAATGGAAGTGTAGAATTAAAGAGATCCAAGCTACTGTGAGCATTCGAAAATGTTTTCTGCTAGATATGAGGACAAATAGGTTTGAAAGAGGACTAGTACTTGAATAGTGAAAGTGCAGATCAGGGATGTTAATTTCCTAGGGCTTCTATCACAAAAATACCACAAATGGATGACTTTAAAGAACAAAAGTTTATTTTCACACTTTGGAATGCTAGAAGTTTAAAATTAGGATAGCTGTATAGGGGAAATCCCTCTGTTGGTGCTGAGGGAAGATCTTTGTCTCAGATTCTTTAGCCCTGGACTTCTGCAGTTCTTTCCCAACCCTAACTTCATATATCACCCCCCATTTGTGCTTGCTATGGATCTGTACCTATATAGCTCATAAGTGATAGTTGTTGTTGTTAAGTGCTATGAAGTCAGTTTCAACTAATAGCACATGTATATAGGGTTTTTGAGAAGTTACTGATGAGCTTGAACCACTGACCTTGCAGTTCAAACTGACCTTGCAGTGCAGTGCATTAACCCATAGTGCCACACCAGGCCTAATTAACATTAGAAAGAAATCCCTGTGTCTTCTTTATCTAGTGGAGTCCTGGTGTGGTGCTGTAGAGTAAGCACTGGACTGCAAACTACAAGGTTGGTAGTTCAAACCCACCAGTCACTCCTCAGGAACCCTAAACAGGGTTGCTATGAGTTGGAATTGACTCAAGGGCACTTAACAACAACAACTATAACAGAAATATTACAAACAGGTGGCTTTAGCAAACAGAAACGTATTCCCTCACAGTTTAGGAGGCTAGAAGTCCAAATTCAGAGTATGAGCTCTGAAGAGAGGCCTTGGTCTCCTTGCAGCATCTACAGGCACAGCATTCTCTGGCAAAGGGACTTGTTGTCCAAAGAATGCACTCTACTCCAGACTCTTTCTTCATGATAGTAGATCCCTTCTTCTCTGTTCACATCTCACTACTTTTATATTTGTAAAATAAAGTATGTTACAGACTATACCCCTGGAAAACTCCCTTGTTGCTTCTATGTTCTATGAAGTCAGTTAGGACACATAAGGATGCGGTGCATAAAAGAAGGACACAAGACACAGCTGGATCCTACCCTATTCTCCCAATTGCTGTTACATTTCAACCCAAAATTTTGTGCCACTTTGTCAATCCATCTCAATGGGGACATCCTCTTTTTTCTTGTTATTCTTGTTAAAGTGTCACTGAATTGGTTCCAACTCATAGGGACCCTATCCACAACAGAATGAAACACTGCTGACTCCTGTGTTATCCTGAAAACTGTTGCTACAGAAGCCCACTGCTGCTGATGTTATGCCAATCCCTCTTGTTGGGGTCTACCACATTTCCACTAACCCGTGACTTAACCAATTGTCATGTCCTTCTCCAGAGACTGATCCCTCCTTATAATATGTCTGAAGTATGAGATACAAAATCTTACCATCCTAGCTTCTAAGGAACACAGATTTGTTTGTTCTTTTAGCAGTCCATGGTACTCTCAATATTCTTCAATACCATAACTCAAATATATCAATTTTTCTGTGATCTTCCTTATTCATAGTCTGAATTTCACATACATATGAGGTGATCAGTCCCTAGAAAAGAACAACATGCTTGAAAAAGCAGAGGGTTAATGAGAGAGATAATATTGGGAAGAATAGGCATTCCAGAACACTTAACAGTGCTTATGAGGAACCTGTACATAGAACAAGAGGCAGTCATTCAAAAAGAATAAGGGAATACTGAGTGATTTAAATTAGGAAAGGTATGTGCCAAGGTTACATTATTTCACCATATTTATTCTATCTTTATGATGAGAAAACAATTCAAGAAGCAGAATTATATGAAGAACATGGCAGAAATATGGGAGGAAAATTCATTAACAAGTTGTGATATGCAGATGACGCTATGTTGCTTCCTGGAAGCAAAGAGGACTTAAAATACTTACTGATGAAGAATAAAGACTATAGAAGTCAGTACAGATTGCACTCATATCAACAAAATTAAAATGCTCACAACTGAATCAATAAATAACATCATGTAAATAGAGAAAAGATTGAAGTTGGCAAAGACTTCATATTGCTTGGTCCGCAATCAATGCTCCTGGAAGCAGCTGTCAAAAAATGAAACAGCATATTATGATACACAAATCTGTTACACAAGACCTCTTGTTCAAGAACAAAGACCTTGGTTTGAGGACTAAGGCACACCTGATCCAAGTCATGGTATTTACAATCACCTCATATGCATTTGCACGTTGGACAATGAATAAGGAAGACCATGGAAGAATTTATGCATCTGAGTTATGGTGTTGGAGGAAAATATTAGGAGTACCAAGGATTGCTAGACAAACAAACAACTCTGTGTTGAAAGTAGTATACAACTAGAATGTTTGTTCCTTAGAAGTCAGGATGGGCAGACTAATTCTATC
>NW_006408545.1:9958462-9969789 GCF_000296735.1 Chrysochloris asiatica | reverse complement strand
TTTTGCAGAATTCTATCATACATTCTCCAGTATCATTTCTATCACCAAGTCCAAATTTTCCAACTATTTATCTTTCCTCTTTGCTCCCACCCTTTGCATTCCAATCACCAGTAATGATCAATATATCTTGATTGCATGTTTGATCAATTTCAGGTTGAAGAAGTTGGTAGAAATCTTCTATTTCATCCTCACTGGCTATAGTGGTTTGTGCATACAATTGAATAATAGTGGTATTAACTGATCTTCCCTGTAGGCGAATGGATATTATCCTATCACAGACAGCATTATATCTCATGACTGATCTGGATATGTTCTTTTTGACAATGAATGCAACACCATTCCTCTTCAATTTCTCATTCCCTGCATAGTAAACCATGTGGTTGTGATATTCAAAATGGCCAATACCAATCCATTTCAGCTTACTAATGCTGATGATATCAATGTTTATGTGTTCCATTTTTTTTTTTTTGACAACTTCAAATTTTCCCAGATTCATACTTCATACATTCTATGTTCCAATTTTCAATGGATGTTTACATCTGTTTATCTTCATTTTGAGTTGTGCCCATAGGCAAATGAAGGTCCCGCGGGCTTCTTCCCCATGGGCTTTACTCCATTTGCGTCATCACTTCTTACTCTACTTTGAAGAGGCACCTCTTACCCAGTAGCATTTTGAGTGCCTTCCAAACTGAGGGATTTATTTTCCAGCACTATATCTGACAGTGTTTCTCTGCTATTCATAAGGTTTTCAATGACTAAATATTCAAATGTAGTTCTTCCTAGTCTATCTTTGTCTGGAAGCTCATCTGAAACCTGTCCACTGTGGTTGACCCTGCTGGTATTTAAAATGCCAGTGGCATAGCTTTCAGAATCACAGCAACTCACAAGCCACCACAATACTACAAACTGACAGACGAGTGTTGGCCATTTGGTTTTAAGTGAAACTATCACTTTAAATTTTGAGGAGATCTGTGTGCATGCATAGTAAAACCCTCCAGGGGTGGGGGTTGGGTTGTGCATTCACTCAGACATCCCCTCTAGTCACCAGAATGGAGGTGCCCAGACAGCGATAGATCATGAACAAATACCAAAATAAATAAATAAATAATGTCCACACCTATATATAGCTCCATGGTTCTGTCTGGCATTGGTGGCTGTTCTGAATCTTCCCCCACTTGGTCTCTCCCAAGATGGTGGCTCCAGGAGCAGCTGAGCATCATGAATTAGAAAGCAATGGATTTCTTGATTCTGCTAAAAATTCCCCTAGCTATAAGCCTTCCAAACTTCTAAATATTCCTTTATATGTGGTTCAGAGTTCTAGCCCCATCCCCTGAGCCTGCTTGATCCCGTATTCTGTGTTGTTGCTGATGGATCTCCTTACTGCACGTCTACCTGATCCTCCATCTTATTATTATCAGACATATTATTAGAAGGGACCAATCCATAGAGAAGGCTATCATGTTTATAAGTGGAGGTTCAGCAAACATCAAACCAAACCAAAACAAAAAAACACCCAATGAGAAAGATTGGCACAGTAGTAGAAACAGTGGGCTCAAGTTTGACAACAATTTTTAGGATGGCTTACAGCTGAGCAATGTCTCATTCTGTTGTACATAGTCACTATAATTTGGAACCAACTCAAAGTCACCTAACAACAACAATAATAACAACAATTCATTCATATTTTCACGTAGCAAATGTTTCACTATAACTTGACTTTCAAAAAATACTATAAGAATAGCACAGAAGTATTTCTAATCTAGAATTTTGGGGAAATAGTGTGCTATTTCATTTTTAATTAGTAACACTGAAATACTATGTTGACTATCTTTGATTTTATATAGATATTCACTAAGATTGCAATGGGAGAAAGATGAGTCTTTCTGCTCATGAGAAAATTTAAAGCCTAGGAAACCCTATGCAAGGTTGCTCTGAGACTCGACAGCACTTAACAAAAAAAAATAACAAGTTTGTCAAAGACTTTTTTATTTACAATTATTATCATTATAAGATTATTGAAGATTAGTAATTGAGCACATAATTTAGAACATAGGATATTAGACTGACCAGGTCAAGAGATTTACATCTCGGGCACTCTACTACTTTATAATGAGCAATTTTTGTGGAAAGAATATTAGACATATGGATGAGTCAGGAGTTATGTTTCTAACTGCTATTGTAAACACCACAATCATCTGATTAGTTTGCTTTTTGATAGCCACTGCATTCATTTAAAAATAATAATTACTTTGGAGACTGGGATATTGACATACACTTTTGTAAATACAGTTGCTACCTGAGTTCTCCATAATATGGAAATTTCAATGAGGGTTAAAATCTATGCTCAGCACCTCTCTTCTTTTAAAAACCCTCCACTTAATATAGAACCAATAAATCTAGTTTCACAGCAGGGCCTGGAAAACTGATAAAAGTTCCCTCACAAAATCAGGAAGCTCTGATTTTCTTTAAATGACTTGTTTACTGTGAAAGAAAACTGGGGGCCAACTTAAGTTCCTTCTGATCAATCACTTGTGCCCTGTCATTGTTGTCATAACTGACTCAATGGCGCAACACCACCACTGTAGTCATGCATGTTCTCATTCATCTCTGAGTCTTCTTATGAATGCTATTGGACCTTGACTATAATCAATAATATGATTTGGAAAGGTTATGTGTTACTGTAGGTGAAAAAATTCAAAATGAAACTAAAATGCCAATCTTTTTCCTGTAACTTACTGCATATGGGGGTAGAAAAGACATATGGATTACAATATTTTCTCTCCATTATTTCCTGGGGATATAAGTTTACCTCATCTCTCCATAAGGACTTGATTAAAGAACTAAAGTTAGCCTTAAGTGAATAGTTTATTATTCTATTTCTATTATTCTGGCATTTGCTTTAGTGTTTTGTGGAGTCATTTAAACTATTCTAATTCAATTCTGAGCATAATGTTCCCCTATATGAAAGTATTTGCTAGAATATTCTAAATTAGTCAGAACACTAGTTTGAGGCAGAAGAATTTATGAATTTCTTATGTTTGTCCCCTGCCACTGATTATGCTTTTCAAATATTCTTGTTAAAAGAGTTTTGGTATTTGATTATTTTCTTCTCTTTATTCCTAAAGGAGAATTTTAGTTTCTCACAAACACTAATTTATAATATGTAAAACTCTCAATTCTTAAGGTCAATAATATAAGAAGTTTATTAATTATTGATTCAAATTTACCATATATTGTTCCACTGATTGCATTATGTTATTATACATTATGAATTCTGAAATATATTGCAAGAATATTCTTGTTTTCATGTACATCTTTTGTCTGGAATATTGATAGATATTTCCACCAAAAGTAGAAAGGTAGATCAATATAAAAGAAGATAAAGGACAGAAACACTCCTGACTATATGAAACAATTTAATACAATTCAGGAATGATCAAATATATGTGTGAGAAAGATGAAACTATCTGCTTGTGTAAAGATTTACAATCTTGGAAAACTTATATAGGATCATTATGAGTTGTAATCAACTCCGTGACCACGGGTGGTTTCATAGGTAAGATTACCTGTGGTGATGGGAAATTCATTATTTACAAAAACAAAAAACAAAAACCCCACTCACCTGTGTTCTCAATTTATACCAAGAAAAACACATCCCAACTAATTAAAAGAAATTCACTTTAAACTTCAAATCATAAAGGTGTGTGAAAAAAAATCAAATTTTAATTAATTGTTGGACAAGGAAATTTCTAATTAATTAAGTTCGCTGAGAGGTAATCAATAGTTTTAAATACTTACAAATTAAAATTCTTATATGTCAAAACTACAAAAATAATAATGAAACAAAAAACAAATTGGGGAAAATATTTTACCACTGCAAAAATGTTCAAATTGTCTTTGTAGCCAAGACAATTGAAACTTCAACAGTTTCAGTGAACAAGTATGTTAGCATCTGAAACCACCCTTTGATATTTAAATAATTCCACAAGTTAATGAAGTCAGTGACTTAATTTTACTTGGATCCAAAATAAACACTCATGGCAGCAGCAGTGAAGAAATCAAATGAAGTATTGCATTAGGCAAATCTGCTATAAAAGACTTCTCTAAAGAGCAAAGATGTCACTTTTAGGAGGAAGGTGTACTTGTCCCAAGCCATGATCTTTCCAATTATTTCAAATGAAATGACTTCTGGTGTGGCACTGTAGGATAAGTGCAGGACTGCAAAGCCCATTTGAACTACACATTCAGTGGTTCAAGCTCACCAGTCACTCCTCAGAAACCCTATATTGGGTTGCTGTATGTTGAAACCAACTCGAAGGCATTTAACAACAACATATGAATGCAAAACGTGAATAATAAATAGGAACGACTAAAAAAGAATCCCTGCATTTGGATTAGGGCGTTGGCAAAGAATACTTAATATACCATGGACTCTTGGTGTGGCACTATAGGGTCATCACTGGACTGTGAACCATAGGTTCATACCCACCAGTTGCTCCTCAGAAAACCTATACAAGGTCAGTATGAGTGGGAACCAACTTAACAACAAGCCAGAAGAACAAACATGTTTTGGAGGAAGTACAACCAGATTACTCCTTGGAAATGAAGATGGTGAGATTTTATCTCTCATACTTTGGACACATTGTCAGGGGGGATTAATCCCTAGAGAAGGATGTTATTCACTGTAAACTGGAAGGTCAGTGAAAAAGAGGAAGATCCTCAACTAGATGTATTGATATAATGGCAGCAGCAATGGGCTCTAATATATTAACATCTGTGTAGGTGATACAGGAGCAGGGAATGTTGTACATAGGGTCACAATGAGTCAGAATTGCCTCAGTCATACCTTACCACTACAATTACTCCTACAGCTAATTGGGATCTAATAATGAAGGCAGAGAACAGAACTTATGTGTAAGTAGGAGTCATGTTCAAAAGGAATGTACAGAGTAACTCGCAGACAAAGACTAAAAGACACACAAAAGTTTATACTGGAAATCAAAATAACAAAATGATGAGTCTATGGAATGCAACGAAGCAGAGTCTAGGAGGAAATTTTTACATTTCTGCATTTATTTGAAAACTAAAAATTGGAAATAGATCATCTAAGCTTAAGTCTCAAGAAGCTAGGGGAAAAGGACAGATAGTTAAACTGAGAGGAGTCCTGGTGTGGCGCTGTGGGTTAATGCGCCAGACTATAAAGCCGGTTGAACTGCAAGGTCGGCAGTTCAAGCTCCCCAGCTGTTCCTTGGAAACTATATACAGGGTCGCTATGGGTCGGAACCGACTCGATGGCACTTGACAACAACAACAGTTAAACTGAGTGGTATAAATGGTTAAGCTACAGACTAGGAACAAAAAGGTGGTAGTTCAGATCCACTCAAAGATCCTTCAGAAGAAAGTTCTGAAACCTGCTTCCAAAAGAGACATGTCATCAAAACCCTCTGGATGCAGTTCTGCTCTGTAACACATGGGGTCACCATGAATCAAAACTGATTTGATGTCAACTGATTTTCTTTTGTTTTTAATTAAATTGAAATAATGTGGATGGTTGGAATTAATCAAGATAACATTAAATTAAATAGAGACCATAACTACAAGAGACGAAAGTTCATGAAGCCAGTTGTTAGTTCTTAGAAAAAGAAAATATATATATATTAAAATTTATTTTAAAAAGAGAGAAAAAATCTAGCAAGGAAGAGAAAAGAAAATACAAACAATCAATAGACAAATTTAAAGAAACAGAGACACAGAGAAAGATGAAATACTTCTCAGTTCATTTTGTGACACCAGCATAGATCTGTGTTGGAAGAAGTGCAGCCAGAGTGCTCCTTGGAGGCCAGGATGGCCAGACTTCGTTTCTCATACTTCAGACATATTGTCAGGAGGAGCCAGTCACTGAAGAAGAATATCATGTTGGTAAGGTGGAGGGTCAGAGAAAAAGAGGAAGACCCCCAACAAGATGGATTGGCAGAGTGGCAGCACCAATGGGCTCAAACGTAGCAACAATTGTGAGGTTGGCCCAAGACCAAGCAGTGCTTAATTCTGTTATGCATAGGGTTACTATGAGTTGGTACCAACTCAATGGTGCCTAACAACAACAACAACATAATCTTGATATCAAAACCTAATAAGGACATTATAAACAATGAAAACTATTATAAAATTTAAAATTCTTAGGCCTTACAGCAGAACAAAGCAAACTCTCTGGGAACCGCATGATTCCCACCTGTTCAATCGCCTTGAGTTCACGCTACCTGACTGTGCATTCTCATGAAATCTAGAGGCTCTAGTCATTTTGGCCCTACCCTTCTCATAAGTTCAGATCTGTGGCTTAGTGTCTGGACTTCTAATTTTCTTGGTATGTTTTCACCAATAATCTGATTACTGAGTGATTATCAGCAAACACTAACCATCACTCCACCATGTTGCACTTTTGTATTACTCTGGTCTCTTCTAAGTTGTTATTCCACAGAGATGGTCAATGACTCACCATTTAATTTATCCACAACATATTTCATTCTCACATTCTCTAAAACACCACTATTAGCAGAGTTCTCTTCCATTTCTAACACAATTGTATCACATTATTACTGCATAATAACCACTTTGAAACCTCAGATAATCTTTTATCTCACTTAATCACCTTCCTCAGATTTTGGTCAACTATGATATTTCAGTAGGTCCTTCTCCAACAGTCTATTTAGAATTGCCACAGCCTGAACTTTCCTGAATATCCTACTTTATATTTCCCCCCTCACTCACATTTTCACAATAAACACATTAAAACAAAATAAAGCAAGCTTCTAACTAATGTCTTTTCCCCCTACCCCCTACCATCTCAACTGTTGTTTAGTTTATTCCTCCAACTCACAGCAACCAAACTGGACAGAGTAGAAGTCTTCCATAGATTTATCAAGACTGTTAATCTGACAGCCTCATTTTTCTGCCTCTGTGGGCTTGTGGGTTTGAACCACCAAACTTGTAGTTAACATTACACCTCAAAGGCTCCTTAACTCATGCCCAGGGCAAGTTAATACAGAAAGGTAATCAAATAGAATGCAAAATTAACAAATAGTATCATTATTACTACATACAAGTAAAATTTTACTGAAAATAACTAGAGTTGCAGCAATATATCAGCAAGGAGTTACCAGAAATTCAAGTCTGATTTAGAAGAAGATTTGGAACAGCTTGAGAAATCTTAGCCTGTCCTTCCTTTGGTCTTTCTAACTCCAGATCTGTGCACATCTCATTATAATAATTTACTTTGTGTTCTCAATATGCCTTTTGAAATTTCTGTTGTGCTCTTTTACTTCATCATTTCTTTCAGTCACTTTACCTTCTCTAGGTTTAAGAGCAAATTTCAGAGTTTTTTCTGACATCCATTTTGGTCTTTTCTTTATTTACTGTCTTCTTAATGAGCTTTTGTTTTCTTCATGAATTATGTTCTTAATGTCATCACCAAACTCTTCTTATCTTCAGTCATTAGTGTCTAATTTATGAAATCTGTTCTTGAGCTGGTCTCTAAATTCAAGTGGGATATATTTAAGATCCTATTTTGACTTGCCTGGATCTGTTTTGATATTCTTCAGCTTCATCCTGAAGTTAGATATGAGTATAGATGGATTATTCCACAGTAGGCCCCAACTTTGGTTTGGTTAATTATATTGAGCTTCACCACTGTCTCTTCCCACAGAAGTAGTCAGTTTGATTCCTGTGTATTCCATCTTCTAAAGTCCACGTGTTTTGTGGCCATTCATGTTGCTGAAAAATGATATTTGCAATGACTAAGTCACTGACTTACAAGATTCTATCATGAGATCTTCAACATAATTTCTATCACTAAAGTAATATTGTCCAACTACCAACCCTTTTCCTTTGTTTCCAACTTTTCCATTCCAATCACCAGTAATTATCCATGCAACTATTTTTTGTTTATATATTTCAAAATGAAAACATTGATAGAATGGTTCAATTTTATTATCATTGTCTTTAGTTGTTGGTGCATAAATTGAATAATAGTGGTAGTATCAGGTATTCTGAAGTCATTTGGATATTATCTTATAACAGACAGAATTATACTTCAAGAGATATCTTGAAATGCTCTTTTAGACAATGAATGTGACATCATTCCTTTTTGATTTTTCAATCCCAGCATAGCATATCATATGACTGTCTGATACCAAATGATCAACACTTGCCCATTTCAGCTCATTCAGACCAACACTTGTCCATTTCTGGGATATGTATCTTTAAGCATTCCATTCATTTTTGATGGCTTTTAAGGCAGCACTGGTAGCGTAGTGGTTACGAATCGGGCTGCAAACCTTAAGGTCAGCGGTTCGAAACTACCAGCTGCTCCGCAGGAGAAAGATGAGGCTTTCTACTCCCATGAAGATTTACACCCTCGGAAACCCTGTACAGGGTCGCTATGGGTCGGAACTGACTCGATGGCACATAACAACAACAAGTTTACTATGGAGTCCTGGTGTAGCGCTGTGGGCTAATGCATCAGACTGTACAGCCGTTTGAGCTGCAAGGTCAGTGGTTCAAGCTCACAAACTGCTCCTTGGAAATCCTATATAGGGTCACTATGGGTCAAAATCGACTCGACAGCACTTAACAAAAAGTTTGCTATACTAAGAACACATACATTCCACATTCTGGTTATTAATTGATGTTTGGGTTGTGCCTCATCAGCAAATGAAAGTCCCAAAAAACTTGCTCCATCCACATTATTAATGTCCTGTCACTTTGAGGAGACAGACCTTCCCCAGTCATACTTTGAATGACTTAAACTGAGAGACTTATCTTCCGGCACTATGTTAGACAATATTCCTCTGCTATTCATAAAGTGGTGTGGTGCTATAGGGTAAGCACAGGACCACAAGGTCGGTATCAACCACAAGGTCAATAGTTCAAACTCACCAGCATCTTTTCAAAAACCCTATACAGAAACCCTATACAGGTCACTATGAGTTGGAACTGACTGAAGGGCACTTAACAACAACAACAACAACCATTAAGAAGTTATCTGC
Source organism: Chrysochloris asiatica (assembly GCF_000296735.1). Taxonomy (NCBI): domain Eukaryota; kingdom Metazoa; phylum Chordata; class Mammalia; order Afrosoricida; family Chrysochloridae; genus Chrysochloris; species Chrysochloris asiatica. The sequence goes on along the minus strand of NW_006408545.1, from coordinate 9,960,748 downwards.
CTCTTCTTCCTCTGTCATAGTCTTGAAGTCTGTCATAGTCTTAAAGCTCTACTGAAACCTGATGGTATTTAAAATACCAGTGGCAACACTTCCAGCATCAGAGGAGCACACAAGCCCCCACAGTATAATAAACTGACAGACAAGTGATATTATAATAACAGACATTTCATAATAATAATTGTGGTGTAGTGAACTACTTAATATGTCTCTATTGGCTCTGGTAGCATAGTGGTTACAAGTTGGGCTGCTAACCTCAAGATCAGCACTTTGAAACTATCAGCTGTTTTGCAGAAGAACAGTAAGACTTTCTGCTCCCATAAAGATTTACAGCTTTAGAAACCCTATGCAGGGTCACTGTGAGTTGGAATCAACTCCATGGCGCATAACCACGACCACCATTAGCCATAGTCTTTTAAAATTCCCTCTAATCAACTTCTTCCTGATGGGCCTGAGTAAGAAAGGGCTATGCTAATGGTATTTGATTGAGCTGGGAGTAATTGCTAAATAGGGAAAACAGGATAGATCAGTTTTGTCATCCTGCCAGATATAAAATGAACCATCTAAGAAACCGAAGGAGAGGACTATTGCTACCATTGAAGAGCCAGAAGTAGAATGCATCCTTTGTACCTAGAAAGCCCTGCACATTAAATCAGGGACAAAAAGCTGTAACACCAGAAGAGTGGCAAGAACCAAGCCCAAGAGCAAGTAAACCTGAATGACTTTGAGAAGGAGACTTGCTTGCAGAGTACCATGCCTCCAAGCAGTGAATTGGGGGAAGGTGGGGGGATTGAAGGGGAGGCTAGGTTTGTGGGGCCATGGAGCTGAGTGCCTTCAGCCTGAGGAGTATGGTGCAGTGGTGTATCCTGTAGACACTGATCTGGAGTCCTAAAAGAGCTTTGCTGCTTAGGCAGAGAGACACTCCTGTAGACATGACTGAGGAGAGGCTATATACTAATTGCAAGATCTGTTCTCTCAACATTCCTGACCCTCAATGATAACCTGTCCATTTCACTAATAAACCCCATAACCATGAGCATTGTCTCTCAGCTTTTGTGTGGCCAATTCAATGAATTACTAAACCCAGAGAAGTAAAGAGTGTCATGGACGGATAGCTTGGTGCCATTACACACTCTAATTTTCACTTTTTTAGCTATCTTTTGAAATTTTCGGTTCAACTGTTTCACTTCATCAATTCTCCCAGTCACTTTTACTTTTCTACATTCAAGAGCAAGTTTCAGAGGCTTTTCTGAGATTCATTTTTGCCTTTTCTTTCTTTCCAGTCTCTTTAATAACCTTTTTCTTTCTTCATGTATAATGTTATTCATGGCATCCCACAAGTCAACTGATCTTTGGTCCTAAGTGTTTAATGTACCAAATTTATTTTAGAGATCATTTCTAAATTCAGGTTGTTGTTGTTGTTGTTGTTGTTGTCAGGTGCCATCGAGTGGAACCGACTCATAGCGACTCCATGCACAGCAGAACGAAACAATGTCCGATCCTGGGCCAACCTCACTACCACTGCTACACTTGAGTCCATCAATGATGCCACATGGCCAATCCATCTCGCTAGAGGTCTTCCTCTTTTTCTCTGACCCTCCACCTTACCCAACATGACATCCTTCTCCAATGATTGTTTCCTCCAGACAATATGTCCAAAATTCAGGTAGGGTATACATAATGTCACATCAAGTTTTTTATGGACTTTAAAAATGTTTCTTTGTCTTCAACCTGAACTTGTATAAGAGCAGTTGCTCATTTCTTGCACAGCCAGCTCTTGTCTTATTCTGACTGATCATATTGAGCTTCTTCATAGTCGCTTTCCAAAAATATAGTTGATTTGATTTTTTTGTATTCCATCTTGCTAATTCCACATATACAGTTTCTGCTTATTTGAAAAAGGTATTTGCAACGAGTAAATTGTTAGTTTTAAAAATTGTATCATGGGATCTCCAGTGTTGTTCCTATTTTCATGGCCATGTTTTCCAACCACTGACCCTTCTTCCTGTTTGTTTCTGACTTTCAATCACAAGAAATTATCAGTGCATCTTTATGCATATTTCATCAGTTCCACACTGTGGAAGTTTTTATAATTCTTCAATTTGTTTATCATTGGCTTTATTAGTTATATTTAAATTTGAATAATAGTCATGCTAACTCCTCTTCCTTGTGATGGTGGTGATGTGCTGTGGAGTCAGTTCTGACTCATAGCAACCCTGTACAGGGTACCCTTTCCAAGGCTGTAAATCTTTACAGGAGCAGAAGGCCTCATCTGTCTCCCATGGAATG
>NW_006408545.1:9957128-9957732 GCF_000296735.1 Chrysochloris asiatica | reverse complement strand
TTTTTTTTTTTTACAAAACTTCTACCTTTACAATTGTGACTGTCGTAATTAGCCATGGTAACAATTACTCACTACTGAATCATAAGAACCTTATCCCCATCTCTTTCAACCAGACCCATCTAGACAAGATGAAAACTATTCAGTGGGGAGTTTCCATTTTATTTTGGACAATTTCCAATTTCCCTAGGGTCATACTTCCTATAGTCTGTGTTCTGATTATTAGTAGATATTTTCAACTGCTCATCTTGAGTAGTGCCCCACCAGCAAATGAAGGTTCCAAAATCTTTGCTCCATCCAAGTATTTAATATCAGCTCTACCTTCAGAAGGCATATTTTGAATGGCTTGCTACCTGAGGGATTGATTTTCTTGTGTTAGATCAGACATATTTTGTTGCTCTTCATATGGTTTTCTGGGGTTAAGCTCTCAGAATTGGACCATATATTCCTTCTCCCTAAATTTGTTCTTAGTCTGGAAGTTCCTCTGAAACCTGCCCAGTCCATGGTGGCAGGTTTTAAATATCAGTGGCATAAACACCAGACATTTAGCAACACACAAGCCATCACATTATGACAAATTGACAGCCATGTGGTGGTGGTATATATA
>NW_006408545.1:9947807-9955458 GCF_000296735.1 Chrysochloris asiatica | reverse complement strand
TATACAGGGCTGATATGAGTCAGAACCAACTCCACAACACATAACCAGCCAACCAAACAATATACAGTAAAGCACACAGGGGGCAACGTTATGAAAGCTGCTTAGCTATAACACCTTGTGGACCACAGTAATTGGACGTGGGGACTCAGAATCATAGTCTTGGTGATGGTGGTGGTTATGTGCCGTGGAGTCAGTTCCGACTCATAGCCACCCTGTACAGGGTTTCTGAGGATGTGAATCTTTATGGGAACAGAAGGCCTCATCTTTCTCCTGCGGAACAGCTGGTAGTTGCAAACTGCTGACCTTGTAGTTCACAGCCCAATTCGTACCCACTATGCTACCAGAGCTCCTTGAATCATAATCTTAGGAGATACTGAGTTTAACTAGCATACTCTAGCCCACAAAGACAATGTTCTGCATCCTATTATGGTGTGTAAAGACTACAGTCTTAAAAGCTCAAGAACTGCCATCTAAGATTAGATGGCCTCCCCCATCTGGAGCAAAGAAAAGTGAAGATAATCAAAGAATAAAGGAAAAAGGAACCATAGCAATTAGTCACATGATATCATAAGAACTAGATGGTGATTGTAATAGAAAGTCCTGAACTCAGAGAGAGAAAAATGCACAACGAAATTCAAAGTCATACAGATGACTAGACTTTCTGGTATGATAGAGATTGGTGGAAATTCCCTATATTTTGACACCCTCCAAACCTGGAACTAAAGTCATCTCTGGGAATCCCTTTCAGTCAATAATGCTATTGTTGTTGCTATGTGCTGTTCAGTCAGTTCTGGCTCATATGAACCCTGTGTAGGGTTTCCAAAGAGTTTTGAACCACCAAACTTTATCACCATAAAGTGTTAAAAACAAAAACATTAATCTGGCCAATGCATCTCTGCAAGTAGAATTTAAGATTACCTCTATTACCCAGTCCCATAAAATTTTCGTTCCTTTTTATTATTTCCTCTTTGAGCTTGGGTGGGACTTGTGAATAAGTGTGCTATTACTCCTATGATTATTGTGATTAACAGTCCAGTGTCTGTCCTACAGGGTCAAACCAGGACTCTAGCCAAAAAGAGAAGAGCAACACCTGTGCGAAATGTACTCCATAGAGCCATCAACCATCTGAGACCAAAAAGGCAGCATTTGTGAAAAAATAAAGTTCAGAAGGCGAGAAGGGGCAAGAAAGAAGAAATGAAAACGGAGAACTCTAGGAAAAAGTTGAAAGGGGCCGTTATATTGAAGGTATTGCTGCTAATATCACAAATTGTGCACAACCATAGCTCAGAGACAGTGTGCACTGGCTTCCAGACCACTGCAATAAGCAAATATTGCAATAAAGCGAACCACATGAAATTTTTACTTTCCTGTGTATATAAAAGTTTTGTGTACAATAATATTATGAAGAAGTTTGAAATATTGTAACAATTACCAAAATGTGAGCACATGCTTTTGCAAAGATTGTGCCTATAGACTTGCTTGACACAAGGTTACCACAAATCTTCAGTTTGTAAGAAATGCATTATCTATAAAGCAAAATATAATTAAATAAGGTATACCTGTATGAATTATTGAGTTGAAACTATTTTGTTCTGTAAACTCTCACCCGAGTCACAACATGAATATATAACCATATGCCACAAAATGGATTCCTGGTGTGGTGCTGTAGGATCAACACTAGACTGTGAACCATAAGGTCAGCAGTTCAAACCCTATATAGGGGCACTATGTGTCGGAACTGATTCGATGACAATAAACAACATTCCACTTATTTAATTTATCTACATAAGTGGAAGTACTGTGAGAACAGAGAAACAACATTATAATAGAGAAACAACATTCCTTGCCTACAGTGCTGTAAAAGGTGATTTTAAGAAAATGAAATAGTATTCAAATAAATATTATGCTTGCATGTATGTGAATAATTTGGAAAAACTAATATTAATGTGATATATGGTTGTGTAATCATAGGTGGGACCCTACAGACCTTAAAAATACCATAAGTAGTAGAATCATATTAAAATAATTATTATTGCTCATATGGTAATTACTGCCACATAATTTTTTTTCTGAAAAATTATTTTTTTCCTAAATATTTTCTGGAGTGTATATTTACTATCGGAGATCATTTAGGAAGCAATGGTGGTTTCAGTGATAAAATCTATCCCCACTTCCCTGTTGAAAAATCAGGTTTGATTCTCAGCTAATGCAACTCAAGTCAGCCACTATCTCCAATGTCTAGTGTCTGTCAGTAGAGACTTGCAAGTTTCTATGATGCTAAATTGATTCCAGCAGAACTTTTAGACAAAAAGAGACCAGGAAGAAAGGCAGGGAAAAGTATTGCTGAAAAAACAGTTAATGAAAAATTCCTACAGATAATAATAATCTGAGATGGTGATGTTTCAGGAAATGGGTTGAGGACCCACATGATGGCAATTAAAATAACAACCAAAGCCACTTAAATAATGGTGCTTATAAACATAATTAAAACTTCTATTTTCAATGGAAAGCAAAATGAAACCTTAATTATGCCAAGCAATTAGTATAGTTTAAACAGCTCTATATTAGTTAAGCCACATAGAAGTTGTAACAAATTAACTGAGAATCAAGAAGAACTGTCTAGTTTCTCAAAGATCTAAAAAGCTTTACAAAATTAACAGTTTAGTCTAACAAAATGAAAGATAGGATAAACATTTTCAGCTTGACCTCAGTATTTATATAGACATTTGAGGGGGAAAAAAAAATACATATGCACCAATATATGCAATTGTGGCAAATATTCTTAGTAACACTGGTATCTTTCAATTGCACTAATAGTTTTACTTTAAATTAAACTCATTGTTATCAGTCCCTGCAGATGTGTGAAAAGTTTACTGTCTAAGTGGCATCATAAAGTGAAATTGAATAATCTAACAATAAAAATGAAGGAAGGTTAATTAAAATGAAGCCCATGAAGATTTCTCTAGGGAAGACATCCTATTTCATATAGTTAAGTCAAAGACTTTCCTTTATCCCTTCCCTGCATTTACAAATACTAAAGCTTGCAATTTGAAATAAAATTTTATAATAAATTTGAATAAAGAATTGCATGTCAAAATATACTAATGTGTATGGGCTTTTAAAAAATTCAATACATCATTTTTTTTTTCTGTTTTAAGAAAGTGCATTTAAATCATTCTAAACAGTTTATTATGAAGGTGAGCAATAAGCCCAGTCAAGCTGAAAAGATGAATGAATCTGCCTGAGAAATATAAAGGGAATAGTTAACAATGAAATAGTTTTAAAACTGCAAATGTAGTTATTTTTTTCAGTGTCTCCTGAGTCATTTTGGCAGCATTAAATAAATGATGAAAGAGCACCTCTTCTCCCCACTGTTATCAACAATTTAGACAGTACAATTAATTTCTTGTAGATGCTTGTGGATTAAACATGCTGACAGTTGTTTTCTTTTTATGTGTGAGGTTTCCATCTACTTGGTAGTAGATCTGATCATTTCATTAAAGGATAATATCCATGAGGTATAAAATATATTAATATTAGAAGAAGAATAATTTTCTGCAAAAAATTCATAAACATTCCATTTTCTACCATTGCCTTCATTTGATGCTGTAAATGTTGAGCTCTTACTCAGTATTTCAGTTTCTTTAAGACATGTTTTACAAATACTGTGATTTTTCTGACATAATTTCTAAAACTAATTGCTACTAAATGTATTTCGTACCACTCATCTGTCAGTTTGTCAAACTGTTGTGGTTTAGGTGGTTCTGTGATGCTGGAAGTTATGTCAAGGGTATTTTAAATAGCAGCAGGGTCATCCATGGTGGACACTCTTCAGCTGGGCTTCCAGGTTAAGACAGAATAGGAAAAAAGGGCAGGTAGCATCCCTCTGAATGTGTAGTCACTGAAAACCTTAAGAATAGCTGCAGAACATCATCAGATATAATGCCAGAAGATAATCATTATGAATGTTGTTGTTAAGTGCCATCTCGTTGGTTCTTACTCATAGTGACCTTTTTTAGGGTCTCTGAGGAGCAGCTGATGGATTTGAACAGCTGACCTTGTGGTTTGTAGCCACAGCGCCACACCAGAAGTCCACCAGAATAATCTCAGATCTAGAGCTGGAAGATGAGACCCTCAGGTTGGAAGGTACTCAAAATACAATTGGAGAACTGCCTCCTCAAAATACAGTTGAATGTGATGATATGAATGGAGTAAAGCTTTGGGGATCATATTAGCTGATAAGGCACAGTTCAAACTAGAGAGAAACAGTTGCAAACATCTATCAATTGTCAGAGCATGGAGCAAATGAAGTATGAATCTAATAAAATTGGAAGTTGTCAAAAATGAAATGGAATACACAAAATAAATATCCCAAGCATTTATGAGCTAAAATGGGCTAATACTAGATATTTGGAATGTGACAAACATATAGTTTACTATACTGGGAACCATAAATTCAACCGGAGTGGCATAGCATTTACTATAAAAAAAGGAAACATTTCAAGGTCTACCTTGAAGTATAATGCTGTCTATTATAAGATGATATCCATACTCCTACAAGGAAAACCAGTTAAAGCCACTATTATTCAAAGTGACCCACCAACCACTAAAGCCAGTGATGATGAGATTGAAGAAATCTACCAACTTCTTCAATCTGAAATTGATCAAACATGTAATCAAGATGTACTGATAACTACCGGTGGTTAGAATCCAAAGGTCTGGAAACAATGAGGAACTTCACTTAGTAGTCTGGAAAATATAACCTTGGTGACAGAACTGATGCTAGACATCACTTAGAATTATGCAAGGCCAATGACTTATTCATTGCAAATACTTTTTTAGCAAACACAAAAGGAAATGATACACATGGACTTCACCAGATAGACTAGACAGGGATGCATCTGTGGGAAGAGATGGTGAAAAATCTCCATATCATCATCTAAAACAAGGCAGGTTTAGGCTGAGGAACAGACCATCTGTTGCACTCATATGCAAGTTCAGACTGAAGCTGAAGAAAATTAAAACAAACTTGTAAGTGCAAAGAGATGGCCTTAAACATATCCTACCTGAGTATAGAAACCATCTCAAGAATACATTATTGACAGAAGATCTGTAGGATGACATCAAGAACATCATACAAAAAGAAAGTAAAAGGTCATTAGAAAGAATGAAAGAAAGAAAAGAAAAAAAAGACCAAAATGAATGTCAGAGGACTATGAAACTTGCTTTCCATTGTAGAGGTGTTAAAGTGAAGGAAAGAAATGAAGAGGTGAAAAAGTTCAATAGAAAATGTTAAAGGGCAGCTGGAGAAGACAAAGTGAAGTATTATAATGAAATATGCAAAGACCTGGAGTTAGAAAACAAAAAGAAAGAAACATGCTCAGCATTTTTCAACCTGAAAGAACTGAAGATAAATTAAGACCTCAAGTTGCAGTGCTGAAGGATTCCACGGGGAAAATATTGAGTGATGCAAAAAGCATCAGAAGAACATGGAAAGTATACACACAGTCACTTTACCAAAAAGAAATGGTTGAATATCAACCATTTAAAAATGTAACATATAATCAAGAATCAATGGTTGTGACTGAAGAAGTAGAAGTTGTAATGAAGGTATTGGTAAAAAGCAAGGCTCCCGGAATTGTTGGAATGAATACAAATTGAAATAATTCAACAAACTGATGCAGCACTGGAGGCATTCATTCATCTATGCCAAGAAAATTGGAATACCTGGACAACTATTTGGAAGAAAGATCCATATTTTTGCCCATTCCAAAGATCAATAACCCAACAGAATGCTGATAATCATCAAACAATACCAATAATATCAAGTGCTAGTAAAATTTTGTTGAAGATAATTTTTAAATGTCTGCAACAATATATTGACAGGAAACTTCAAGAAACTCAAGACAGATTCAAAATAGGACTTGGAACTAGAGATATCACTGCTAAAATATTCAAAATAGGACTTGAAACTGGAAATATCAATGCTGACAGTCACATGAATCTTGGCTGAAAGCAGAGAATACCAGAAAGATGTTTACTTGTACTTTATTGCTTATGCAAAGTCTTTCAACTGTGTGGTTTATGACAAGCTATGGATAACAATTCAAGGAATGGGTATTCCAGAACACTTTATGTTGCTCATGAGTAACATGTACAGAGACCAAGAGGCTTTTTCTGTTTGAACAGAAAAAGGAGAAACTGAATGGTTTAAAATCAGGAAAGCTGTGTACTAAATAAGTACCATACTTATTCAAACTGTATGATGAAAAAATAATTCAAGAAGCTGAATTATATAAAGAAGAGCATGATATCGGGATTGGAGGTAGCAACCTATGCTGTGCAGATGACATAGCAACCTTGCTTGCTGAAAACAGAGTGTTTACAATATTTTCTGATGAAGATCAAAGGAACCATAGCCTGCAGTATGAATTGTAACTTAATGTCAACAAACCAAAAATCCTCACAACTGGACCAATAAATATTGTCATTATTAAAGGAGAAAAGACTGGAGTTGTCAACAAGTGCATTTTGCTTGGATCTGAAATCAACACTTACGGAAGAAACAATCAAGAAATCAAATGATGATTTGCATTAGACATATCTGCTGCACTTGACCTCTTTTAAGAGTTCAAGATCAAAGATACCAGTTTGATGACAGGTGTGACTGAACCTAGCCATTATATTTTCGATCACCTCATATGCATGTTGGGCAACGAATAAGAAAATTGTACAAGAATAGATGTATTTGAGTGATAGTGTTGATGAATATTGAGAGTAACATGGACTGCCAGAAGATCAAGCAAATATATGCTAGGAAAAGTACAGCCAGACTATTCCTTAGAATCAAGGATGGTGAAATGTTGTCTCTTGTACTTCGGACATATCAGGAAGGACCAATCTTTGTAGAAGGATATCATGCTTGGTTAAGTGGAGGGTCAGCCCAAAAGAGGAAGATCACCAACAAAATGGATTTATACAGTGGAAGCAGCAATGGGCTGGAGCATAGCAACCGTTGTGAGTATGACACAGGACTGAACAGTATTTTTTATGTTGTACCTAGGGTCTCTATGAGTTGGAACTGATTTGATAGCACCTACCAACAAGTCCTGGTCTGGCACTGTGGGCTAATGCGTCAGACTACAAAGTCGTTTGAACTGTAAGGTCAGTGGTTCAAGCTCACCAGCTGCTCCTTAGAAACCCTATAGACAGTCACAATGGGTCGGAATTGACTCAACGGCACTTAACAACAACAACAACCAACGAAAAACAAGGCACCAGGAATTGATGAAATAAAAACTGAAATATTTCAAAAAAGTGAGGTAGCACAGGAGGCACTCACTCATCTCTGCCAAGAAATTTGGAAGACAACTACTGGCTGACTAATTGGAAGAGATCCATATTTGTGCCCATTCCAAAGAGAGGTGACCCAACGGAATGCAGGAATCATCTCTTTGATATTCCATGTGAGTAAAGTGTTACTAAAGGCAATACTGAAATGGCTGCAAGCATACATTGACAGAGAACTTCCAGAGGTTCAAGCTGGATTCAGAAGAGGCCATGGAATGAAGGATATCATTGCTGATGTCTGATGGATCTTGGCTGAAAGCAGAGAATATCAGAAAGATATTCTTTATTGACTACACAAAGG
>NW_006408545.1:9943915-9946367 GCF_000296735.1 Chrysochloris asiatica | reverse complement strand
AAAAAAGACCTGTTTATTTTCTAAAGTTGGTCAGTGAAAACCTTACAGATTACAACAGAACATTGCCCATCTCCTTTGCTTTGGACACATCATCAAATGCTGGAGAAGGACTTCATGGTTAGTTTAGAAGTCTAGCAAGGATGAGGAAGATCCTTGGTCAGATTGATTATCAAAACAGCCAAAATTAACATGGATACGCCAGCTACTGTAAGGATGATGCAGAAAAGGGCAACATTTCATTCTGTTGCATATAAGGTCCCCAGTAGAGTAGACTTGCTAGTAAATTATCTATCTATCTATCTATCTATCTATCTATCTATCTATCTATCTATCTATCATCTATCTATCTATCTATTTATCTACCTATCTATCTATTACCAAGGGGAAAGCTTTTAACTCAGTTTTGTTATGTTTTTCCTAAGCACAATGTGTCATAAATATGGCCTTCATGTTTGAACAGACGTGGAAATTAGTTGGCTATAATCTCCTAGATTTTCATGAGATAGATACAATTGAATTCATATGTTTCTTGGGCACTATCAGAGTGACTGTTTTCATTCTTGTTTTACTGCTATTGTATGATAAGATGCTTTTAGAGGAAGGTCCCTATGCTTCAATTTGCTTGCTGTCTCTCAGAGGTCCTGACACAGATATACTGATATCCTGGAAACTTACTTGGTCAACAGTGTTTTCATAGGGAAAGAAAACCTCTCTCTTCTTCCACAGAGTTCTGACACTAAGAAATAGGCTAGCATGGGACGTTTATTTCTCCATGGATGCTTTTGTTTCCCTTCACACGGGGGCAGCTGAGGATGGACCACACAGACCTGAGAAATCCTCAGCAGGTAGCCTGGGCTGGTTAATCCACAAATGATGGAGCACAAGCTTCCTGCCTAGCATGGACCTTGGTCTCAGTTCTCTAGTGTGATTTCAGAAATAGTATATGGGTTTTCTGAACAAAGGAAATTCCCCATAACTCAGCCCAATTTAATGGAGTCCTGGTGTGGTGCTGTCGGTTAGTGCGCCAGACAGCAAAGCCATTTGAACTGCAAGGTTTGGCAGTTCAAGCTCACCAGCTGCTCCTTGGAAACCCTATAAAGGGTCACTATGGGTTGGACCCTACTCGATGGTGCTTAATAACAACAACAACACTAAAAATAACTTCTCAACTTGCTTTTCTTTGTCTACCTACTGCATGTCTGCAGAGAACCTCTGGGGTGGTTCAGATGCTGCTCCACACCAGAAATCCAGTAATACTAGCCATATCATAGGAATACCCTCCCAATCTTATTTTTCGATGTTAGTTGGTGATTCCAGCTCATAGTAAGCCCATTTATGCAAAGTAGAACTGCTTCATAGTGTTTTCAGCACTATCAGAAACACATCACCAGGATTATCTTCAAAAGTGCTTTTGGATGAATTTGAATAGCCAGTGTTTTGATCACAGTGCAGCACTCAACCATTTGTGCTATACAGCATGTTTGAAGTTTTGTACTAATTTTAAAGAAAATTCATCTAGAAGGTTTTTTTTCAACATTTTGATTTATGATCATTTCTACTCATGTGATTGTCCCAAATATTTTTTTGGGGAAAAAATAAAGCTAAAATTATAATTAAAATGTTTAAATTATTGTTACAAACAAACCAAAAATATTCTATAAAGATTTCTAATTGTGAAGAAAGAGATTAACGTTTACCTTTACTAGTTTCATCAACTGTAGTGGAATGAATGATGACAACAAAAATTATATTTCCATTTCCTAATACTTAATACCTCAGAATATCTACTTATTTGGAATAATTGTCTTGGCAGATATAATTAAGGTAAGGATCTTGAGATAAGGTCATCCTGGAATTTGGTGTGCCTTATTTACAATGACTTAGATGAGACAAAAAAAATATGATGACACACAGACACTGGAGAGAACGTCATATGAAAAGAGGTAGAGAATAGACTTGTACTCCCACAAATTATGGAAAACCTTAACCTGCAAAGCTAGAAGAGGCAAGAAGGAATCATTCTTCCCTAGTTTTCAAAGGAAGCCTGGCATTGAAGATAACTTGACTTCAGGCTTCTGATTACCAAGGAGTAAGAGAATATACTTTTGTTGTTAAAAGCCACGAACGTTGTGGTAATTTGTTATAGCTGACAGTCATAGGAAGTTGACATAGCAGGTCAAGGCAAAAATGAGTTTTCATAAAAATATTCCCTGACTAAATACCACATAGTTGATATTTCTTATATATATAAAGCCAATTCACTTTGCAATTAATTGATGTGTCTCTTTTGCCATAACTTAAAATGATACAGCTATTTTTAAATTGTCTCTCTTTTTTTTAAATTGTGTATTATGTGGGTTTACATATGAGAACATCAGTTTTACATTATCCTATCATATTTCATTTCATTGCAATGATTATAATCCCCTACATGCATCATCAAACAACCAAA
>NW_006408545.1:9941174-9942190 GCF_000296735.1 Chrysochloris asiatica | reverse complement strand
TCTGTCCCACTTACCTCTGTCCCATGCAAACTTGCCTAACTGTTCCAACATTCACCTTATTCTTCCATTCCCATCCCCCTTCTTGTGTATTTAATTTTATTTATGTCTCAATCATCTATTATGTCTACTTTCATTTGTGTAATTTTCAAAATGTTTGGTAGTCTATGTATGCCCTGAATTAGAGTCCTCACATTTGTCCTTATTTTTTCCATTGATGACTGTCATAATTTTGGGATTCACATTTAGGTCTTTAATTCATGTTGAGTTGGTTTCTGTATACGGCATAAGGCAAAGGTCTTGTTTCAATCTTTTGCATATAGCTTTCCAGTTCTGCCAGGACCATCTGTTAAAGAGACTATCTCCTCCCCATGCAATATACCTAGGCATTTTGCCAAAAATCAGTTGGCTGTATGTGGATGAGTTAATTTCTGGTTTCTCAATTCTGTTCCATTGATCAATGTATCTTTCATTGTAGAGTACCAGGTTGTTTTGACCACTGTAGCCATGTAGTAAGGTTTGAAATTGGGGAGTGAGAGGTTTCCTTCTTCTTAAGCAGTGTTTTGCTTATCCTGAGTCACTTTCCTTTCCATAGAAAGTTTGTAATTGCTTTTTCATCTCTTTGAAGAATGTGAGTGGAATCTGGATTGGGATTGCATTATATGTGGAAATTGCTTTGGGCAATATTGACATTTTCATGATGTTGACTCTTCTTATCCAGGAACATTGTTTATTTTTTCACTTTTGTAAGTCTCTTTTGGTTTCTTGTAGTAATGTTTTGTAGTTTTCTTTGCATAAATCCTTTGTTTTTCTGGTTATGTTTATTCCTAGATATTTATCATTCAGGCAGCTATTGTAAGAGGTCTTGCTTTCCTAATGTCCTTTTCAGTGCTGTCATTGTTACTATAGAGGACTCCAACTGATTTTTGTATGTTGATCTTGTACACTGCCACTTTGCTGAATCTTCCAATGATGTCTAGTAACTTTTTTACTGAGTCTTTGGGGATTTCTGTGTATAG
>NW_006408545.1:9937210-9941074 GCF_000296735.1 Chrysochloris asiatica | reverse complement strand
TTCTTCCATTTGCTTTAGCATCTCTATGCTGGAGAGCAAGTTTCAGAGTCTCTTCTGACATCTATTTTGACCTTTTCCTTCTTCTTGTCTTCAATGACTTTTTAGAATTGTTACTATATTACATTAATCATCAAAAATATCTTTTTAAGATCTGTCTTGAAGCACAGTTCTGTCTGTGATAGGATATATATCCATATGCCTACAAGAAAAAACAGTTAAAAATTGTTGCAACAGTACTTTGACAGGGAACTGCCTGAAATTCAAGCCTGATTCAGAAAAGGACCTTAGACTAGGAATATCATTACTGATGTTGGATGGATCTTGACAGAATGCAGAGAATACCTGAAAGATGTTTACTTGTGGTTTATTGAAAATGCAAAGACTTTCGATTATGTGGCTCATGATAAGTTATAGATAAAAATTGTGAAGAATGGGTTTTACAAAACACTTGGTTGTGCTCATGAGGAACTTGAACAAGGACCAAGAGGCAGTCATTCTACAAAACAAGGAAATAAATACTGAATAGATTAAAATCAGGATAGGTGTATGCCAGGGCTATAGCCTTTCTCCAAATTTATTCAATCTGTATGTTGAGCAAATAATTCAAGAAGCAAGATAATAGCAAGAAGAATGTGTTTGAAGTAAGACTCATTAACAACTTCTGATAGGCAGAGGATTGAACCTTGCTTGCTGGAAATCAAGAGGACTTGAAATATTTACTGATGAAGATCAAAGGCTACAGTCTTCAGTATGGATTGCACCTCAGTGTAAAGAAAACATAAATCCTCACAACTGGACCAATAAAAAAAATCAAGTAAATAGAAAAAAGATTGAAGTCATCAAAGACTCCATTTTATTTTAATCTACAGTCATAGACTCAACAGTCAAGAATGACATATTGCATCAGTCAAATCTGCTGCAAAAGACCTCCTTCAAGTGTTCAAGGGAATAGATACCAGTTTGAGGTTTAAGGGTGTCTGGGATAAGCCATGATATTTTCAATTGCCTCATATGCATGTGAAAGTTGTGCCTTTAAGGAAGATGATAATAGAATTAATACCTTTGAATTATGGTGTTGGAAAAGAATATTAGAAGTACCATGGACTTCTAGAAAAACAAACGAATAAATCTATCTTAAAATAAATATAACCAGAATGCTCCTTAGAAGCCAGGATGGCAAGATTTCATCTCTCATACTTTGTGCATATTATCAGCAGGAGTCAGTCCCTAGAGAAGTACATCAACCTTGGTTAAGTGGAGGGTCAGCAAAAAAAAAGAAGACCAACCAACAAGATGGATTGGCATGATGGCAGTAGAAATGGGCTCAAGTATAACGATGCCAGTGAAGACGGTGCAGAACTGGACAGTATGTCATTCTGCTGTGCATAGGATCACTATGAGTCAGAACCAACTCAATGGCATCCAACAACAACAAGCATCACATTTTCAGAAGAGGATGAAAGAAATTCATGGAGTCAGGGTACCAAAAGAATTCGTCAATGTTCAACCATTTCAAGAGGTACCATATGATCAAGAACAAGTGATATTGGAGGAAGTGCATGCTGCATTGAAGACACTGGAGAAAAACAAGGCTCCCCAACTTGACAGAACACAAACTGAAATGCTTCAACAAAGTGATTCAGCACAGGAGGTGCTCATATGCCAAGAAATTTGGAAGACAGTTACCTGACCAATAGACGGAGAGAACCAAATTAATTTGTGCCCATGTCAAAGAAAGATGATTCAACTGAATGTGGAAAGTTTCTAACAATATCACCTGCAAGTAGAACTTTTCTGGAGATAATTATAAAGCAGTTGCAGTCTTACATTTATAGGAAGCTGCTAGAAATTCAAGCTAGATTCAGATGAGTACAGGAGATATCATTATTGATGTTAGATGGATTTTTCTGAAAGGATAGTAAACCAGAAAGCTGTTTACCTCTGTTGTATAGACTATGCAATGGCTTTTGATTGTGTGGATCATAAAAAAAATTATGGATAATATTGGGAAGAAAGAGAATTCCAGAATACTTCATTAGACTCACATCACATGAGGAACTTATACAAAGCCCAACAGGCAGCAATTTGAATAGAACAAGAGGATACTGAGGGATTTAAATCAGGAAAGATTCATGTTAGGGTTGTATCCTTTCAACATATTTGCTCAGTCTGTATGCTGAGATTGAACATATGTGGTAAAAGGCCTATAATCTCAGAAACTTAACTATATGAAGAAGAACATGCCTTAGGATTTGCAGAAGGCTCATTAACAGCCTGAAATATGTAGATGAAACAGCCTTGCTCACTGGAAACAAAGAAGATTTGAAGCACTTGCTGGTGAAGATCAAAGTCTTCAGTATGGATTACACTTCAACATAAAATAAAAATTCTTACAACTGGACCAATAAATAGCATCATGGTAAATGGGAAAAAGACTGAAGTTGTCAAGGATTTCTTTTTACTAATACAAAGCCAATGCTCATGGAAGGAATGGTCAAGAAATAAAAGGATATATTGCATTGAACAAATCTGCAAAAATCCTCTTTAAAATGTTAAAGAGCAAAGATATCACTTTGAGGACTAAGATGTGCCTTGAAATTTTCAGTCACCTCATATACATATGAAAGCTTGACAATGAATAAGGAAAACTGTAGAACTGCTTCATTTGAACTATGGTGTTGGTGAAAAATATTGAATGTACCATGACTGACCTGGTTTTAGAAGTAAAGCAGGCTTGGCCCTTGTAAGCAAACCATGGTGAGACTTCATCTCTTGAACTTTGGGCTTGTTATCAGGAGGGACCAGTTCATGGAGAAGGACATCATGCTTGGTAAAGTAGAGGATTGATGAAAAAGAGGAAGCCCTTAAACAAAATGGATTGACACAGTTGTTGCAACAGTAAGCTCAAACACGGCAATTATTGTAAGGGTGGTATAAGCCTGGCAATTTTTCATTGTGTTGTGCATAGGGTTGCTGTACTTCAGAACCGATGTAATGCCATATAACTGTTGTCACAAGCTACAGATGAGATAAAGAGAGATATTTTAGTTCCTCATTACATAGTTGAAATTTAAAAGTAGATGGGAAGGTAGAGCGACAGAAGATACATCTTCAAAGAAAGATCATCAGGAAAAACCCAAAACAAAAATGGCAGTATGACTGGCTATTGCAAGAATAAACAAACTGTTCACTGGAAAGCCATCAAGGCAAGCAATCAAGTTCCTTCAGGACAAATCCCCCTCTAAGACTGAAACTCAAAGGGAACACATGAGCAGGCATATAAGCTTGATGACAACTACATTGATCTACTGGTAGTGGAAGAGGGGGAAAGGTAGCAGTGAAGAAATGGGCTGAGTTTGAACCATGTTCCATGAACTCCCATTGACCTGGAGATGAGATAGAGAAGAGGAAGGGCTGGTTCATCCAAAGTGTGGTGAGACCTGGGTACACTTGAGCCCATGGAAAAGGACATAACCATGAAGGGCGAGAGCTGAGAGTGAAGCATCCAGCTGATATGAAGTGAGAGGAGATGCACAAGAATACCCAAAGTTGCAGATAATACTGATTTGACCTAGCCTCGATGGCTTGATAATCAGAACTCAACTGTTGTTGTCAGGTGCCATCGAAACAGAACTGATTCATAGCGACACCATGCACAGCAGAACAAAACAATGTCCAATACTGCTGCTACACTTGACGCCATCAATTATGCCACCTGGCCGATCCATCTCATTGGGGGTCTTCCTCTTTTCTCTGACCCTCCATCTTACCCAGTATGACATCCTCCTTCAGAGACTGTTCCCTCCTGACAGTATGTCCAAAGTATGAGAGACGAAGCTTAGCCATCCTGGCCTCCAAGGAGCA
>NW_006408545.1:9935792-9937110 GCF_000296735.1 Chrysochloris asiatica | reverse complement strand
TAATATTCTTCTCCAACTCAATAATTCAAAAGCATTGATTCTATTATGGCACTTAACAAAATGTGAATTCTTACCGCAGGACATTTGCACATTCTATTTCCTTTGCCATAAATATTCTTGTCACTGGTTCATCTGTTTGCCTGTGTAACTCTTTAAAACATTAATTCATCATAACTTTCACCAACATCTTGCCTACCCACCCATACAAGAGTATATGATACTCACTTTCTATACGACTTCAAAGTTCCCAGTATATTTTGAATAATAGAACTGGTGCATTATAAATTATAAACTGGTGTAATTTCTCCACTAATATTTGGCTTCCTGGCAAGATTAAGTGCAAGATACATATTTGTTTTGCTTAACAAAATACATTTAGATCCTAATAGCTCAGTGGTTACGAGTCAGGCTGCCCACCTCAAGGTCAGCAGTTTGAAACTACCAGCAGTTCCATAGGAGAAAGATGACGTGTTCTGCTCTCATAAAGATTTACAGCCTTGAAAACCCTATGCAGGATCACTATGAGTTAGAATCGACTCCATGGTACTTAACAACAACAGTATTAGTATATGAGTTGTTTGATGAATAGTTGTTAATTGAAGGAATGGATAAATTAATAATTAATTAAAAGGTAAGGGAACAATTCCAAGGTATGGCAAACAAATTTCCTAAAAACAAGCATCTTACCTTTAAATCCATCTGTATATGTCACCACAAAGTTAAATGCATATTTAAAAAATATAATTTAACTTGAAAATATTTTAAAGGAATATAAAATGAAGAAATAATCCATATTAAAATGTTAAGAACTCTTTACCTATCTGTATCTGAATAGTTCTTTATAAAGTCATGCTAATCAGATTTGATCTTGGATTTCATCCTAAAGATAAAAAATATAATATACAGAGATAAAAGATAAATCCTAAAGATAAAAGAAATAAAATACAGAGCTTTATGGGATTTTATTATAGCTAAATTCAATAAGTGGTCTTAAAAATTTGTACTCAAAGGTCACCACATGGAGTCCAAAAATTGATGAAATCAAATACCATACACTATGTAATAAAATGTTTTCTTGACCTTCTTAAACCTATTACTCATAGAGTACTCAGAAAATATTGTTAAAGCCTTGCTTCCGCAATCTTTAAGATGGCGATTTTCTTTAATAAATTCATTTACTAAGGGCCTGCACTAATAGTGTAACATAATAAGAATACTTCCTGGTATTAATCTTAGACTATTTTGAAAAGGCTGTGGACCAAAGACCTGTCTTATATACATTTGAATTTGTTACTGAGAAAATGAGAACAGGCTCAAA
>NW_006408545.1:9928694-9933812 GCF_000296735.1 Chrysochloris asiatica | reverse complement strand
CTTCTGTTGATGCATTCTGCATCATTCAATAATTTGTCCAGAGAATCTTTCAATAACAAAAGTCGAGACTTGATTTTTTTCTTCAGTTCCCCCAGCTTGAGAAATGCTGAGCGTGTTCTTCCCTTTTGGTTTTCTAACTCCAGATCTTTGCACATTTTGTTGTAATAGTTGACTTTGTCTTCTTGAGCTGACTTTTGAGATTTTTTGTTCACCTCTTGGACCTCCTCATGTCTTCCATTTGCTTTAGCATCTCTACACTGGAGAACAAGTTTCAGTGTCTCTTCTGACATCCATTTTGATCTTTTTCTGCTCTCTTGTCTTCTTAATGACTTTTTGCTTTCTTCCAGTATTATGTTCTTGATGTCATCCCACAACTCTTCTGGTCTTCAGTCTTTAATGTCTAATGTATCAAATCTGTTCTTCAGATGATCTCTAAATTCAGGTGGGATATATTCAAGATCAAATTTTGGCTCTTGTGGCCTTGTTTTCATTTTCTTCAGCTTCAGTTTGAATTTGTATATGAGCAATTGATGGTCTGTTCCACAGTCTTCCCCTGCTTTGTTTTGATTGATGATATAGAGCTTTTCCATTGTATCTTTCCACAAACATAGTCAATTTGATTTCTGTGTATTTCTTCTGGTGAATTCCATATGTATAATCATCTTTTATGTTGTCTAAAGAAGATATTTGAAATGAACAAATCGTTGACTTTGCAGAATTCTATCATGCAATCTCCAGCATCATTTCTATCACCAGGGCCAATTAACTAGAAAGGCTTTAAAAACAGCAACCAATGCTGCAGACATGGACATGTGTTGTTATTCTATAGAGAAACAAAGCTTCAAGGTTCATTTGCTTAGTGAAAACATTATTAAAAGAATTTATGAATGTTCTTGTGGGTGACATGTTTCCAGGTGGAAACGTGACTACAAATACAGTACAGAATTCTGAAATGATGCCTCTTCTTCTAAGTTGGTCAAAGATAAATCAAACATAGAAAAATATCACTCTTATGGTGCATGTTCCCTAGCAATTTAGGGTTCAGGATTTCTTTTTCTGAATTCAAGCCCACTATCTCAAATTTGTTTATGATTGATGTTTCTGTTGATATCTTGACAATCTGTTTTATATTTTAACCTCCCTTTATATTAAGAGGCAATATCTGAATTTCTTTTAAGTTGTTTAATATCCTACTTATAAGTTCATGACTTTAAGGGCAACTGGAAGGTTAAGTGAAAAATAGCACGTTCCACCTGACTCATGTCTTCTCATTTATCCAATTGGGATAAAATAAGTGCTTTCAAGTCAGTTCCAACCCATAGCAACCTTGTATAGGGTTTCCGAGAAGCAGTTGGTGAGCTTGAACCACCAACCTTGCAGTTCAAACTGACTTTGCAGTTCAGTGCAATAACCTATAGAGCCACACCAAAACTTCATAAATAGTCTAGCAGAATATTTTTTAAATGAATAATATCATTTGCATAAATAAAGGAATTTATTACTTAAAAGTAAGGTGACTCAAAATACACAATTGAAATACAAATATCTTCTCTATCACTTACATCTCTCCCAACCATACATAGCTCTTAATTTATATAAAATTTACCTTTTTTTTATTCATTGAGAAAATAGTGACTAACTTTTATTGTTGTAGGATCCATTATTTCAACTTATTCCCTAATTCCATGTCAAATAAATGATGAAGTCCTCATATCTTTACTCATTATTGCCTAATTTATGAACCAGGGTACTGCCACCTAAACAAACTTTTATTTCTGGTACTTAAATTGCAAAGAAGGAACAAGAATTGATACAACATTCGATTAACAATTTTTTAAATAGTTATCTGTAATAGAGTCCTGGTGTGATGCTGTGAGATAATGTGCTGGACTGCAAGGTCAGTTTGAATTGTAAGGTCAAGGGTTCAAATTCACCAGTTGCTCCTCAGGAACCTTATAAAGGGTCGCTATGGGTCGGAACCAACTCAAGAGCACTTATTTTATCTCAATTGGATAAATGAAAAGATGTGTCATGTGGAATGCACTGTTTTTCACTCAACCTTCCAGTGGCTCCTTAGAAACCCTATATAGAACAGACTCAAAGGCACTTAACAACAACAGCAAGCTATAATTCTAAAATGATGTGAACATTTAATAATATTTATAGCTTTAGTAATAATATAAGACAAGTACATGAGAGGTGCAAAGTAATCATTTTTAATTAAGATAGATCTAGTTTATGTCACTTGATAATCTTTCCATAGGGTATCCTTAACCAACTTCTATGACAAAATTAGAGAATTATACTCATTCTTTATTATAAAGTACAGTTGGGAACCACACTGTATTATCAGACTATTATTACTAACTATCATTAGGAAAAGAGAATTAGATACATTAAATAGGTGTGTCTTAGCTTATATAAACATTTAATGAGAATTCAGAAATATTCAATTAATGAAGGATTTTTTAAGATGGATATAAAAATGAACTAGTTAATTACTATTTCAGATGTTTATCCAGATAAATTAATTTTAAGGAGCTTAAAACTTTATGGGCTACCCTAGAGCTTTTTGCTAATTTGTAAAATATCTTTTAAAAACACAGTCCTTAAAAATTACGTATGCACACATTATATGCAAAAATAAAGTGTATATGTATATTTAACACATGTACATTTAAAATATTTTAACTGAATGAACTTTTGATGATGAAACATACAAATTCATTTGAATGCTCCTAATATTCTGAGTCCTTGTGTATACTGTAGGAAAAACATTTGACTGCTAATCACAAATTCAATAGTTCAAACCTACCTGTTGTTCCTCAGAAACTCTACACAGTCACTCTGAGTCAGAATGAACTTGATGACACTTAGCAACAACTACAATATTCTGAATAAAGTGACGATAGTGGTGATTATAAGCCGTCGAATTGGTTCCGACTCATACTTAGCAACCCTGTATAGGTTTTACGAAGCTGTAAATCTGTGACAAGGACAATGGGTTCAAACGTAACAATTGTGAGGATTATGCAAGACAAATGTTTCATTTGTTGTAAATCAGGATGAGTTGGAAACAACTTGACAACACAGAACTACAACAATGTTCTGAAAGAAAGTTGGCCAATTCTATTTAAGTCCAGGTGACAAAAAGTATCTTAGCACTACATTTTAGAGTCTTATTGCAAGAAATTTAAATTCACATAATGGTAAATGATGTTTATGGGAACAATAAAATTGTCAAATACAACTTAAAGTATTTTTGCAATACTGTGCAATAAAATTATGGGAGATAAATGAGGTTTCCTACTCACGCAAAGATTTACAGCCTTAGAAAAATGATACAGATTAGCTGAGTCACACTGGTTCAAGACATTTAACAAAACATTCAATAAAATTATCTAAAAGGTGTTAAAAAAATTTAGAATGCTTTTCAGAATTTGGTAAATACATTAGTCAGCTACCTAATCAAAGAAAATGATAAGTACGAATTTATAAATCTTAATTTTAAAACTTAAAAAATAAAGGTTACTTCTAATGTTTAGGTTTTTATTCTCAGAATATTTTATGTGGACCAGAATGATAATCAGCCAGCTGCCATGTTAATCACATCACTCTGGTTTGGTATCATGTTGGTCTCAAGCAGGAGTTTGTTTAAAAAACCAAGCAGTGTGAAGTCAGAGATTGGAAGATAAACAATTACAGAGTTATTCAAATCATAGGGCATGTATGGTGTTCATTTGAATTAGCAAATTGAAATAAATGCCTGTTTCAAAATGTCCCTCAATGCTAATAAGCATAGAAGCAAAGAGTATTGGAACTCCAGTATTCAGAAGTTGTCAATGGTGGGTGGGAGCGGGGGGAGTTCAATAAAACTGGGTATCAGTGATGGAGGCAAAATTCATATACTTAGTAATAGTAGAAAATTGTTATGTATGATTTCATCTTAATTGGTTTTGTAAATTAACTGGGTAGTAACAAAAGCTGGCATAAAGGTTTTCATTTGAAAAATACAATTAAAAACCCAAAGGCTTGAAGTGAATGATAACCTCCCTTGATCGGATTAAATTCTAGTTATAAAATTAGAAAAGATTTATTATTTATCTGAAAATTGAGTTAATGTTAATGACAAAAGTATATTACTTAAGCAGGGTACATTGCTACTTTGCAAAGCATGTTTTTTTTCAAAAAAGGTCAAATTTGTATAAAATTTAATAATCATATGCAACATTCATGAATACATACATTTTTATTTAAATCATGATCGGAAAATAGATAATGAAATTAAAACATATTTTTTAAAATAAAAATACAGATTTAGCTGCATTACTTGGGTTAATTTTTAGTCATCTATAATTCCTCACTGAGGGTGGCCCAGGATCAGGCAGTGTTACATTCTGCTGTACACAAAGTCGCTATGAGTTGGTACTGGCTCGATGGCACCTAACAACAACAACAACAACAATTCCTACAAACTAAAAATAATACTGGTTTCAAATTAGAATTAAGGCTTCTCACCTCTAGATCCATCTCTCTTGACAATGTCACAACTCTATTTTTCAACATTTCTTAAGATTAATTTCTAAAAATGTCAGGTTAATGATTAATGATGTAGTTAAAATATTTGTTAACAGATAACATATTTGGGATGAACTCTATAATTTGCCAGAAAGTAGGGGACAGAGTTCACTAATATTAAGATCCTTATGATCATTTGTTTATAGAATATTAAAATGATAAGAAAATATTTGTGGCTGCAGAACAGTTACGAATGACATTGTTTATTTGCCATATTTATGCCATGATGTATACTTCTAATGATATACTTAATTAATTAATATTTAAGAAGAAGCCTTAACTATGCACCTATCACCACCTAAATGCTTATTGTTGTTGTTAAGGAGCCATTGAGTCGGTACCGACCCATAGAGACTTTATGCTTAGCAAAACAAAACACTGCTTGATCCTGGGCCAACCTCACTACTGTTGCAACACTTGAGTCCATCGATGCTGCCACTTGACCGATCCATCTCGTTGAGGTTCTTCCTCTTTTTCACCTACCCTCCACCTTACCAAACATGCTATCCTTTTCCATTGACTGGTCCCTCCTGACAATAT
>NW_006408545.1:9924399-9925774 GCF_000296735.1 Chrysochloris asiatica | reverse complement strand
TTCCAACCTGAGGGGCTCATTTTCCGGCACTATATCTTACAGTGTTTCTCTACTTTTCATAAGGCTTTCAGTGACTAAATATTCAGAAGTAGTTCGTCACTCCTTCTTCCTAGTCTGTCTTTGTCTGGAAGCTTCATTGCTATGGTTACAATCTCCTCCATGCATCATCAACCAACCAAAGGTTATACCTTACAAGCTTGCCCCTTGGTCATCAGCACACAGCCCCTCTTCCTCTCTGTGTCTAGAGTTCACTGCTCCTCCATCTCTCCATGTCATTGTCTCTCCCTCCATCTCTGGTTTCACTGTATCTCTGGGTAGGGTCCCACACTCTGCTCTTCTCCTTTGATGGTCCCAGGGACTTCTGTTCCTGGTTTGAAAAGTCAATCAGTCCCCTCCTTTGCTCCAAAACATCTACCTTTACATTTCCAACCCTCACAGTTAGTCTTGATAACCATTATTCACTATTGTACCCAAAGAGACCTATCTCCATTTCCTTTCATCAGCCCTACCCAGACATATTGGATACTATTCAGTGGAGATTCTACCTCCTCCCTGCCCTCTGGATCTAGAATCCTCCTTGAAAGCTTGTAAGCCAGTAACTTCTTGCCTTTGTAACTCCCCACCCCCATTTTGGGTAGCCAATGTCCAAGTTGCCCATCTCTGTCTACTCTGTATGGAGGGGGTGAGAATGATCCTCACTGTAAAGATTAGTTCCCTCTTTTCAGTTACTGAATCCATTGGTGTAGGTAAAGTACATCAAATTGTATCAGATTACTCTTTTTTTTTTCCTCTTCTTTCTTCTTCTAGTTGAGCTCTGATCATCCAATCATTGAAGCTAGGTTAAGTGGGTATTATCTGCAAGTGTGGGTATTCTTATGCATATGTCCTTTCTTCTTATCAGCTGGACATTTCACTCTCCACTCTAGTGCTCTGTGGCTATGTCACTAACTCTGGGCCCAAGAGTCCCGAGGTCTTGCTACACTGCTGGCCAACCAGGTCTCCACCCAGGTTCACAGGAGTCTATTGAATGTTGTAAGGTTTAGCTTGCAGCTTCATTGCTGTTTTTCCCTCACATCCTCTTATCAGTGACAAAGGTGGTCACCAATCAGAGCACATGTCTGCTTGTGTATTCTCATTGAGTCTTAGTCTTGGAAGGGGGTTTGCCCTGAGGGGACCTGACCACTTGCTTTCATGTCTCCTGTGCTTGCAACTTGCTTGTTCTTGTAATAATTAGTTGTACTTGCTGTATTGTTTTGTATTTTTTCTGTAGGTCTTTCTTTCAAGAAGTATCTTCTGTTTTTCTAGCTGCCCCAGGCTAGTCTGCTTGTCCTTTCAAGTGGAGATTTCCCACTTCACAAGATTCTGGATGGGGTTC
>NW_006408545.1:9920937-9922749 GCF_000296735.1 Chrysochloris asiatica | reverse complement strand
TACTATAGTAAGTAAAATTAAAGAATGTGTAAGTAGAGTGAAACAGGAAAAATGTATTATCTCAAGAAGAAATGCTGAAGTTTGTCTTTTCAAACATGTTCCAAATCAGTAAGTTTTCATATTTACAGTGACTGTTTTCAAAATTTCATAGTCATTCAGCCATGTTTGGCCAACTATTTGTGACTAATTTATAGCTCTAATATCAAAATATATTGACAAATTATGTCTTTAAAGTTGTGCCACGAAACCTCCTTAGTTTCTTTCTTTCTCTTTTTTCATTGTCAAGAAGAATTCTGCTGAGACTAGGCAGTTTCACCGAAAAGACTTAATTTTCTCACCCTAGGGAAGCAAAAGTAGTATGCAGTAACAGAACTGTCTTTGCCCTTAACCAGTGAAACATGGAAACTAACGTCCTTGGTCTTTATATCTAGAAAATGATAGGAGTATAGTACGTGATCACTGCTATCCCAATTTACACTCATACTTCTGTATGTCCAATTTGTTAAATGTTCAGTTCTAATGATTAGAATTGTACAAAAGTTGTCTGTATTATACATCTTACAACTTTACTCCATAATGAATAACCTGTTAAAAGGAATAAACTTCAGGGTGGTTAGGAAGTAAGGGAGGAAGGAAAGGAAGGACAAAAGGAAACAGGGTGGGGCAAAGAAAGTAGAATAGCATTTTATTTTTGTTTGATGTTGTTAAAGATGTTTTTCATTTCTTTAAAAGAAATATGATACTTACTAATTTCTCTGGCCAAACTAGTCTCCACTTAATAGCCATCAGTTTTTAAATGAATATTTTATCATATCATTCCACACCTCAGTATTAATGAAAATGCCTCTAGCTTTCTATTTCTCTTTGAATAAAGCCAAATCTCTGATAGAGCTATCTATCCATTTATAGTAATGGAAATGCTGTTCAAATTGTCCAATAGAGGATCTACTAGCCATTTGGAATTTAGCTAGTGTAGAGTTGTTGTTAATTGCCATGTTAGTCAGTTTCAACTCATAGTGACTCCGCATAGAGTTTCCAAGGTTTAAAATCTTTGCAGGAGCAGAAAGCCTCATCTTTCTCTTATGGATCAGCTGGTAGGCTAGTACTGTAGTTCTCAGTCCAGTCCAATGCTTACCTTATGATGCCACTGCACTCTCAGATAGTGCAATAGAGGAACTAAATTCTTAATTTTATTTAGTTTCAAATACATTAAATCTGACTTTAAATAATCACATGAGCTACCTTTTACATTATTGGGAATGTAAGTTAAAATATGCCCTTTTGTTGTTGTTATTAGGTGTCATCAAGTCAGTCCTGATGCCTAGTGACCCAAGAAAGAAATAGTGCGCTTCCTTAGTGATCCTCACATTTATTATATTCAATCTCAGTGTTGCAACAATTGTGTTAATTTATTACTTCGAGATGACCCTTTCCTTTACCAATCATAATGTCCTTCTTCAGGGACTTGTTCCTCCTGATAATATGTACAAAACATGAAAAACAAAATCTCTTCATCCTCCCTTCTAAGAAACATTTCATCTGTACTTCTTTCAAGAAAGATTTGTTTCTGGCATTCATGGTATGTTTAAGATTCTTTACTGACACCATAATTCAAATGCATCAGTTTTTCATTAGTACTCTTTATTCATAGTCCAACTTTTGATTGCATATAAGACAATTGACAATGCATGCTGTTGTGATGCTGAAAGCATTGAAACTGATATTTTAAATAGCAGCATAGTCACTCATCGTACACAGGTTTCAGAAGAACTGGAAGAATTACCTGCTCAAAGTAGAATTGACTGTGATGAT
>NW_006408545.1:9918594-9920447 GCF_000296735.1 Chrysochloris asiatica | reverse complement strand
TTCCCACCACACATCTGTCAGTTTATCGTACTGTGGTGACTTTCGTGTTTCACTGATTCTGGAAGCTATGCCACCAGCATTTTAAGTACTAGCAGGTTCCACCGTGGTGGTCAGGTTTCAGCCGAGCTTCCAGACTAAGATGGACTAGGAGGAGAGACAAACTACTTCCAAATATTTAGTCACTGAAAATCTTATGAATATCAGGGGAACACTGTCAGATGGGGCAGAATATTGAATATTGAAACATGATGAGGAGCATACGAATATTGTTAAATGTAGCGCCAGAAGATGAGACCCTCAAATTGGAAGGTACTCAAAATACTACTGGGGAAGAGCTGCCTTCTATAAGAGGAGTTGACCGTGATGATGTGAATGGAGTGAAACCTCTGGGAACTTTATTTGCTGATAGAGCAAAACTCAAAATGAGGAGAAACAGTTGTAAACATTCATTAATAATCAGAACATGGAATGTATGAAGTATGCATCTGAGAAAATATTAAGTGGAAAGCATAAACTTCAATATCCCAGACATTATTGAGCTGAAATAGACTGGCATTGACCATTTTGAATCTTACCATCACACGATTTACTATGCCAGGAGTGGCAAATTGCAGAGGAATGGCATCACATTCTTCATCAAAAGTAACATTGCAAGATCTATCTTGAAGTACAGCATTGTCTGTGACAGGATATTATCCATATGCCTACAAGGATGACCAGCTAATACAACTATTATTCAAATTTACCCATGAACTGCTAAAGTCAGTGAGATTGAAATTGAAGAATACTATGAACTTCTTCAGAGTTTTGTGTCACACTGTGTGTTAAGGAGCTGGATGGCAAAGTCATTTAAACTGCAAGATCAGCGGTTCAAGCTCATCAGCTGCTCCTCAGAAACCCTATATAGTGTTGTTATAGGTCAGACCTGACTCGATGGCACATAACAGCAACAACAACAAGCAACTTCTTCAGTTTGAAATTGATCAAAAATGTAATCAACACGTATTGATAATTACTGGTTATTGGAATGCAAATTTTGGAAACAAAGAGGAAGGATTAGTGATTGGAAAATATGGCCTTAGTGACAAAAATGATGCAGGAGATCACAAGATTTGTTCATTGCAAGTACATTTTTTAAACAACATAAAATGTGCAAACATACATATAGCATTCACAGAAATCACACTGACTACATCTATAGAAAGAGACAGTAGAAAAGTTCCGTATCATCAGCCAAAACAAAGCCAGGGGCAGATTGTAGAACAATCCATCAATTGCTTGGATGCAAGCTCAAGATGAAGTGGAAGAAAATTAAAATAAGCCCACAATAATCAAAATATGATCTTGAATATATCCCACCTGAATTTAGAGATCATTTGGAGAATAGATTTGATGCATTAAACATTAAAGACCTAAGACCAGAAGAGTTGTAGAATGACCTCAAGAACATCATACAGGAAGAAAGCAAGAGGTCATTAAGAAGACAAGAAAGAAGGGACAGACTAAAATGGGAGTAAGTAGAGACCAAAATATGCATTTCAGATGCTAAAGCAAGTGAAAGATATGAGAAGGTAAAAGAGCTGAACAGTTTCAAATATCATCCCGTGAAGTTTCAACGATCATCTCGAGAAGACAGAGTCAACTATTACAATGAAATAGGCAAAGATATGGATCAAGAAAATCAAAAGAGAAGAACACAATCAGCATTTTTCAATTTAAGAGAATTGAAGAAATCATTGAAGCCACAAATTGCAATATGGTGTTTTCAATAACCTCATATGCATGCGAAAGCTGGACAGTGAATAAGGAAGACCATAGAAGAATTGATGCTTTTGAGTTATGGTGTTGGAGGA
>NW_006408545.1:9916509-9918192 GCF_000296735.1 Chrysochloris asiatica | reverse complement strand
ATGTGTCAGACTGCAAAGCCGTTTGAACTGCAAGGTTGGCGGTTCAAGCTCACCAGCTGCTCCTCAGAAACCCTATACAGAGTCGCTATGAGTCAGAACTGACTCAACGACATTTAACAATAACCTTAACAACAACAACAACAACACGGGCACAATGGAGTCCTGGTGTGGCACTATGGGTTAATGCACTAGACTACAAAGTCTGTTTGAACCACAAGGTTGGAAGTTCAAGTTCACCAGCCACTCCTCAGAAACCTTATACAGGGTTACTATGGGTCGGCACCTACTCAACAGAACTTAGAAATCAATGGGCACAGCATTGAATGATGGGAAAGCATAGGGTCTCTGTGAGTTAGAACAAACTTAAAGGCACCTAGCAATAATAGCAACAACAACAATGCTATTTTTTCCTCTCACTGCCCTTTGAAGTTTTCTGTTCAGCACTTTTGCTTCCTTATTTGTTATATCGCTTTCACTTCTTCACATTCAAGGACAAGTTTGAAAATCTCTTCTGAAATCTATTTTGGAATTTTCTTGTTTTCTTATCTTTCTAAAAACCTGTTACAGACTGAAACTCAAAGAGAACACATGAACAGACATGTCAGCTTGTCAGAGTGGAAGAGGGGGAAAGGCAGCTATAAAGAAATGGGCTGAGTTTGACCATGTTCCATAGACTCCTGTTGACCTGGAGATGAGAGAAAGGAGAGGAAGTGCTGGTTGGTCCAAAGTGTGGTGAGACCTGGGGACTCCTGAGCCCATGGACAAGGACATAGCCACAGAGGGCTAGACTGAGAATGAAGTGTCCAGCTGACATGAAGTAAGGGGAAATACACAAGAACGCCCAAACTAGTACATAGTATCTGTTCGACTTTGCTTTGATGACTTGATGATCAGAACTTGACTGTTGTTGTTGTTAAGTGTTGTTGAGTCTATTCTGACACATAGCGACCTGTATAGGCTTTCCAAAGAGTGGCTGGTGAGCCTGAACCACCTAACTTGCAGTTCAAATTGCTTTGTAGTCTGGCGCATTAACCCACAGCACCACACCAGAACTTCAGAACTTGACTAGAGGAAAACAAGAAATAAAAAAGCTTTTGATAAAGGAAACAAGTGTAAATTGCTATAATTTGACGGCCTTGGCCTATACTTATGGGTGGTGTTGTTGTTAAATGCTGTCAAGTCAGTTCTGACCCATAGTGACCCTGTTGAGGGTCTCTAAGGAGCTTGAACTGACTGATGAGCAGTTTCAAGAGGGAGTTTAGTTTCAGAGGTTGGGAGAAAGTAGAATTCCCACTGAATAATTTTCATCTTGTCAAGATGGGTCTGGTGAAAGGAGATGGGGATAAGATTCTTATGACTCAATAGTGAGTAATTGTTATCATGACTAATTGCAATTTTCACAACTGTAAAGGTAGAAGTTCTGTAAAAAAATGAGGGGAATAGTTAGTCTTGCAGTCCAGGAACAGAGGACCCTAGGACCAACAAGGGAGAAGAGCAGGAGTGGAATTTGAGACCCTATCCAGGGAAACAGCCACACCAGAGATGGAGGCAAAGATGAGGACAAGGAGAGATGGAGCAGCTAAGGATTCTAGACTCATAGAAAGAGAAACACTGTGTGCTTGTGGCCAGGAGGCAGGCTTGCAGAATGTGTCCCTTGGTTGTATTACATATTCATGAATGTTT
>NW_006408545.1:9912313-9915719 GCF_000296735.1 Chrysochloris asiatica | reverse complement strand
ATGGCCAAAGTTTGCCTCTCATATTCAGACAGAGTGTTAGGACAATATGTCAGACATATTGTCAGACACATTGATCAGTCTCTGGAGAAGAATATCATGCTTGGTAAGGTGGAGGGTCAGAGAAAGAGATGAAGACTCCCAACAAGATGGATTGGCCAAGTGACAGGCAGCATCAATGGGCTCAAGCGTGGTAACAATTGTTAGGTTGGCCCAGGATTGGGCAGTGTTTCGATTTGCTGTGTATAAGATCTTTATGAGTCAGTACTGACTCAATGGCACCTAACAACAACAATAACAACAACAATCTCTTCTCTAGCCTCATCTTATATGAAGCCCTCCACCTTTTTAAACTTTCTGATTCATTCATCCTTAAAATTTCACAAATTCAGTACTTTCTCTGAAATTTCAAAAGACCTTGGCACAGTCTATGCCTTCTAATAGGAAAACTTTTTTTTCCTTTTGTCTCCTAGATAGATTATTTACCCTTTAGAGAACTGAAAAGTGAAAGCCATCCTCTTTGGGCAGCCTTCCTTGACCATCGATGGGGTGAAATTTTAAATGTTACTATAAGCATTATGGACTTCTTAATTGTCCTTGCTATAGTTGCAGTTTGACATTTATGTATGTGGTTATTTGGCAAAACTAGACTACAAGATCTATCAAGTCATGGGTCATTTTACCCAGTGGTTAATTTATTGCTTAGCATATATTATGTTCTCCATAAATATTAATTGCATGAACAAAAAAAATCCTTCATTATTCTGCAGTTCAAAGGCCTCAAATAATTTGATATAAAATATTTTTGTAGTATTTCAGACAAAACTTTGTGTAAATATTAAGCATAGAAAATAGCAACTGAAAAAAAAAAGCTTTTCCACTTGCCAGCTGCTTATCAGAACTACAGGGCAATGGAACTGGAAGCTATGTTTATATTTTAGTGATATGACAATCAAAAACTAATACATGAACTGAAATATCAAACAGTAATTATTGGTATCCAGTTTACCCACAGCCTAACTGCAATGCTGACAATTTAGTGAATAAAACTTTCATAACTTTTACTAAGAGTTTGAGCTGCACAGATCTTTC
Organism: Chrysochloris asiatica; assembly: GCF_000296735.1. NCBI lineage: Eukaryota > Metazoa > Chordata > Mammalia > Afrosoricida > Chrysochloridae > Chrysochloris > Chrysochloris asiatica. The sequence goes on along the minus strand of NW_006408545.1, from coordinate 9,914,630 downwards.
TGCTCTTTTATCTTAATTTAATCCCTTTTGAGACATTTGTTCCTATAACTGGCATGTTAATCTCTTTTGTGCTTCTGGTTGTCTTCGTTTCACTCATCTATCAGCATACTCTTCTACAGTTTAATGCCTTCAGTCAGGTTTAGTTTTACTGTAACTTAGATTCTGAAGCTTCTTTTCAAGAACCTTCTGGATCTTTTTTCTTTATAATGACAGGTTCAATCCTAATACCATGGATATATCTTGTGACTTAGAGAATGTACATTTGTAATGGAATCTGTGCATTCACACTGCTTACCTACCACATTGAAGACACAGAAATTATCTCCCTGGATTTTTTTAAAGGTCATGTAATCCTGAAGAGGGTAGCTAAATGTCTGTCAGACAAAATGGTTCCATAATCAAGTCATTACAATTCTATAGAGCACTGAAAACTTTCAGTAAAGTTCACACCAACCACCCCTTTAATCAGATGATATGTGTAAAAGCATACCTGATTGAATTGTGGTTTTCTTTATAACACTTTGCTATATTCTGCAATGTTGAATTTTTATAAGTGCAAGGTTTGTGGCTACCCTGTGTTGAACAAGTCTGTTGTCATTTTTTACTAACAGCATGTGCTCATTTGTATCTCAAATTTGTATCTCATTGATAGTTCTCAAAATATTTCACATTTTTTCCATTAAAACTATTAAACACTTACAAGGCCAAATCAAGCACACTACCATCAAGTCTATTCCAAGTCACAGTGATCCTATAGGTCAGAGTAGATCTGCTCCTTAGTGTTTCTGAGACATTAAATCTTTATGGGAGCAGGCATCCTCATCTTTCACCATTGACCTTGCAGTTACCAGCCTGATGCTTAACCCATTGTGTAACCAGGTATCTATACTGTAATGGACTAAGGGTAATGGTTTAAAATTAAGAAAGGTGTGTGACAGGATTGTATTCTTTCACCATACTTATTCAACCTGTATGCTGAGCAAACAATCTGAGAAGCTAGGTTCTATGAAGATAAACATGGCATCAGGATTGGAGGAAGACTCATTAACAACCTGCGATATGCAGATGATACAACCTTGCTTGCTGAAAGTAAAGAAGACTTCAAAATATTTACTGATGAAGATCAAAGAGCACAGCCTTTGTTATGGATTGCATCTCCATGTAAAGAAAACAAAAATCCTCACCACTGGACCAATAAACAATGCTTATAAATGGAGAAAGATTGAAGTTGTCAAGGACTCCATTTTCCTTGGATCAACTATCAATACTCATGGAAGCAGCAGTCAAGAAATCAAGGATCCTATATAGGGTTTCTGAAGAGTGGCTGGTGGATTTGAACTACCAACCGTGCAGTTCAAATGGACCTTTAAACCCAGTGCTTATCGTACAACTCCACACCAGAAGAGTTGTGGCATGACATCAAGAGCATCATACAGGAAGAAGGCAAAAAGTCATTAAGAAATCAAGAAAAAAGGAACAAATCAAAATGGATGTCAGAAGAGACTCTGAAACTTGCTCTTCAACATACAGATACTAAAGCAAATGGAAGAAATGAGGAAGTAAAGGAGATTAATAGAAAATTTCAAAAGGCAGCTCGAGAAGACAAAGTAAAATATTATAACAAAATTTTCAAAGACCTGGAGTTAGAAATCCAGTTAGAAATCTCAGAAGGACATGTACAGCATTTCTCAAGTTGAGGGAACTAAATAAAAAATTCAAGTTTTAACTGGCAATATTGAAAGATTCTATGAACAAAATATTGAATGATGCAGATTTGTTCCTTTTTTCTTGATTTCTTAATGACTTTTTGCTTTCTTCCTGCATGATGCTCTTAATGTCATCTCACAACTCTTCTGGTCTTCAGTCTTTAGTGTTTAATGTATCAAATCTGTTCTTCAGATTATCTCTAAATTCAGGTGGAATATATTCAAAGTAATATTTTGTCTCTCCTAGACATGTTTTAATTTTCTTCTACTTCATCTTGAGCTTGCATACGAGCAATTGATGGTCTGTTCCACAATCTGCCCCTGGCCTTTTTTGACTGATGATATGAAACTTTTCCATCGTCTCTTTCCACATAGTCAATTTGGCTGAAAGGAGAGAATGACAGAAAGATGTTACCTGTGCTTTACTGACTACGCAAAGGCTTTCAATTGTGTGGATCATGACAAGCTATGGACGACATTGGAAACTGAGTATTCCTGAAGACTTCATTGTGCTCATGAGGAATCTGTACCTGGACCAAGAGACAGTTGTTCGAACAGAGCATGGGAACAATGAATGTTTTAAAATTAAGAAAGGTGTGTGACAGGGTTGT
>NW_006408545.1:9910618-9911739 GCF_000296735.1 Chrysochloris asiatica | reverse complement strand
TTGGAAAAAGTGTAGTCAGAGTGCTCCTAGGAGGCCAGGATGACCAAACTTTGTCTCTCATACTTTGGACATATTGCCAGGAGGGACCAGTCACTAGAGAAGGATATCATATTTGGTAAGGTGGAGGGTCAGAGTAAAAGAGGAAGACCCCCAGCAAGATGGATTGGCAATATGGCAGAATCAATGGGCTCAAGCCTGGCAACAATTTTGAAGCTGGCCAGGACCGGGCAGTGTTTCCTTCTGTTGTGCACTGGGTCTCTATGAGCCAGCACTGACTCGATGGCACCTAACAACAACAACAATAATAACAAGTGGCAGAGTACAGATATTAAATAATTAATGCAATTCAAGTGCCTAATTAGAGTACATTTGGAAAAAAATCAGCTTCCTTCTTCCCCATTCAGTATTTGCATTCCCATTTTAAAACCATGATGATGTTGACTTTCAGTATCTCTAGCCGACCAGCTTTATATGTTAGAGGCATCCAAATGCACTGTGTGGCCTCTCCTCTGAAAAATGCAAGCCTATGAAATGCCTAGGCTATCATCACCAATGTCTTTCTTACAAATTAAGTCTACCTATTGTAGCGCTGTGGATTAATGCGCCAGACCGCAAAGCCACTTTAACTGCAAGTTTGGTGGTTCTAGCTCACCATCTGCTCCTCGGAAGCCCTATACAGGGTCACTGTGGGTCGGAACCAACTCGATGGCACTTAATGACAACAATTCTACATTTAAAAAATCTATCGTTCCAATTCTCTGTCAAGATTAGAGCAGCAAGGATCAGAACAAAGCTAGCCTTTTTTGAGGTTGTTGTCAAGTGCCACTGAGTCAGTGCCAATTCATAACAATCCTATACAGTATTTCCGAGGAGTAGCTGGTGGGTTTGAACAGCTGACCTTGTAGTTTGCAGTCTAGTGATGATCTTACAACACCATGCCAGAAGTCCTTGCCTTAGACCCAGAGAAGTAGCTCCTACTGTCTTCATTCACCAAACACTAGGCTTATCTTGAATGGATGAATGCTCTGGAACATCACCTTTACTCTCTATTGTATTCCAAGTTTTGAATGCCATTTTACTTTTACATGTGATAGTTAAGGTTTTGTGTCAATTTAGCTAGG
>NW_006408545.1:9906015-9908253 GCF_000296735.1 Chrysochloris asiatica | reverse complement strand
TGGGACCTACTACCACCAAGAAAAAAATGAGGCAGGAGTGTATTTCATACTTTACATCTGGGATTCCTGCACTGTGAAGTGCTATATCCAGGAGAAAATTGATGCCAATATTTATGGAGATCTCCAAGGCTAAAAGGAGACAAGGACCTTTTCTAGCCAACAGAGAGAAAGCCTTCTTCAAATGCTGGTACTCTGAATTTAGACTTCTAGCTTCTTAAACTGTAATTAATTGCTGGTTCTTGAAGCCATCCACTTGTGGTATTTCTATTATAGCAGCACTGGATAACTAAGACACCTTCTTGAATAACAACACCAGATGAACCACACCTGTTTATCATTGTTCAATAGATTATTTGGCTGCTATAGCAGATGCCAAGGAGCTCTGGTAGCGTAGTGGTTATGAATCGGGCTGCAAACCACAAGGACAGCAGTTCAAAACTATCAGCTGTTCCATGGGAGACAGATGAGACTTTCTGCTCCCATAAAGATTTACAGCCTCAGAAACCCTGTACAGGGTCGCTATCAGTCAGAACTGACTCAACAGCATGTAACAACAACAACATAGCAGAAGCCATCCATCCATCATAGTTGACTAATTAACCCACCCGTTTGATTTTTTTCTCTAATTGCAAGGACTCAGGGTATGGAGATCAGTGAAGAACTCTCTGGCCTAACAGAAGTATCCTATTAGTATGAAATTTTATGCAGTCACTGTTCAAAGAAACCAGGATAAAAAGTTCTAGTTGAGAAAATGTGAGGAAAATTTATTTTCCCATAAAATATAACTGCTAACCATTATTTAGATGAAATCATAATGGAAACAGAACAAAAATATTTTAGCAATAATTGTGGATAAGTCACTTTTAGCAATAAGTAAAACCCTTACCCTCACAAATCCTTTAGGGTCAATGACAAAGTTTCCACGTTCTGTGTTAAACCAATGACATTTAAACAACAACTGACCCAGAAAATCTGGTGAACACAATTCTTGGAGTCTACTAGCTTTTCAGGTGAAATGTACTCAGTAGTGGCAGACACCAAACACTCAGCAGCAGGAATCTATCAGCCTGACTGCCTCCAGAATGCTTGTAATGCTAAAAGAATAACTCAAAATGCAAGATAAGAGGCTCCCAGCCAGTTCTGTTTTCACATGATTTTTCCTACTCTCAATTTAAATATTTGAATCTAAAAGCAAAACTCTATAAAATATATTCCATCTTTCAGCAGCATCTAAATCTGTTATCCTCCAGACCATCACTTCCATCAAAAGAAAGAATTCTCCCTCTATAAACTAACCCCATTGCATTGAGTTGATTCTGAAGCACAACATGCTGAAGGACAGAGTAAAATTGCCCATAGGCTTTGACAGGTTTTAATCTTTAAGGGAAGGAGCCCTAAAGCCTCTGCTTCTGTTAAGATTTATAGCCTTAGAAACTCATAGGATAGCTATGAGTGAGAAGCAACTCAGTGGCACACAAAGACCACACCACTAATCCTTATGGGAGTGATGAAAGCATTTAACTGCAATGAAAGAAACCAAAAGCTGCCCTGTGGGAGATCTGCAACCTTGGAAATTCTCTAGAGCAGTTCTACTCTATCATCTAGGATCACAACGAGTTGGAATACAATTGAAGGCAGTGGACTTGGTTTTGGTGTTAAATCATTATGGAAACACATAGCCAAATCTTTCCCCATAGCGTGACCCCTGTGCAACTGAGCTCCTAACTGGTGCACTCCCAGGGCTTCTTTACCCTGTTATGTTGGTAAGTGTTGTAGTCAGTTCTGACCCATAACAAGCCTGTATGGTTTCTGAGAAGCAGCTGGTGGGCTTGAACCACTGACCTCGTGGTTCACACTCCAGTTTTTATACTGTAGTGCCATGCCAGTCACTCCTCACACTCTTCTAGACTCCAAGAATTACTTGAGATGCCTGACTTGGTAGTTTTTGGACAATTTCAGACCTGAAACATAAATACTAAGGAATGTTCCTCTGTGTAGCCAGTTTGAATACTTCCCATTCAAATTTCAACAGAGATATAAAATGAGTATGTATAAATCAAATTCCACTACTTGTCAGTCAGTTTGTTGTATTGTGGTGGTTTTCATGTTACTGTGATGCTGGAAGCTATGCTACTAGTATTTTAAATACCAACAGAGTCACCCATGGTGGACAGGTTTCAGGACAACTTCTAGGTTAATACAGACTAGGAAGAAGGAGAGACAGACTACTTCAGAATG
>NW_006408545.1:9903390-9905090 GCF_000296735.1 Chrysochloris asiatica | reverse complement strand
TAAAACTGAAGAAAATTAAAACAAGTCCACCAGAGCCAAAATATAATCTTGACCATAGCCCATCTCAGAACAGATTTGATGCATTAGACACTAGTGACAAAAGACCATAAGACTTTCTCAAGATGAAAGAACTGAGGAAAACATTAAATCTAGACTTGTAATATTGAAGGATTCTATGGACAAAATATTGAATGACACAAAAAGCATTTAAAAAAAAATGGAAAGAATACACAGAATTTCTATTCCAAAAGGAGATGGTTGATATTTAGCCATTTCATGCGGTTGTATGTGAGCAAGAACTTATGGTATTGAAGGAAAAAGTCATAGCTGTTCTGAACGTATTGGCAAAAACAGTCTGTGGGAATTAATGGAATGAAAATAGAAAATTTTCTATGAATTATAAAGCACTAGAATTACTTACACATCTATTCCAAGAAATTTGGAGGACAGCTATCTGGTCCACCAATTGGAAAAGATCCATATTTGTGCCCATCCAAACAAAGGTGACCCAACAGATTGCATAAATAATCAAACAATACCATTCATATCACATGCAAGTAGAATTGACCCAAAGGCAACTCAAAAACAACTACAGATGTGTATTTATAGAGGACTGGGAGAAATTCACGCTGGATTCAGAAGAGGGCATGGAATGATGACTATCATTGCTAACTTTAGATGGATATTGGCTGAAAACAGAGAATACCAGAAAAATGTTTACTTGTGCTTTATTGACTCTATAAAGTTTTTTGACTGTGTGGATCATGATAATTTATGGATAACACCATAAAAATGGGTATTCCAACACACTTAATTGTGCTTATGAGGAACCTGTACATGGATCAAGAGAAAGTCTTTTCAACAGAACAAGGAAATATTGAATGGTTTTTAATCAGGAAATCTATGTACTAGGATTGTGTCCTCTTGTCTTATTTATTCAATCTGTTTGTTGAGCAAATAATCTGAGAAATTGGATCATATATGAAGAAGAATATGGATTCAGGCTTGGAGGAAGGCTCATTAACAAACTGTGTAATATGCAGATGATACAGCTTCACTTGCTGGAAGCGAGTCAGACTTAAAAAACTTACTGATGATGGTCAAAGACCACAGCCCTCGGTTTTCTTTGTACCTCAGTGTAAACAAAACACAAATTCTCACCAATGGAACAATACATAACAAACATGATAAATGGATAAAAGATTGAAGTTAACAAAGACTTCACCTTGTTTGAATCTACATTCAGCACTTAGGGAAGCAGCAGTCAAGAAATCAAAGGATGCATTTAATTAGACAAATCTGTAGCACATGACCTCTTTAATGTGCTCAAGAACAAAGAAAGCAGTTTAAGGACTAAGGTGTGTCTGACCCAAGCCACGGTATTTTCAAAAGCTTCACATGCATGTGAAAGTTAGACAAGGAATAAGGAAAGTTGGACAATGAATAGAAGAACTGATGCATTTAGTTATGGTGTTGGAGAAGAATATTAAAAGCACCCTGGATTTCCTGAAGAACAAACAAATCTGTGTTGGAAGAAGTGCAGTCAGAATGCACTTTAGATGCAAGGATATCAAGACTTCACCTATCATTCCTTAAACTTGTTATCAGGAAGGACCAGTCCCTGGAGGACATCATATTTGGTAAAGTGAAAGAGGAAGACTCTGCTGAGATGGATTGGCACAGTGGCAGCAACAATGGTT
>NW_006408545.1:9900679-9901729 GCF_000296735.1 Chrysochloris asiatica | reverse complement strand
CGGGAGAAAGATGAGGCGTTCTGCTCCCGTAAAGATTTACAGCCTCGGAAACCCTGTACAGGGTTGCTATGGGTTGGAACCGACTCGACAGCACTTAACAACAAACAACAACTATCTCTTGGTAAGGAGCTCTGGTAACGTAGTGGTTATGAATCGGGCTGCAAACCTTAAGGTCAGCAGTTTGAAACTACCAACTGTTCCGCTGGAGAAAGATGAGGCTTTCTGCTCCCATAAAGATTTACAGCCTCGGAAACCCTGTACAGGGTTACCATGAGTCGGTTCCGACTCCATGGCACACAGCCACTACCACCACCACTATCTCTTGGTATGGTGCTGTTGGACCTCAGCTGTAATTGATGCTATGGTTTTGAAAGATTGGTATGGTGCTGTTGGACCTCAGCTGTAATTGATGCTATGGTTTTGAAATATAATGCTGACTGTAGATGAAAAAATGAAAATGAAACAAGAAGGCCAAATATTTTTTCCTGTATCTTATTGCAGTTTTATGGTGTTACTTAAGTTTTCTCATCTCTGGGCATGTCAGGGTAGAGAAGACATCTAGGTTACATCATTTTCTCTCCATTATTACCTGGAGATATAAGTCTACCTCATCTCTCCATAAGAACTTGATTAAAGAACTAAAGTTAGCCTTATAATGAATTTTGTGGATTTCTATGATTCTAGCCTTTGCTTTAGTGTGTTGTGGAGTCATTCACACTATTTTAATTAAATTCTGAGTATGATGTCCCACTATATGAAAGCATGTGCCAGAAATAACAAATCAGTCAGCTTTCTAGGTTCTAGGTTGAGGCAAAGGAGTTTATAAGTTTCTTATGTTTGTCCCCTGTGACTTATGTTTGCCCCCTGTGATTCTGCATTCTAAATATTCTTGTTAAAAGAGTTTCAATATTTGATCATTTTCTTCTCTTTATTACTAAAAGAGAACTTTAGTTACACATAGATTAATTTATAATATGAAAAAAAATCAATTACGCATTATGAATCCTGAAATGTATTTTAAGAATACTCTTGTTTTTTAGATGAGTGGGA
>NW_006408545.1:9898331-9898989 GCF_000296735.1 Chrysochloris asiatica | reverse complement strand
CACTGGGGGGCAGGATTGCAAGGTATACCCTTAGGTTGGTTGATGATGCATGGGGGGGATTGTAACCATGGCAGTGAAAGGATATACAATAGGATAAATGTAAAGTTAATGTTCTCCCATGTAAACTGTCACATAAGTCACAATAAAACATTAAAAAAAAAAAAAGAAGGAAGATGTTGAATGATGATGCACAAAGAGGATTGTAATAATTGCAATGAAATGACAAGTATAAAACCAATGTTCTCCCATGTAAACTATCACTCAATTCACAATAAAAACTTATTTAAAAACAATACTCTTGTTTCCATGTACATTTTTTTGTCTGCATTATTTATAGAAAGGTAGTCAGTGGTATCACCAAAAAAGAGAAAGACAGATTAATTCAAGAGAAGATACAGGGCAGAAATACTCCTAACTATGTGAAAGAATTTAATACAATCCAGGAATGAGCAAGTATACCTGGAAGATGAGATTATGCTCCCATGAAGAATTACAGTCTCAGAAACCTTATATAGCATCACTCTAATTTGGAATTAACTCCATCACAGTGGGTAGAAAGAGAGAGAATTGGTCGATGTTTAAATGTTTCAAAAGGTATAATATAATCAAGAACCGATGGTATTGATAGAGAATTTCAAACTGCACTGAGGGCTTTGGT
>NW_006408545.1:9895877-9896881 GCF_000296735.1 Chrysochloris asiatica | reverse complement strand
TGATGCCATGTTCTTTGTATAGTCCAACTCTTCAGCTTATTTGTTCAGCATAAAGAATACATAAATAAGGTAAAAAAATATAATCCTGGTGCATACCTTTCCTGTTCTGTTTGAACAACTGCCTCATGGTAGTTGTACAGGTTCTTCATGAACACATTTAGGTGCTCTGGAATACCCATTCATCACAATGTTATCCATAGCTTTTCATGATCCACACAACAAAAAACATTTGTACATGATTGTCAGATTCATAATGGTCATTACCAGTCTATTTCAGCTCACTAATGCCTAGGTTATAAATCAATATGCATTCCATTTCATTTTTTACAGCTTCAAATTTTCCTAAATTCATATTTCATATGGATTGCCACAGTGGCAGCAGCAATGGGCTCAGTGTAACAACGGTTGTGAATATGGTATAAGACTGGGCACTGTTTCGTTTTGTTGTGTATAAGATCACTGGGAATAGGAATAGACTCAATGGTACCTCACAACTAAAACAACAAGCAACTCCGTGAGAGAAAAGATCAACTTCTGTAAAGATGGTTGCTGTTAATGCTACTAAGACAGTTTCAACTCATAGTTACCCAAGGGGCAGCTAGTTCAGTGCTACCTGAAGTTAGCAGTCCAGTGTTTATCCTACATATGGTGACACACCATGATAGCTTAGGAAACCCGATGGGGAAGTTTATCTCTAACCTACAGGGCATCTCTAAGTCTATACGTCAGAATCAACTGTATAGCACACAAGCATATATATATGTTGTTGTTAAATGTCATCGTGTCAGTTCTGATTAATAGCGATATTAACTTATATAGGGTTTCCTAGGAGTGACTGTTTAGTCTGGTTAGTTTGAATTGCCAACCCTGTGATTAGCAGTGTGGTACGTATTCTACAGCACGACACCAGGACAGATGGTCAGACTGACTGTGGAATGATGGACTGAAGGACTAATAGACTCACTCAGTCACTCACTTTCTATCTATGTATCTATCTATGTATG
>NW_006408545.1:9885231-9893617 GCF_000296735.1 Chrysochloris asiatica | reverse complement strand
CGTAAAGATTTACACCCTCGGAAACCCTGTTCAGGGTCGCTATGGGTCGGAACCGACTCAACGGCACTTAACAACAACAACAACATAGCTTAAGTCAGGCACACCTTAGCCTCAAAGTGGCATCTTCACTGTTGAACACTTTGTTTACATCAGATTGTCCAATGCAATATGTTCTTTGGATTCTTGACTGTTACTTCCATAGGCATGCTTGTAGTGTTGCTAATTGATCTGTTTTCCATGAAGTTGCTTATTGATCCAGTTCTGAGGATTTTCAATTTTTTTATGTTGAGGTGCAATCCATACTAAAGTCTGTAGTCTTTTATCTTCATCAGTTAGTGCTTTAAATTCTCTTCATTTTCAACAAGCATGGTTGTTTCATCCGCATAGAGCAGGTTTCTAATGGGCCATCAACCAATGCTGATGCAACCTTCTTCTCAAAATTTCTTGACATATACATTGAATAAGTAGAGTAAAAATATACAACTCTGATGCACAAATGTCCTTATTTTAACCATGCTGTATAATACAATGTAATAGGATTTATTTAATAGAAATATTTTAATTATTTTTTTCTAGAACTAGAAATAAACAAATATCCAGAAAACTCATTAAATAATTGAAGTGTGCTTCCTTCCCTTGAGAAATGTAGGTGCATTCCAAATCTGAGGTTAGCTTTTGTTGCATTACAGTTAAAGATTTTTTTTTAAGAGGCTTGTGATTTTGTTACTATCTTGGGAATATAATGGGAGAAGAATATTGTGAAATAAAAGAGATGATAGATGTATGTGAAACACTTTTACTTCTCAGAATTTTATACCTGGTTGCTTTGTAATTGGGCAACTGTGATAATCAAAGCCTCCAGCTCCAATAAAACTTTCCAGGAGCAAATGTTCTTGTGCTACATATTGATCATGTTTCTCATTATGTTGCCTTATTTAAAGTGAATGTTTTTTCCCCCAACGTTTACATTAATGACTTCCATAAATTTCAACAACCACAAACTACAACTGTGTAAAATGTTCTATGTAACAGTAAAATAAATTTATGATGATACCTCCTTTCATTAATAAAAAATAAAACTTTCTCAAATATAAAAATCCTTGTATCTTTGTAATAAAACATAATACAGCTTATCATTGTCATCTTTATAGAAAACTTTCTAAAAGATAATAGAAAACCATTCTTGGCAACATTCTGGAAAAAGAACTTTGCATTTTGTCATCCAACTGAAACATGTAAAAGTGTATTTCATTTTTAATGCTTAGCTTTCTTTAATTTAAATGCATATGTAATTGTATTAGATTTCATAAGCTAATTTCTGATACCAAATACTGAACACAGGTAAATGCAATTTAATCATAAAAATCTCTTTTATATATTTAGCAAATTGGTCAAAATCCAACAAATCAAATGTGACACACTGGAAACTGTATGTGTGTCATAGTGGAACATCTGTGTTCTATGGCATTTTCATGACTTTGATTTTCAGAAGTAGATGGCCACGTTTCTCTTGTGAAGAGACTCTGAGTGGGTTTGAACTGTCAACTTTTCAAGCAGTAGCCAAGATCTTATCCCTTTGAGCCACACAAAGAATATATATATATATTTTTTGTTGTTGTTGTTGTTGTTGTTGTTGTTGTCAAGTGCTATAGAGTCAATTCCGACCCATAGCGACCCTGTATAGGGTTTCCCGGGAGCAGCTGGTGAGCTTGAAGTGCCGACCTTGCAGTTCAAACAGCTTTGCAGTCTGGCACATTAATACAGAGCGCCACACCAGGACTCCTTTCTTTCTCAGGGAAAACAAATGTGGTACCTATGCAGGATGAGCATGAGACTTCCAACCACAAAGTCAGCCGTTCAAGCCTGCTAGTCATTCCACAGGAGAAAGATGAGGCTTTCTGTTCCCAAGAAGATTTACAGCCTCGGAAACCCTGTACAGGGTCACTATGAGTCAGAAGCGACTCCATGGTACTTAACAACAACAACAACCAATTACTTCAGTCTGAAATTAATTAAAATGCAATCAATATGCATTGATAACTACTGGTGATTGGAATACAAAGGTGGTTGGGAACCAAAGAGAAAGTATCAGTAGTTGGAAAATATGACATTGGTGATCCTTCCTCTTCTTATGGTGGTACAGTGAGTGGTACAGTGAATTAAGCTTTGGGGTGCTAACCTCAAGGTTAGTGGTTGGAACACACAAGTCACTCTTTGTGAGGAAGATGAGATAATCTGCCTCTATAAAGATTTACTCTTAGAAACCTTTGGAGCACTTATATTTTATTGTATGGGTTACTATGAGTCAGAATCCAATGAATGTAATCTAAAATGGGTTCTCTTTGTTCTGTTAATAACACAATATGATTGTAGTGTGTGTTTAAAATCAATCTCTTCTGAGAATTACAAGAATTTAAACAAATAAGCAAGAAGCAAAGATGTGTGGTGAAGCTACCAATCCACATGCAGATCGCTTACGGATAGAAGCTACCAATCCACGTGCAGATCGCTTACGGATAGAAGCCTGTACCACCATAAGAGAGAATTTAAACAAATAAGCAAGAAGCAAAGATGTGTGGTGAAGCTACCAATCCACATGCAGATCGCTTACGGATAGAAGCTACCAATCCACATGCAGATCGCTTACGGATAGAAGCTCACTAGAGAGGAGGACTTTTCCTCCAGAACAAAGAGACAAAATCTTTTCCTAGAGCCAGCACTTTGACTGTGAACTTCTCACCTCCTAAACTGTGAGCAAATCAATTTCACTTTATTAAAGTCACCCATTTACGGCATTTCTGTTATAGTTGCACAAGAGAATTGTTATGTATTGAATTGTATTCCTGAAGTATATGTTGTAAACCTAACCTTTATGCCTATAGTTATACTTCTATTTGGTAATGGTTTTCGTTTTTATGTTAGCGAGAAGGGATTAGTGCAGGGTGTGTTCCTAGAGCCAATCTCTTAAAAAAAAAACATCAAATGAATAGATTAAGCAAGCAGAGACTGGGGTAAAGACCAATGCAAAGCCAAGTGGAGATCTCCAACATGTAAATATAAACTGAAGAGACAAGAACATACTCACAGAGTTGACAGAGAGAGAAAGTCTACCCTTAGAACTTGTGCCCTGTGCTAAGAGAGTTATCCTGCTAAACTGTGAGAAACCAAATTTCTGTTTGTTAAAGCCATTCACATGTGGATCTTCAACATGTAAACTAAAACAATAAATAAGATACTCCTAATGGACTGTTGTTAAGGAGCTCTGGTAGCGTAGTGGTTACGATTCGGGCTTCGAACCTTTAGGTCAGCGGTTCAAAACTACCAGCCGCTCTGCGGGAGAAAGATGAGGTTTTCTACTCCCATAAAGATTTACACCCTCAGAAACCCTGTACAGGGTCACTATGGGTCGGAACCGACTAGACAGCACTTAACAACAACAACAACAATGGACTGTTGTTAAGTGCTATCAAGTCACTTCCAACTCATAGAGAACCCTGTATAGGGTTCGCAAGAAGAGACTGGTAGTTTTGAACTGCCAATCTTGCAGTTAGCAGCCCAAGACTTATCCTACACTGCCACACCAGGGTTTGAGTGTACTTACTGAAGATTCATTAGAAGCCAAGACGTGCCTGTCTTTTTGAATGGCACTACCCCCAATCCTGTTTTCAATAAATGTCTGTTGATTTGAGCAAATGGTTAAATTAATGACATATGACATTGGTCAAACCCATGAAAAGGTTAATTGATGACAATTTTATTAATTTATTTAAATTATATATATTTTATGTTATCAAAGCACAGTATTTTTATGTTTGTTGGTTTTTGTCAATTATCACCATTCTATCTTAATTCCAAATATGATTCTACTCCCTCACCACTTCTCTACTCCGAACACCTATTTCCTGGGTTTGTACTGTGGCCTACTATGGTGTATGTACCATTACAGGTTTCTCTTGTCCTTCCTTTGCACATTGGAATAAATTCCAGATGGTATGCTGATCACTTAGGTGGTTAGGATAACTTACCCATGTATAAAATTTATGAACACAGGTTCATTCACACACACATATATACATTTTCATCTCCATAGAAATATAATCAATATTATTACAGTAAGCATAGCTGAGTGCTTACTACATTCAGCTCAGCTTCCATGTCATAGTTATTAAAACTAAGAAATTATCTGAACTAATAAAGTTACGAGTGGCTAAACCATGCTGCAAATGCAGGCAATGTGATTCCAAACTAATGTATTTAACTAGATTTTATAATGTTTATTGTCAGGGTCTCTGGTAGCATAATGGTTACAAATTGGGCTGCAAGCCTCAAGGTCAGCAGTTCGAAACTACCAACAGTTCTGTGGGAGAATTATGAGGCGGTCTGCTCCCATAAAGATTTACAGCCTTGGAAACCCTGTGTAGGGTCACTATGAGTCGGAACCGACTCCACGGCACACAACAACAACAACAACATTGTCAAGGTATCCTCATATGGCACTGTAGGATAAGCACTGGACCACAAGGTCAATTTGAATAGCAAGCTCGGTTTGAAATGCAAGGTTGGTTTGAACAGCAAGTTTCATGGTTCAAACTCTCCACTCATTGCTCCAGAACCCTATACAGGGTCGTAATGAGTCGGAAATGAGTCCACGACATTCAACAATTGTCAGGTTGAAGAATTTCTATGTCATGTTTTCACCCAGCTTTTTTGAGTGACAGTTATCTTCAAATATGTTTTTTTTTTTCGTTCCCATTCCAGAAAGCAATCTTTATGGAAATGAAATATTTTTGAAAGAATGAGTAAATAAATAAATAGTATATTTACTCTCTGATGTTGTTAAGTGCCATAGAGTCAGTTCCATATAGGGTTTCGGAGGAGTGGCTGGAAACCGACCTTGAAGTTGAGTGCTTATCCTATGGCGCTACACCAGTACTCCAGCTCTCTGATACAGATTCTTAACTTGAGATGGTTAACATGAATCAAATGTATGTATTTGGCGTTTGGAAAATAAGGATGAAAGAAAAATCTAATGTTAGACACTATCAAGTCATTCTCCTGTATTTCTGAAATATTATTCGAGGATGAATATTATTTTTGTGTATCTATAAAATATGTGGAGTCCTGGTGTGGCACTGTAGGATAAGTACTAAACCTCAAGGTAGGTTTGAACTGCAAGGTCGGTGGTTCAAACTCACCAGCTGCTTCTTGGAAACGCTATATGTACAATGTCGCTATGAGTCGGAACAGACTCGACAGAATACAGCAGCAACAACATAAATTATTGCTAAATGTTGTCATAACCACCCTGTGTGAGATTTCTGAGGAACAGCTGAGTTTTATTGTTATTTGTTGTCATTCACTTACTAGACCAATAAATCCAGTAAGTGGTAAATTCAATATTCTAAACCAAGTAATCTTGGCTCCAGAGCCCGTATTTGCCATATGATGTCACAGAATATCTGATATATCTTCTCTTGAGACTTCAATTTTAGTCACAAGTAATTCAGAGGACTCAGTTTGAGTTTTGTTATTATTTGGTTCCATATCTCTGGATGATCATTTCAGACTTCTATGGTTATTTCCTTCTTGTGAAAATGAAGTAGTTGGAGGTTATAAAATCCATGCTTGATTTAACTCTGAAATTTCCCAGTTCATTTTATACTTATATTACAACTGGAATATCTGTAATTAGAAATTTAGAATATGAAAATCAATAAATAAAGAGATGCTGATTTACAGAGAAAGCAATTATTTATCACAGCTTATTTGAATATGAGATCCAATGTTCACATTTGTGTGGGTTCAATGATACAGCATTAAAAAATACTGAGTGTACGAGCTGTGTAATCTCCTTCATGACTATAATTTTTGTCATATAGAAGTTATTTTCTGTTTCAAAATGAGGCCACCTCTTCTATTTTTTTAGAACCTAATCTTTCAATGACAGTAGCTTAAAATTGATGAATGGTGCAGTCAAGAATTGCAGGGTATTTAGCTCTTCTTACCAGATATGACATTTCAGGTTTAAGATGATTCATCACCTGGCTGATAGGCCAAGTTTTCCTTTGGGACGTTAGTTGTTGCAAGAAACATAATGGAGCTATCACTGGCGTGTCTGGAGCCTGGCCTGAATCTGTTTTCTCCTCTGGATTGGTTAAGTGAAAGAACTGGCGTATGTCCAAACCACCTATTAGGCAAAATCTTCTGAATTTTAGACACATGCTGCTTTCCAACAACCTAACGTACTCTAGAGGAGTTTTGTAGCTCCATACAGAATGCGTGCTGCCCATTCTGTTTAGCTCTTTAAGAGAAGTTATAAAAAGAAAAGAGGCAATCTGTGCCCTTTAGGGTTTATACAGCTAGTTGGAGGAAACCTTTCCACACATGAGCACTGAATCAGTCTAACAGATGGTAGCTACTGCTCAGAAGGAAGATTACGTTCAGTGTTCATTATTATTAGACACCAGCCGCAGCCGGCTGTAGGCAATCAAATTAAGAAACCTTTAAATGGTCAAAAATGACCCAGGTTAGGTTCTAAAACTAGTTTATGATTCACTAATGATGCTAATTTTGTGAAAATTTATCTCTGCAATATAATTTTATAGAGAGACATTTCCTTTGGTGAAGTTAATTCCATGGTTTCCCAGCTTTTAAAGAAATCCTCTTAGAGGAGATTCTTTAGGAGGAGAGAGATGTCTGCCCAAACAGTATCAATTTTCCCTGGAGTTTACGTTACCATTAGGATCTACTTCCCACAGCTTCCACTGTATCCAGTACTGGAAGGGTACTCATGCCTCAGACTCCAAATCAAGTCTAATGTACTTTGTTGTTGTTGTGTGCTGTTGAATTGATTATGGCTCATAGAGACCTTGTAAAGCATTTCTTGTGGGTTTGAACTGCTGACCTTGCAGTTAACAGTCCAGTGTTTATCCTAGTGTCACACCAAGTCTCTCATGTCCTTTAACAGAGCTAAAACCAGCAAGAGTCTTTAAAAAGTACTTGAATAAGTCATAGGAGAAAACAAAATTAAACAGAGAATGTTGCAGTTGTTAAGTGCTGTCTTGGGTTGGGTTCTCTTGAGAAGCAAAACCAGTAAACCTTATAAAGGTATATATAAAGAAAGATTTATATCAAGGAAATGATTCACATAGTTTAGAGTGCTGGAAGTCTGAATTCAGAGCACTGGCTGTGAAGAAAAGATCCTTGTCTTGTTTCAGCATCTGTAAGTCCAGCATTCCTTGGAGCTCTCTTTGTATCTTGACATTAATCTTCCTCTGGATCTAGGAGTCTCACAGTGTAGAAACTCCAGCTTCAAAGAAAGAACGCACTACACTCCTGGCTTTTCTTTCTTGGTGACTGTGGGTTCCTCTTTTTTCTGCTCATGTCTCTCTTTTTATACCTAAAAAGAAATAGGCTTAAGAGACAACCTAATTGTATGGATTACACCTGGCCTCATTAACATCATAGAAGTGAGGATTTATAACACAGAGGATAATTACATCAGATTAGAGCTAATCACCTAAGATCATGGGGGTAATAGCATAATATTAGATCTCATTATGAAAGTGATAAATACATCTTAGCTGCTATACCACTGACAATCTGTGCCCAGCCAAGTTGACACAAAACCTTAACTAACACAGTCTACCGATTGCCAATTTGGCACCCATACGTATCTCCTTAAACCATATATAATCTCTAAATAAATACAATTATGAATTCATACTTGTGCCTAACATTTACAACATATTAACATTGTTGTTGTTATTAAGTGTTGTCTAGCCGATTCCGACCCACAGTGACCCTGTATAGGGTTTCCAAGGAACAGCTGGTGAGCTTGAACCAGTGACCTTACAGTTCAAATGACTTTGCAGTCTGATGCATTAACCCACAGTGCCACGCCAGGACTCGTTGATACATTTACAACGTGTGCAACCAAAAGCACACTAACCCCATTATGTTATCCCAAATTCCCACCTGGGGCAAAATTCCTTTTCCTCTGTGAATCTAGACTAAGTTAACTGCTTCCAAATACAATGGTGGAACAGGTAGGAAGTAGACATTTCCATTGCAAATGGGAGCAATTGGAGGTGAAGAACTGATAACAGTTACCTAGCAAGTTAAAATCCCAGCAGAACCATTTACATTAGTTATCAAAGAATGAAAATGATCCTGTTTTCTGATACCTTATATGCAATGGCCTTGCCCTCCAGTCTCGGTTTGCCCATGAAATCTGGATTCTGGGTAGAGTCTTCTCAACAGTGGTTTTCAGCTCTGCCTTCTAGATCCACTGGAATGTCAACTATGCTCCCTAAGCTTTGTGCAGCCCCATTCTCCTAATCAGTTTGAGTGGTGATCCCACACCCTTGTTCCAGATAGGCCCTGT
>NW_006408545.1:9873987-9884881 GCF_000296735.1 Chrysochloris asiatica | reverse complement strand
CTGCAAATTCAAACTCACCAGCTGCTCATTGAAAACCCTACCCAGGGTCACTATGAGTCGGAACTAACTCACTGACCCTTAATAACAACATGTATATCAGAAGGAAAGACTTCCAAGCCCTGCACCAACCTCACAATTCTTGCCATATCTAAGCCCATTGTTACAGGCACTGTATCAATTTATCTTGTTGAAGGTCTTCCTACTTTTGATGATGTAAGTTTAGAATAAATAAATAGTATGAAAGAAATCTAAGGGCTAGAAAGTGACCTTGGGTTGATGAAATGATTCTTTTTTCAATTCACAGTAGCAATCATCTTGTTGAATTCTGCACTGGACTGGTCCAATCTTCATTCTTGATTTTGTAAACCACGTTATCAGAAGATGATAATGGTAGATGGCCACCAGTCATCTCTCAGTTTGTTATACTGACAGGTTGTCAAATAAAGCAGGATGTGTTTTGCTGAAAGCTATGCCACTAGTTTTTTAAATACCTGCAGGAGGATCCATGGTTTACTGGTCTCAGTGGAACTTCCTGACTAAGACAGTTTAGGAAGAAGGAGACGTTAATCACTTCAGAATGGTTTGCCACTGTAAACATATAGCCAGTAGCGGAACATTGTGTGACATAGTGCCAGAAGATTAGGCCCTCAGGTTAGATGGCATTCAAAGATATGGCTGGAGAAGAGCTGTCTTCTCAAAGTATCACTGACATTAATAACATGGATGGAGAAAATTTTCAGGACCTTTATTTGCTGTTATTGGCACAACATAAAATTAGAAGAAACAATTGCAAACTTACATTAATGAATAGAAGGTGGACTGTATGAAGTATGAATCTAGGAAACTTCAGAAGGATCAAAAGTGAATTACTGCACTGGAATGTACAGATATTAAATAAGGCATTGTTATTGTTGCTGTTGTTGTTAAGTGCCATTGAGTTGGTTTTGACTTATAGCAATCCTGTATAGGGTTTCTAAGGAGCGGCTGGTGAACTTGAACTGCCAACCTTGTGGCTCAAACCAACTTTGCAGCCCAACACATTAGCCCACAGTGCCACACCAGGTCTCCTGATTAAAGCATTAGTGGCCATAAATATACAGGTTTTGGCCATTTTGATTTGGATGATCTCATGATTTACTATTCCAGAAACCACAAATTGAAGAGGAATGGTGCTAATGTCAAAAAGAGCATTTTAAGATCTGTCTTGAAGTACAATATTGTTTTTGATAGGATAATACCCATACACATACAAAGAAAACCACTTAATGCCACTATTATTCACATTTACAGAGAAAACCACTAAAGTCGGTGATGATAAATTTGAAGAATTCTACCAATGTCTTCAGTCTGAAATTCATCAACAAATGCAATCAAGATGTATTGATTTCACTGGAGATTAGAATGCAAAGGTTGGAAACAAAGAGGAAGGATCAGTAGCTGGAAAATGTAGCTTTGATGATAGGAATCAATGCTAGCAATTGCATGATAGAATTTTTCAAGACCAATGACTTATTCATTGAAAATATCTTTATAAACATCATAAAAGAGGAATATACGTGTAGACCTCACCATATGGAATGCACAGAAATCAAAAAATCAAAATGACTATATTTGTGGAAAGAGACAAAGGTGAAGTTTATTATCAATAGCCAAAGCAAAGCTAGAGGCCAACTGTGGAAAAGATCATCAATTGTTCATGTACAAGTTCATGGTAAAGCTGATAAAATTTAAATAAATACACAAGAGCCAAACTATAACCTAGAATGTATCCTACTTGGTTTTAGAGATCATTTTAAGAACAAGTTTGTTGCATTAGATACCAATGACCAAAAGCCAGAAGATTTGTGGGATGACATCAAGAACACCATACATCATTAAAAGAAAGAAAAGACCAAAATGAATGAGAGAAGAGAGTCTGAAGCTTCTACTTGAGTGTACAAAAGCTAAAGCAACTGAAAGAAATGAGAAAGTAAAAGAACTAAACAGAAAATTCAAGAGGCAGCTCTAGAAGATACAGTATTATAATGAAATCTATGAAGACTTAGAGTTTGAAATCTAAAAGAAAAGAATATACTCAGCATTTCTCAAGTTTAAAGAAATGAAGAAAAGAAAAAAAATCAAGCCTCAGGACCCAAAATTGAAGGATTCTATGGGCAAAATACAGAATGACTTAAGAAATATCAAAAGAAAATGAAAGAAATGCACAGAGTAACTATACCCACAGAGCTGGTTAATGCGCAGTCTTTCAAGAAGCAGCAAATCATCAAGAACCAGTGATATTGAAGGAATGAGTTCCAGTTGCCCTGAAGGGATCGGCACAAATGAGGCTCCAGGAATTGATGGAATACAAATTGAAATGTTTCAAAAAAAACTTTTGGAGAGCATGAGGCGCTCTCACTTGTCTATGCTAAAAAATTTGGAAGACAGATATTTGGACAACCTATTGGAGAAGATCCATATTTGTGCCCAGTCCAAAGAAAGGTGAACTCAACAGAATGTGGAATAAATGGAAAATATTAATTTCATATTCAAGTAATGTTTAGCTTTAGATAATTCTGAAATGGTTGTTGCAATATATAGGCAGACAGCTGCCAAAAATTGAAGGTGGATTCAGAAGAGGACTTCTAATAAGGGATATCACTGATGACATCGGATGGATTTGGGCTGAAAGCAGAGAATAACAGAAACATATTTACTTGTGCTTATTGACTATGCAAAGGCATTCGACTGTGTGGATTGTAACTTTCTAAAGCATTTAGAAGAACAGGTATTTCAGAACACTTAACTATGCTCATGAGGAACCTATGCATAAACTAAGAGGCAGTCAGTCATTCAAACAGAAAAATGTGAGACTGAAAGTTTTGAACTCAGGAAAGGTGTGTACAAGGGTTGCATCATTTCACCACATTAATTCAATCTGTATACTGTACAACAATCCAAGAAACAGGATTATATGAAGAAGAATGTGGCACCAGGATAAGAGAAAAAGTCATTAATTAAGTGTGATATGCTGATAACACAATCTTCTTTGATGGAAGCTAAGTAAATTTTGAATACTCTCTGATGTAGATCAGAGACTAGATTATGGATTACCTTTCAGTGTGAATTGCACTTTAATGCAAAGGAACACAAAATTCATCATGGTAAAGGTAGAAATATTTGAAGTTGTCAAAGACTTCATTTGCTTAGATCCACTATCATGCTTATGGAAGCACTAATCAGATAATCAGGTAACCTATTGCATTAAGAAGCCCTGGTATGGCGCTGGGGGTTAATGCACCAGACTGCAAAGCTGTTTGAACTTCGAGGTTGGTGGTTCAAGTTCACCAGCTGCTTCTCAGGAACCCTATACAGGGTTGCTATGGGTGGGAACTGACTTGACGGCACTTAACAACTACAAATTGCATTAAGGTGCTCTGGTAGCATAGTGGTTATGAATCGGGCTGCTAACCTCAGCAGTTCCGCGGGACAAAGATGAGGCTATCTATTCCCATAAAGATTAACAGCCTCATAAACCCTGTACAGGGTCGTTATGAGTCGGTATCGATCCCATCATCACCCACTGCACTAGGCGAAGTGCTGCAAATAGACCTCATTAAAGTGTTAAAAAACAAAGATGTCATTTTAAGGACTTTTGTGCTGACCCAAGCCATGTTTTTTTGTTTTTGTTTTTCTATTGCTTCACATATATTTGAAAGTTGCACAATGAATAAGGAAGACCATTGAAGAATCTCTGATTTGAATTATGGCATTGGTGAAGAATATTGAAATTACCATGTACTGCCAGAAGAACAAACAAATCTGTGTGGAAGAAGTACAACCAGAATACTCCTTAGAAGCCAGGACAGCAACACTTAGTTTCCTGTATTTGGAACACGTTGTCAGGAGGGAGCATTTTCTGAAGGAAGGCATGATTCTTAGTAAAGTGGAGCTTTTCTGCAAAACAAGAAGACCTCTAGTGAGATGGATAATCACAACAGCAGCAATGATGGGCTCAAATATAACAATAATTATGATAAGAACTAGGCAATGTTTTATTCTAATGTGCATAGGGTCACTGTGAGTTAGAACCAACTCAATGACACCTAACAACAACAACAGCAATGTCAGATGTCACCCTAAGAATGGTGACAAAAATGATGAAAGGTCCATTAAGTTTGAATTCTTAATTTTATGTAAGTAATTTTTCTCCTTAGATGTCCATCTCCTTAACTGTAAAATAGGTATAGTCACACTGTCCCTTTCATAAGACCTTTGAATAGACCAAATTAGATCCAATTTTATATAATACATATGCAAATTGTATTTTGCTATGCAAATATTTTATGAAAATACTTGATTTGATTCTCAACATTGAGTGAAAAAATATGTATTATGGAGATGCTTGCTATTGATTTTATAGGCTAAAAGCAGAAGTAGAAATTAAAGTAAAGCAGATCTGGCTTAATATATGAAAGAACCTAATAATAACTAAGAATCAACAACCTTATTGGTTGCTTTAAAAAGTTAGCAAACTGCCCCTTTCAGGAAGTATTCAGAGAGCAACCCGATAAAGACCTGGATGGGGTTTTAGGAAAGAATTTACAAAATAACTTATAATAATTGTTTTTGGTAAGTAGTCTACCATTCCAGTGAGGTTGTACTTGAATATCAATATGCATTTCAAAATCACTCAGTTAAAGTTAGCTATGAAATTATAATGGTTGTCATTTGCTGTCCAGTCAATTCTGACTCATTAAAACCTTATAGGACAAAGTAGAATTGCCCCATAGAGTTTCCTAGGCTACCATGGTTGTCATTTGCTGTCCAGTCAATTCTGACTCATTAAAACCTTATAGGACAAAGTAGAATTGCCCCATAGAGTTTCCTAGGCTACCATCTTTAGGGGAGACTATTTCTAGGTCTTTTATCCCAAGAAGTCATTACATGAGTTCAAATCCCAGATCATTCAGAAAGTAGCCTAACACATAACTATTCTGCCTTTAGAAACACATGTATAAACTATCTTAATAAACTCATGTTGTTGTTGTTAAGTGCTGTTGAGTCTATTCCGACCCATAGCGACACTGTATAGGGTTTCCAAGGAGCAGCTTGTGAGCTTGAACTGCCGACCTTGCAGTTCAAACAACTTTGCAGTCTGGTGCATTAACCCACAGCACCACAATAAACTCATAAGTAAATGAAAAATAGCAACAGACCTATAGCAGGAGAAGAAATATAATCTGCAAATAAAAGTTCCTCAATAAGAAAAAAACCTGGGAATTCTACCAAACACTGAAAGAATTGACATCAACACTTAAATTGTTACCAAAAAAAAAGTAGAAGAGGAAGGAACGTTAGCTAACATATTCCTTTCAATATGCTGTGGGATTCCATTTACTAGTATTTTGCTGAGCATTGTTGCATCCACATTTTTAAACAGATATTAGTCTGCTGTTTTCTTTTAATGTATCTTTTTCTAATTTAGGTATCAGGGTTTTTGGCTCCATAGAATGGGAAGCACTAATATTTATTAAATACTACAAATATATTGTTGTTGTTGTTAAGTACCAAGGAGTCGGTTCCAACTCATAGTGACCCTGCACAGGGTTTCCGAGGCTGCACATCTTTATGGGAGCAGAAAGCCTCATCTTTTTCCTGCACAAATATATTATAGTTCACTTTAATTGTTGGATAGACTCCTATGATTTTCAAAGCCATGCATATACTTACATTTTAATTTTTCACAATGAATTAGAAAGGAAGCAATCTTTTTTTTAAAGTCATGTATCTCTGACCTCCAATTTAATATAGATGGTAATAGGACAACATACTTTGGACATGTTATCAGGAAGGACAAGTCCTGAAGAAGGACATCATGCTTGGTAAAGTGGAGGGTCAACAAAAAAGAAGAGGCCACACAAGGAGATGGACTGACACAGTGGCAGCAGCATTGGAGTCATAGATAACAAGGATTGTGAGGATGAAACAGAACTAAGCAGTAGTCATGTTCTGCTGTGCATAGGGTCACTATGAGTAAGAACTGACTCGATGACACCTAACAGAAGTTCACCAAGTAGAAAGTTGGTTGTCCGTGATGCTATTTCACATTTTAAATGCATACCCAACACTTTCTAACTCTAGTCTCCCAAGATAGTGTTTAGAAAGGCAAGGTTATATGGATCAATACTGAAAGTTCAAAATCAGTCAACATAAGCAACAGAAAGCGAGTAGAAAGAAGGAAAATTGTATGTCATCCAGCAAATAATCACTCTGGAAACCCATAGCTTTAAATGTCTTCTATGACCCTTTAAAGAGAAAAAGAGCCCGATGCTTATTTCAACAAACTGTAACAGTAGTTCTAGTTGGTAAAATAAGAGTAATCAAATGTTACACTTCAGAAAATAAGCTGAACACTGTAGGAGTCCGAAAGATTTTTTTCCCCCTTTGAAATCATATAGAACCTGAGAGTAGCTCAAAGCAGAAAAGACAGCACATGGGGCTTCTTTGATTTCTTTTGAAGCATTAACATCAGATTGGCTAATAAACTTGATGAGCAAGAGTCCTAAATCTGGATGAGCAAATGCTTCTTACTTTAATCTGAAGATGTTATGCAAGGTATAGATGATATTTTCTCCTTGTTCACTGAGACTTTCTTATTTTTTAAATGTATGAGAATAAATGCAGATCTTCTCTGCATTCTCTAGATAGCAAACTGATTATCATTTTCAGCAAAGGTAGTGATTTCCTTATGTGCACACATACATTAATACCCATCAGGTATTTATTTAGGTCAATTTGTTTCTAGTTTGGTTGAGATAAATGAGGCAAATGCCATAAAGGATAAATCTGTAATCATTTCTGTGTCTACTTAGAAGCAAACCTTTGAGCCATCTAACAGCAGGTTGAAAATTGTTCAGAAGAGCACCTGTTTGTACCCTCACTCAGTGTTGACTTGTAGGGGATGAATGTGCCAAGGGGGAAATCCATGCATTCCTGTGAGTTACAGCCTCATATTTTCATGGTACAGGACAAAGAAATAGCAATAGATGACTATTGTAAATCCTTCCATTTTTCAGACTCAGCTTTCAAAAGGTGAAAATAATCAGATAATTTAAAGCTCTTTGAGTTCAAATGAGGTGGCAAGGTGAATGTTTTTCCAGTTTTCAGAGGAGGCCTATCTTGTAGAAGGAAAAGGTAACTTACTAGAAGCCTCTGGTGAGAAGACACCAATAAACAAGATTATTAAAGGTGAGTGACAAATGTTTTCAAAGTTGCTGATGCAGATCTGTGTGTACCAGTATATTTGTTGAAGAAATCCGGGTAGATGAATAAAGAGGAAAAAGTTCTGAGAAAGCAAGGAAAGAAAAAACAAACAAATAAACATAACAACACTGACACAAATATCAGCATTAAGAAGTGGGGAAATAAAAGAAAATAATGGAGAGGCGAAATGAAAAAGTAGGAGCTATTGCTCAGTAATGATAAATGATAACCATGGGAATCTTTTCCTAGAGGGTTAATTAGGGCATTTTGCAAAATAGAAGTAAGCAATAATAAAATTCATACACATAAACTGATGCACCAAAACTGCAGCATTTCCAGGAAGAAATGATGGTGTATTTGTGTCTGGTGACATTCTGCTGAGGCATATGGTGATAGCCATATGTGGAGATGGCATGGCTAATTGACTCTTACGTTGTCTTAAGACTGAGATTCCAAGATATGACAGAAAGTCTGCCCAGAGTCATTAACCTCATTCTCCTTTCTACTTCCTCTGATCCATGTGGTGATGAACACAAAGATCACAAAAACACATTTATCTTTCAATATATATTCATTGAGGGACTTAGTGCTAGTAGAGACAACAGCAAGTGTAGCATGGATTTGTTCTCCTGGAGTCTGTATACTGTGTTCAGCAAACATTTAAACAATAACCACATAGTGTGATTACTGTGATAGAGAAGTAAAGGGTCCTATGAGAGCATATAGAAAGGGCACAGCAAAAGTGTTAAAGCAGGTCATAAACTTCTCCCTAAAAGTGGTGTAATTTGAGGGAAATTAACTTTCCTCTGAAGAAGAAACACCACATGCAAACCCTGTAGATTTGAAAAAAAAAAAAAAAAAAAAAAGAATAAAAATGGGAAACCAAAAGTGGTGTATATAATAATTTTGACAACATTGACTTAAATAAATAAATCTAAAATTTCAAGGAAAATAACAATTAGAAATATTAACTCTGTTTCCCTCAAAACAAAAAGACCATTTGTAAATTCAAAATACAATATGTGAAGATGGAAAACAAATGAAGTATTTGCAATTTGTTGATCAGGAAAAGGCAAGCGAAGGGAAGGAAATTTGAACCTTAATGTCTATGAAGTTCCAATCTCAAGAGTTATTGTTGATTCACCTTTCAGAACCCTTCTACCAGTATGAAGATTCTAGGAAGGTGAATTCTAAGAGTTGACTAGAAATGGGATTCATATATAAATACATGTATAAGGATTATGCAAACTCCCAGGAACCCTCTCCAGCCTTGAGAGGATACGTTAATGCTCTCTCATATAGTATATTTTCAGACAAATTATTTTAAAAGAGTACTTAGGCAAAATATTGTCTCCTTCTGGTCTTTTTTATACTTCTGGGATACTGAAATTTACATTTGGTTATCCTTCTCCTTGGACACTCCCTCACTTGTCCAACATACACAATCTAAGAGATCTGAGGAAACTTTTGTAGAAAGTGTAGGCCCCTCAAAGTATATACCAGAATATACTCATTATATTGAGTCAGTTTTCACTCATGCTGAGCACAAGTGATTCAGAGTAGAAACTGCATATTAGGTTTTCAGTAGTTGACTTTTTGTGACATAGATCTCCAGCTCTTTCTTTCAATGTGCCTCTGATGGACTCAAACATACCTTTCAATTATCAGCCAAGCACATAAACAGTTTTCAATCCTGAACTTGTGATCTACTGGATATTTATGTATTCCAAATACCAAGTGCCGTAATAATGATGTTGCACAAGGAAATAGGTGATCCGTTGAATGTTCTGTAAGGTATATTGTTGTTGTTGTTAGGTGCTATCAAGTTGGTACCGACTCATAGTGACATTATGCACATCAGAACAAAACACTGCCTGATCCTGTGTCAACTTCATTAGTGTTGCCATGCTTGAGCCCATTGATGCTGCCACTTGGCCAATCCATCTCGTTGGGGGTCTTCCTCTTTTTCTCTGACCCTCCACCTTACCAAACATGGTATCCTTCTCCAATGACTGGTCCCTCCTGACAATATGTCCAAAGTATGAGAAACGAAGTTTGGCCATCTTGGCCTCCAAGGAGCACTCTGGCTGTACTTCTTCCAAAATAGATCTATTGGTTCTTTTGACAGCCCATGGCACTTTCAATATTCTCCTCCAACACCATAACTCAAAAGCATCAATTCTTCTATGGACTTCCTTATTCACTGTTCTGCTTTCACATGTATATGAAGTTATTGACAATACCATGGCTTGGGTCAGACACACCTTAGTCCTCAAGCTGACATCTTTACTCTTGAACACCTTAAAAAGGTCTTGTACAGCAGATTTGTCTAATGCAATATGTCATCTGATATCTTGACTCCTGCTTCCGTGAGTGTTGATTGTTGATTGAAAAAGAATGAAGTCCTAGACAATTTCAATCTTTTATCCACTGATAAGAATGTTATTTATTGGTAAAGTGGTGAGGATTTTTGTTTTCTTGACATTAAGATGTAATCCATACCGAAGTCTGTGCTCTTTGATCTTCATCAGTAGATGTTTTAAGTCCTCTTCACTTTCAGCAAGCAAGGTTGTATCATTTGCGTATCACAGGTTGTTAATGAGTCTTCCTCCAATTCTGATGCCATGTTTTTCTTCATAGAATGCAGCTTCTCGGATGATTTACTCAGCATACAGGTTGTATAAGTATGGTGAAAGAATACAATCCTGTCGCACACCTTTCTTAATTTGAAACCATTGAGTGGTTCCATGTTCTTTTCTAACAACTGCCTCTTGGTCCAGGTACAGATTGCTCATGAGCACAATTAAATGTTCCAGAAAACTCATACTTTGCAATGTTGTCCATAGCTTGTCATGATCCACACAATCGAAAGCCTTTGCATAGTCAATAAAGCAAGTAAACATCTTTCTGATATCCTCTGCTTACAGCCAAGATCCATCGGACATCAGCAATGATATACCTCATTCCATGGCCTCTTCTGAATACGGCTTGAACCTCTGGTAGTTCTTTGTCAATGTGTGCTTTCAGCTGTCTCTGTATTACCTTTAGTAAAACTTTACTCACATGGGATATCATAGAGATTGCCCAATGATTTCTGCATTCCATTGGATCACTTCTCTTTGGAATGGGCACCAATATGGATCTCTTCCAATCAATTGGCTAGATAGTTGTCTTCCAAATTTCTTGGAAGAGATGAGTGAGAGCCTCTTGTGCCACCTCATTTACTTGAAAGATTTCAATTTTTATTCCATCAATTCCTGGTGCCTTCTTCCTTGCCAATTCCTTCAATGCACCTTGGACTTCCTTCTTCAGTATCATTGGCTCTTGATCATATGCTACCTCTTGAAATGGATGAACATTAACCATTTCCTTTTGGTACAGTGACTCTCTGTGTATTCCTTCCATCTTCTCTTAATGCTTCCTGCATCATTCAATAATTTTCCCAAAGAATCCTTCAGTTCCCCCACCTTGGTCAATGCTGACCATGTTCTTCCTTTTTGGTTTTCTGATTCCAGCTCTTTGCACATTTTGTTATAATAATTGGCTTTATCTTCTCAAGCTGATCTTTGAAAATTTCTGTTCAGCTCTTGTACCTCCTCATTTCTTCCATTTGCTTTAGCATCTCTATGCTGGAGAGCAAGTTTCAGTG
>NW_006408545.1:9870547-9873213 GCF_000296735.1 Chrysochloris asiatica | reverse complement strand
AGCATTGTACCTCATGACTGATCTGGATATGTTCTTTTTGACAATGAATGCAACACCATTCCTTTTCAACTTGTCATTCCTAGCATAGTAAACCATGTGGTCATCAGATTCAAAATGATCAGTACAAGTCGATTTCAGCTCACTAATGCCTAAGATATCAATGTTTATGCATTCCGTATCATTTTTGACAACTTCCAATTTTCCCAGATTCATACTTTGTACATTCCATGTTGATTTTCAATGGATGCTTACAGCTGTTTCTCTTCATTTTGAGTAGTGCCCCATCAGCAAATGAAGGCCCCACAGGCTTTTCTCCCATGGGCTTTACTCCAGTCACATCATCACGGTCAATGCTACTTTGAGGTGACAACTCTTCCCCAGTTGCATTTTGAGTGCCTTCCAACTTGAAGGGCTCATTTCCCTCCACTATATCTGACAGTGTTTCTCTGCTATTCATAAGGTTTTCAGTGACTAAATATGGTAGTTTGGAAATAGGATAGAACTACCACAGAGTTTAAGTTGTAGAAGCTTGTTAAGATCTTCAGAGCCCAGAGTAGCTTGGAAATAGGAGTTCAAACAGGAAGTTAGGTAAGGAATAAGGATTGAATTCACAGTGAAGGCATTAGGGAGAAGGAAGTAACCTGATTCGAATTTAGATGCAAAGGTATTCATTCTAAGGTCAAACAAAACAAGTTGTAAACATGAAAGGTTTCTGTCAAAACCACTTATTTGTGAAGATTAAAAATGCTGTTTCCATCGAGTTGACCCCCCACAAGTGCCAGAGTAGAACTGGGCTGCACAAGGTTTCCAATAGATAGGTTGTTTGAGAGTTGTTTCTAATTCATAGTGACCCTATGTAAGGTTTCCAAGTAGCAGCTGATGGGTTTGAACTGCCTACCTTGTGGTTCACATCTACTGATTATTGTACAGCACTAGCTAAGAAAGAAATTTCCAGTAGTACAAACCTCCTGTTTGCTCATTCTTAAATAACCTTGTTTGTTCACATTGGTGGTGGTGGTGATTATGTACTGTGGAGTCGGTTCCAACTCATGGAGACCCTGTATAGGGTTTCTAAGGCTGTAAATCTTTATTGGAGCAGAAAGCCTCATCTTTTTCCCACGGAACAGCTGGTAGTTTTGAACCGCTGACCTTGTGGTTCACAGCCTAATTCATAACCACTACACTACCAGAGATATCTGGGTGATCATTAACCAAAATATAATATCAGAGATTACTGCTTTGGGGTAAGATTAGGTTTTGATCTAATCTCTAATGTTTGCTCTATTTTCTCTTTGTAATCACCATCAAGAATATCAATTAAATTTACTAATTTTTAGAGATTTTTAAAAGCATATTTTGATAAGTTGTCAAATATATTTTTCAGACAATTAGGCCCTGTTACTATATGGCTGGCTCACTTGTAGAGATTCCTGCAGGAAAAATCAGAGGTGCTGAGTCACCCACTGTGGTCCTGAACTGTATTTGTTTGTCACTCATTATGCTGCTCAGGATTATTTCACAGCAGGTAACAGAAACCCAACTCAAACTTGTAGAAAAGAGAGAGAATTGTATTAATACAATTTCTGGTGGCAAATTGGGTTCACTGGCACCTAGATCTCAGTAATTAAACAGCAGCAACAGGATTCTATCTCTTGGCTCTACCTTAATCTGTTTTGGCTTCAACCAAATCACAGGCATACATTTTATAATATAGTGGTTACATGTTGGGTTGGTAGCCACAATGTCAACAGTTCAAATCTACCAGTCACCCCGTGAAAGAAAGATGAAGCTTTCTGCTCCAGTAAAAATTTATTGCCTCAGAAAGTCTATACAGATAAAGCCACTGTGAATCAGAATCAACTAGACTTGCCAGCACACACCAGTACCACCAGTGACAGAGAAGGGCACCAGCAACTCCAGCATCTACATTTTATCCTTTACCTATCTTGGAGAAAAAAGTGACTCTTTAGTAACAGTTTCAGCAAAAGTCCTTTTATTGTTCTTGCTCAGAACATTATTTTATATCTAAAACATTCACTGCGGCTTTTACGGCCCAGTCTGAGACATATGTACATATCTGAAACCCTTGAGCTGGTTTGTCCTGTTCACATGAGAACTGAGGAGATTGTTCCCACATTGGAGTTTTTTTGCTGTTGTTGTTATGTTTGATACCTGAGTAAATGGTTTCTTGTTATTTGTTTTGGTTGGTTGGTTGGTTTTTTTTTACGTTTTTATTGTAAATTGAGTGATAATCTACATGGGAGAATATCTGTTTTACATTCATTTCATTGCAATGATTACAATCTCCTCCATGTATCATCATTCAACAGTATTAACTTCTATTCCCTAGGTTTGGTTTGGTTTTTTGGGAGGGGATTTACACAAAAACACTCAGCAATATGTAATAATTTAAATAACCGAAGGGCACATTCTGCAAGCCTGCCTCCTGGTCACTGACACACAGCCTTTCTGTTTCCATAAGTCTAGCACCCTTAGCTGCTCTATCTATCCATGTCATCATCTCTGCCTCCATCTCTGGTGTCATTACTCCTCTTGATAGGTTCCCACATTTTGCAGCTACTCTTATCCCTTGATGGCCTGAAGGTCCTCTGTTCCTGAACTGTAAGATTAACTATTCACCCTTTTTGTTACAAAATGTCTACCTT
>NW_006408545.1:9856506-9868867 GCF_000296735.1 Chrysochloris asiatica | reverse complement strand
AGGCTTTCTACTCCCGTAAAGATTTACACCCTCGGAAACCCTGTACAGGGTCGCTATGGGTCGGACCCGACTCGATGGCACTTAACAACAACATTAAGTTACTAAAAGTTGATAATATAGTCACTTATTTCTATAGCTTCTGCTACACTTACTTTTTTTTTTTTTTTATCAAATTCAATTTTTATATGCAGAAAAATTATCCTGTTTGGTTATCCTTAGGTATATCTGTACTGGAATAGCAGGATAAATGCTTGATTATTTCTATTTAATTACCAGTCCCTAGAATAATGAGTTGGTATTAGTAACTCTCTAGTATCCCAAATGAAAGGAGCACTGGTGATGCTTTGGGTCCTGTGTTGGTCTTCTAACTGCATGTTTGGTGTTTGAAACTCACAAGTCACTTCATGGGAAAAAAGATGAGTCTGTCTGGTCAAGAGATCTTTATATTATGCTTTCTTTACATAAAGTTACTATAAATCAGAATCAACTTGATGGCAGGGAGTATCAAATAAATGATCAGAAATAGTTACTATATTTGTTATCATTAAAAAGGTCATATTTAATATATTTTATATCTTTCCATCCATTATATATATATTTTTTCTCATTGATATTTAAATTGTACTATCTTTTGCAAGTGACAGACTTCAAATTTGGTTCCTTTGCTCTTTTAACATCACCAGAGTGCTGTTTCATTGCTTGCTTGGTCATTGGAAACACAAAGGTGATCTACCTGTTTAATTATTTGTTTCAGAATTAGAATCAGCTATTGCTCCACATATCTTTGAATCTTTTAGTGGAAGATGATATTTACAAAGCACACTTGGATGCTAGGAGTGTTCATTGCTAAGCTTTTCATAGGAATATGCTAAAAGGTATATTGTTTTTGAGATAATTATAGATTTGTAAGTAGTTGTAAGAAATAATACAGAAAGATTGATCCTATGTTTATTTTGTTTAATTTCATCCTATGGTAACATGTTTTGAAAAAAATAGCTTGTAATAAATATCACAACAGGATGTTGGAATTGATCCACTACTCCTCTGTCAGTTTGTTATGCTGTGGTGGTTTGCATGTTGCCGTGATGCTGTGAACTATGCCACCAGTAAAATTTAAATACCAGCAGGGTACACCCATAGTGGACAGGTTTCAGCTGAGCCTGTAGACTAAGAAAGACAAGGAAGAAGGAGAGGCAGACTAATTCTGAAGGTTTACCCACTGAAAACCTTATGAGTAGCATTGGAACACTGTCAGATAGCACCAGAATATCGAATATTAAAACATGATGAATACTTCTTGTTGGTTTTGTTAAGTACCTTCAAGTCGGTTCCAACTTATACTGATCCAGTATGGGGATTCCTATGAATGGTAAATTTGAACTCCTGAGCTTGTGGTTCAAATGATTTTATGATCTGCTCTGTAAACCTTCACTCAACGTAAAAAAAAAAAAAAAAAAGTAAAGATGTCAGTTTGAGGACTGAGGAGTGGCTGACTCAAGTCATGATATTTTCAGTAACCTCATATCCATGTGAACGTTGGACAGTAAATAAAGAAGACCATAGGAGAATTGATGCCTTCTAGTTATGGTGTTGGCGGAGAATATTAAAAGCGCCATGGATTGCTAAAAGACTAAACA
Organism: Chrysochloris asiatica; assembly: GCF_000296735.1. Classification (NCBI taxonomy): domain Eukaryota; kingdom Metazoa; phylum Chordata; class Mammalia; order Afrosoricida; family Chrysochloridae; genus Chrysochloris; species Chrysochloris asiatica. The sequence goes on along the minus strand of NW_006408545.1, from coordinate 9,867,230 downwards.
AATCTGTGTTGGAAGAAGTACAGCCAGAATGCTCCTTATGGGCCATGATGGTGAGACTTCCTCTTTCATATTTTAGACATATTATCAGGAGGGAGTGTGCCTAGAAAAGGACATCATGTTTGGTAAAGTGGAGGGTCAGTGAAAAAGAGGAAGACCCTAAATTAAATGGAGTGGCACAGTGATAGTAGCAATGGGCTTAAGCATAGCAACATTGTGAGGTTAGCACAAAATCAGGCAGTGTTTCATTCTTTTTTGTATAAAATCTCTATGAGTCAGTACTAACTCGATGACATCTAATAAGAATAGCAACAACAAGATTCATATGCATTCATTGATTTCACTCACTCCCTCATCATGGCATCTATTATGATTATTGTAATTGGTTTCAGATGGTGATAAGGCCCCATCACAAATATTTAATTTTCACAATAAATATGTAAGATTTTTGTTGTCTTTTTTTTTTTTCCAATTGAAAAATAAGGAAGCTGAGATTCAATTACATAGCAGCCTCATTTCCCCAAAGTTCATATATTGCTTCCATATCCCTCACTTTCTAGAACTTTTTTTATATGCATTCCATTTCATTTTATAGTTTTAGGTTTTTGTTTTGTTTTGTTTTTTGTAAGTTTTTATTGTAAACTGAGTAATAGCTTACATGGGAAAACATTAGCTTTACACGATCGTTTCATTGCAATGATTACAATCTCCTCCATGCATCATCATTCAACAGTATTTGCTTCCATTCCCTATTTTGTTTTGTTTTGTTTGTGGTGGGGAATGGACACAAAAACACTCAGGAATATATAATAATTTAAACAAGCAAACAGCACATTCTGCAAGCCTGCCTCCTGTCACCAGCACCCAATCCCTCTCTTTTCATGAGTCCAGAGTCCTCAGCTGCTCCCTCTCTCCATGTCCTCATCTTTGCCTCCACCTCTGCTGTTGCCGCTTCTCTGTGTAGGGTCACGCATTCTGCTTGTGCTTTTCTCCCTTGATGGTCCTAGGGTCCTCTGTTTCTGGACTGTAAGATTAACTACTCCCCTCTTTTTGTTACAAAACTTCTACCTTTTTAGTTGTGACAGTCACAATTAGTCATGATAACAATTACTTACTATTGAATCATAAGATTTTTATCCCTATCTCTTTTCACAAAACCCATCTAAACAAGATGAAAACTCTTCAATGGGGATTCTACCTTCCCCTGTACACTCTGAAAATAAACTCCCTCTTGAAAACTTCATGCCTTTTTCGCCCTTCAAATTAGGTAGCCAATGTCTAAGTTGTTTGTCCCTAGCTACCCTGTATGCAAAGGGATAGGTTTGATATTTGATGTGAAGACTCATTCCCTCTCAGTTGGTATTTTGAGCTACTACATCCATAAGTATAGGTCAAGTTCATCAACATGTAGCAATTTACACTTGTTTCCTTTATACATAAAACAAAAATTTTAACTTCCTCTAGTTGAGTTCTGATTATCAAGCTATCGAGGCTAGGTCAAATAGGTAGTATCTGCAAGTTTGGACATTCACTTCATATCAGCTGGATGCTTCACTCTCAGCTCAAGACCTCCTATGTCCTTGTCCATGGGCTCAGGAATCCCCAGGTCTCACCACGCTTCAGACTGATCAGCCCTTCCTCTTTCTTTCATTTTCAGGTCAACAGGAGTCTATGGAGTATGGTTGAACTCAGCCCATTTCTTCATTGCTGCCTTTCCCCCTCTTCCACTAACCAATAGAACAACAATTTAGCTTGGTCACCAGCAAGCTAAATGGGACAGAGGTAAATAGTGATGCATGCTCAACCTTGGAAAAACAGTGCTCTGTGATACAAGGATTGAGGCATAGTCTGAAGAGGCAAAATAATACTAAGATGCTTGACTGTCTTATGAATATTGGTTTCCCTTGCCTCCTACTGTAAAATAGACACTTGAGTGTGATATAAAGGAATGTTGGGAACCATGATTATAGAAAGCTTGTAAGCCCGTCTTCAGGCTATAACTGATTGGCGTATCTTAAAGGGGTTCTTGAACTTGCCCAGTGAGAGAGGCTTCTTGTGGAGCCGTTGTAGTATATAGGGCCTTAAGTGGAATAGTGAGCCCCATCCAGAACCTTCTGAGGTGGGACATTTCCACTCCAGCATACAAGAAGACCAGTCTGGAACAGCTAGAGAAACAGAAGATACATCTCCAAAGAAAGATCAGCAGGAAAACAAAACAAAAATGGAAGTATGCCTGGCATACTTTTTCACTGGGAAGCCATCACGGCAAGCAATCAAGTTCCTTCAGGACAAAACCCCCTCTAAGACTGAAACTCAAAGAGAACACATAAGCAAGCATTTATACTTGCTAGTGACCACATTGGTCTACTGATGAGAGGAACTTTAAAGTTTTTTAAAGAGAGGACTTTTTAAAGGACACTTTCAAAATCAAATTTTTTGTTGTTGAATGCAGAGTAATTTACTTGTCTGATGTCAGATATCCTATAAGCACAGAAAATTTATGCAAGAAATATGGAGCAAAAAGATAGAGAATTTAGAAGAATTATAATTTTCAGCAAGTCACAAGAAAACCTAAAAAATGGTTATCTCCAGAAAATTGTTCTACAATGGAAATGGAATTGAAAGTATATGAGAAAAACAAGAATACAAGTTTTTCTTAGAAGAAGCAAAATTCAAGTAATAAGAAAAAGGTTTAATCTAACTGCAAAAAAATGGCTTCAGGCATCCTGCTCACAACACTGTAAGTATCTGCTTGGTTCAAGAATTAATTGCAATGGTCACATAGAACTCAGATTCCATACTCACAATGATGGGGTTTATCAGGGAAGTTAACAAGTCACAATTCAAGGTCAGGTAGGACACAGTTCTTCCAGTCAAGACAGCCTGTCTTCAGCTTCAATCTCTGCCTGGGCAGTGTTGCAAACTTCTTTTAGGACTACTGACAAATGCCCACAGAACAGCACTCTGTCATAAGCCTCAGCGTGATGGCATTTGACTCTAGCTCTGAGGCTCATCAAACCTTACTTCTAAGGAACATTCTGTCTGTACTTCTTCCAAGAAAGATTTGTTTATCCTTCAATCTTTTCATGGTACTTTCAGTACTAACAACCTTCTGTCAGTTTGTCATATTGTAGTCACTTGTATGTACCTTTGATGCTGGTATTGTCTTCTCTTAGTCAATATTCATCTGAGTCAGCAATTATATCCCTTGTTCCATGTCCTCATCTGAATCCAGATTGAGCCTCTGGCCATTCTCTGTCAATGGAATGTTGCAACCATTTATGAATAATCTTCATCAGAATTTTACTTACAAGTGATATCAGTGATGTTTGATGATTTCTGCAAGCTTTGCATTCCATCACCAGTAATAGCAGTACATCTTCAATACAAATTTTATCCATTTTACACTGAAGAGTTGATTTCTTTTGTTAAATACCTTTGACTAAGTTCCAACCCATAGTGACCCTGTATAGGGTTTCCTAGGAGCAGATGGTGAGCTTGAACTGCCAAACTTGTGATTCAAACAAACTTTGCATTCCAGCACATTAACCAACAGCACCACACTAAGATGTTTATAGAATTCTTCAATTTCAGCATGGTGCTTAACAACAACAAAGATCATATAATACAGTTTTCAGTATGGATTGCACCTCATTGAAAAAAAAAAAAAAAAAGCCTCAGCTGGAACCAATAAATACCATCATGATAAATGGAGAACAGATTTAAGGTATCAAAAACTTTATTTTGTTTGGATCCACAATTGATGCTTATGGAAGCATTGTTGTTAATGTTGCTGTTAAGTGCCATTGAGTCAGTTCTGACAAACAGCAACCCTGTATAGGGTTTCCAAGCAGTGGCTGGTGAGTTTGAACCACCAACCTAGCAGTTCAAACAGTCCTTATTTGTTGTTTTTGTAAAGTGCTGTGGAGGCAGTTCTGACTTATAGAGACCCTGAATAGAGTTTTTGAGGTGCAGCTGATGAGCTTGATCCGGCAACTTTCCAGTTCAAATCAACCTTGTACTCCAGCAAGTTAACCAGCAGTGCCACACCTGGACTCACTTCAAACAGACCTTATGGTCTAGTGCTTGTCCTACAGTGCCACACAAAGACTCAGGGAAGTAGCAGTCAAGAAATCAAGCATTGAATTGCATCAGGTAAATCTGACCTCTTTTAAGTATTAAACAGCAAAGATATCAGTTTGAGGCCTAAGGTGGCCCTGACCAAGCTATGCTATATTTCAATTGCCTCATATTCATATGACAGTTGATAATGAATAAAGAAACTGCAGCAGATAGATGTATTTACATTATGGTGTTAAAGAAGAATATTGAAAGTACCATGGACTACTAGAAGAAAAGACATAATGTCTTGAAAGAAGTGCAGTCAAAATGCTCCTTAGATCCCAACATGGCAAGACTTCATCTCTCATACATGGGGCATGTTACCAGGTGAGATCAGTTCCTGGAGAAAGACATTAAGCTTTGTAATGTGGTGGGTCGGTGTAAAAGAGGAAGATACCCCAAAGATGGATTGACACAGTGACGTAAACAATGGCTGCAAAGTTAACAATTGTGAAGATGATGAGGATCAGAGCAGTGTCTCATTCTGTTATGCATAATCTCTATGAGTTATTAAGGACTCAACATCACCTCATTAAAGAGGTCTTTTACAGCAGATTTGTCAAATAATGCAACACATTAAGGCTGTGCATTTGTATATTGTAGGCTGTTAAAGAATCTTCTTACAGTCCTGATGCCGTCTTATTCTTCATATAATTCTGCTGTTTTGGATTTGTTTAGTTTTCAGATTGAATCAATATGGTGAAAGAAACTACCCTTGTATGCACCTTTCCTGATTTTAACTCATTTAGTTTGAACAGCTGCCTCGTGGTCTATGTACAGGTTCCTCATGAGCACAATTAAGTGCTCTGGAATACTCATTCTTTGGAATCTTATTTATAGTTTGTTATGATCCACACAGCCTTTGCAAAATCAATGAAGTACAAGTAAACATCTTTTTGGTATTCTCTGCTATCAGCTAAGATCCATCCGATGTTAACAATGATATCCCTTGTCCCATATCCTCTTCTGAATCCAGTTATTTTACCAATAGAATCCTTCAATATTCCAACCCGAGGCTTGTAATTTTCCTTCAGTTCTTTCAATTTGAGAAATGTTGAGTGTGTTCTTTCCTTTTGGTTTTCTAACTCCAGGTCTTTGTACATTTCATTATAATATTTGACTTTGTCTTCTTGTGCTTTTCTTTGAAAGTTTAAGTTCAACTATTTTACTTCTTAGTTTCTCCAACTGCTTTAGCTTCTCGTCTCTTAACAGTACGTTTCAGAGTGTCCTCTGTCATTTACTTTGGTCTTTTCTTTATTTTTCCTGTATTTTTAATGAACTTTTGCTTTCTTCATGTATTATGTTCTTGTTGTTATCCCACAAATCTCTGATCTTTGGTCAATAGTGTCTAACACATCAAATCTGTTCTTGACATTGCCTTTAAATTCAGCTGGGACATACTCAAGTCCATATTTTGACTCTCATTGACTCATTTTACTTTTCCACAGAGTCACTATGATCTTGTATATGAGCAATTGATGGTCTGTTCCTCACTTTGTTCCTGGCCTTGTTTTGGCTATTATTTAAGCTTCTCCCTTAGCTCTTCTCACAGATGTGGTCAATTTGATTTCAATATATTCTAACTGGAAAAATCCTGATATATAATCATCTTTTATGTTATTGAAAACAGTTATTTTCAGTGAATAAGTCATTGGTCTTGCAAAATTCTATCATGTTTATCTCCAGCATTGTTTTGCTCACCAAGCCCATATTTTCCAACTAAGAGTACCTTTTCTTAGTTTCCAACTTTCACATTCCAATCAGCAGTCATTATCAATGCATCTTGACTGCATGTTTGATCAATTTCAAACTGAAGAGAAAAAAAATATATATATATATATTGTTGTTACCGTAGCTCCTTGAGTCAGTTTTGACTCACAAAAACACTAACTATGAATGGTCTCTGAGACTGTAAATATTCTCAGGAGCAGAAAGTTGCATCTTTCTTCTGCAGAGTGACTGTTAGGTTCAAATTGTTGACTTTCTCAATTTCATCATCACTGGCTTTAGTTGTTGGTTAGTAATTTTGGATAATAGTGGTATTAATTGGTCATTCTTTTAGACATTTGGATGTTATCCTATTACAGACAGCATTTAAGATAAATCTTGAAAAGTTCTTTTTAATGATGAATGTGACACCATTCCTCTCAAATTTGTTGTTCTGGCATAGTGAACCATTTCCTTTTGGTACAGTGACTCTGTGTATTCCTTACATCTTCTTTTGATGCTTTCTGCATCATTCAATAATTTGGCCAGAGAATCCTTCAATAATGCAAGTTGAGGCTTGAATTTTTTGCTTCAGCTTCCCCCAGCTTGAGAAATGCTGAGTGTGTTCTTCCTCTTTTGGTTTTCTGACTCTAGATCTTTGCATATTTGGTTGTAATATTTGACTTTGTGTTCTCGAGCTGACCTTTGAGATTTTCTGTTCAGCTCTTGTACCTTCTCACTTTTTCCATTTGCTTGAGCATCTCTATGCTGGAGAGTAAGTTTCAGTGTCTCTTCTGACACCCACTTTTATAGTTTCCTTCTTTCTTGTCTTCTTAATGACTTTTTGCTTTCTTCATGTACGATGTTTTGTGCCTTCTTCATGTATTGATGCTTCTGAATTATGGTGTTGGAGGAGAATACTAAAAGTGCCATGGGCTGTCAAAAGAACCAACAGATTTTGTTGGAAGAAGTGCAGCCAAAGTGCTCCTTGAAGGCTAGAATGGCCAAACTTCGTCTTTCATACTTCAGATATATTGTCACTAGAAAAGGATATCATGTTTGATAAGGTGGAGGGTCAGAGAAAAAGAGGAAGACCCTGAGCAAGATGGACTGGAAGAATGGCAGCATCAATTGGCTCAAGTGTGGCAACCATTGTTAGGTAGGCCCAGGACCAGGCAGTATTTCGTTCTGTTGTGCACAGGGTTGCTGTGAGTCAGTGACAACTCGATGGCACCTAAAAACAACAACAATATCAACTCAGTATGTTGAGAAGATAAGAATCTTCTTTAATTGGAAGAGTCTTCCATTTTCGTTGGAATTTTGAGCAACTAAATCCATAAGCAAAATTCTAGTCCATCAAACTATAGCAATCTATACTTGCTCACAATATAAAACATCTTTCTTTTCATCTAGTCCAATTCTGGTCAACTCAGCCAAGCTAGGTCAAATGGGTACAAATTACAAATTTGGGAGTTCATGCCCACGTCCTTGCACTTCAGACCAGATGGCCTCTTTCATCTCTGCTCTAAATCACAGGAGCTAGGTCAGTGTCATTGACTCAGGAGTTCATAAAACTGTCTCCAAGGCAAACAGTTTGCTTAAAACTCAAAAAGCCAATTAGTCTGCTTTTTTCCTACAGACCTTTTTTCCAATCATTAATCTCCTGTTCCCCCAACAGTTCTGAGTTGACCTATATGTCCTTTCAAATGCAGATGTCTCAGCTATGAAGCTTCTGAGTTGGTCTCAGGATTATATCTAAGGCCTCATACTCTTTGTTATAAAGGCTTAAAACAAAAAGCCTATTTCTTGGAAAACTCTGATTTCCCTTTTAGCAAATCCAATTAAGTATAGGCTGATGACAGATTTGCAATCATAATTCCCAATATACATTTCCACCACTCATGTATGTCTATATTACAATAATAGGCAGGAGAAACCAATATCTATAAGACAATCAAATACATAAACATTTTAAAAACACTCAAGTTCAAATCTTTTCTTCTCTAGCCAAGACTGTTGCTGTTGAGTGCCGTTGAGTTGATTCTGACCCATATTGACCGTGTATAGAGTTTCCAATGAGCAGCTGGTGAGTTTGAACCGCCAACCTTGCAGTTCACATGTCTTTGCAGTCTGGTGCACTAATCCACAGCACCACACCCAGACTCCTAGCCAAGACTAAGCACATTCATATGGCATTGACTTGGACCTCTGGGAGGGTACATTCAGTAGGCCCTGGTCCCCATCAGCCATCCTGTTTAATGAGCATGACATTTGTTTTTGGAAACTCCAGAAGTTGCTTTTCTCATCTCAGCTGAAGCATTTTATCTCTTGCATTCTTTTCAATCATTACAGATAACAAAAATCAAACTTTTACTTTCTATGCCCCTTCATTCTTTTTCTGACATAATTTCATGCTTTCATGAGTCTGGAGTCATTGTAAATCCCACTTTTGATGTCAAACAACGTGAGAACTATGTATGACTTCCTTTGACTCCATGAGAGTGAAGAGAATCAAACTCAAAATCAGCCCAATGGCAATTCCTATATATGGAGGTCATGCATGCCTCTACCCTACAACCTTATTTAGTAGTAGATGCAGAGTTATCAGTGTCTCCAAAATTAGTCATACTTAAAAATAAATTAGAACTCAGCCTAGATATTTTGTTTCTCTAGACTCAAATCTCAGTACCACATGTCTTAGGCAGGTTTTCTAGAGAAACAAAACCAGTGAAACTTATATATGTATTTATACAAAGAGAAGTTTCTATCAAGGATATGGTTCACAATTTTAGAGTCCCAAGTCCCCATCAGAAAAAAAGATCAAGCTTTTCCAGTGTGATCATAATAATGGGAGTCCACACCCCCAAGGAAACAATTTTTCACTTGACGGGCTGCCCGTAGCCAATCATCATAGAGTTAACTACACTTATATTAGGTTTCAACCTAGGATAATCATGTCTCAACTGCCAAGTCACTGGGAATCCAGTCACGACACAAAAGTTTAAATGTCACACACTCCATGGGAGAAAGATGTGACAGTTTGATTCTGTAAAGATTTGCAGCCTTGGAAACTATATAGGAAAGTTCTCCTCTTTTCAAGACAGTGACTGTGAGTCAGAATCAAGTAGATGGCAATGGGTCTTTTATATATTTGTGTTTGTTATTGTTGTTGAATGGAAATGTGGAAGCACTAAGAAGGAAAAGGGACTATAATTGTGATTATTTAATCAATCTTAAAGAGCAAGAGCTTTAGAAAAGTCACATCCAGATTTACTTCTTGGCTCTAGAAGTTATTTACTGTGTGACTTTGGAGGTTACTTAATTTTTCTCATTCTATTTACTTTTCTGTATAAAGTAGGTTAACAAAATCTATCTTACAAAGTACTTCTACAAAATGTCATTAGCAGTGGTTTCCAGTCTATTATATTTATGGAAATATAATGCTTTTGTGTGAGTTGAAACAGTTCTCATCCATTTCTACTACACAAACTAATGATTCCTTCCATTTTACAATATATGATAATGGGCATAGAAGAAGACAGTAGCTGATATAGTGATTGATCTATTTACTGATCAACTAAGTGTTTTGTGTCTTTTCTAGGACTTGTGTCTGTTTGATTATAACAGACATATGGAAAAAATACCACAAAGCAATAAACTCGTTGCTCTTGAGTTGATTCCAAGTCATAGCTACCCCATGTATTACAGAGTATAATTTATCCATAGGATAAAATCCAATTGAATTTCTTCATTGTCATCTTTATGTAAGTAGATTTCCAGGGATTTATTCTATAGGGCTTCTGGGAAAATTCAAACCTCCAACCTTTTGATTATTAGTCAAGCCCAAATCATTTTCTCTACCTGGGAACCTAAGACACTTAGACACAATGTTTTAATCAGGGTGTTAGTCCAGATGTAAGAAGTTCAAACTAAGGGAGGCTGAGGCAAATATTTTTTTAGCTCAGTGCATTACCCCCATTTTAATAAAATCAAGATTCTCTCAGCAAGAAAAAAAGGAAAATGGATATTAAGAAACTAATAGCCTCTGCTACATAATTTTTCAGCTTGAGTAATTTTAGCTCACTCTCCAAAGGCAAATTAAGAAAAGAATAATATGGCAAACTGGTACTAAAACAGCATGTCCTGCAGTGGAAGCATGTCAAGACAGGGGAGTCACACCAGAGAGGTATCGTAGCAAAGGCAATGATGTCTTAGGTAGAAATAACATATATTGTGGAGTCTCTGGATGGTGCAAATGTGTAACATGTTGACTGTCAACCAAAACGTTAGAGATTTTGAGCCACCTAAAGTTCCTGAGACAACTATTCATCTGTCAATTTGACATACCATTGTGGATTGAATGTTACTGTGATTCTGGAAGGTATGCCACTGGTATTTTAAACACTAGCAATGTCAACCGTGGTAGACAGATTTCAGATGAACTTACAGACTGACAGACTACACAGAAGGAGAGATGGACTACTTCTGAATGTTTAGTCACTTAAAAACTTTTGAATAGCAGTGGAACCGTGTTAGCACAAGCATATTTAATATTGAAATATGACAAAGAGCACCAGATTATTGTCAGGTATAGTGCCAGTAAAGGGGCTCTACTATCATAGTGGTTAGGAGTCGCGCTGCTAACCTCAATGTCAACCAATTCAAAACCACCAGCAGTTCCAAGGGAGGAAGATGAGGCTTTCTGCTCCCATAAAGATTTGCAGCTCAGAAACACTATACAGGGTCGCTATGAGTTGGCACCAACTCCATGGCACACCACCATCACCACCATTGTTGTTATTGTTGTTGTTAGGTGCCATCGAGTTGGCAGCACAGTAGAACGAAACACTGCCCGATCCTGGGCCAACCTCACTACTGGTGCCACACTTGAGTCCATT
>NW_006408545.1:9852226-9855952 GCF_000296735.1 Chrysochloris asiatica | reverse complement strand
TGTGCTCTTTGATCTTCATCAGTAAATGTTTTAACCACCATAGTTTAACCACCACCATAGTTCCAGTAAATTAACCCCTCAGGTTAGAAGGTACTCAAAATACAACTAGGGAAGAGCTACCTACTCCAAGTACAGTTGACCATGATGATGTAAATGGAGTAAAGCTTTCAGAATCTCCATTTGCTGATGGGACACAACTCAAAATGATTGGAAGAGATCCATATTAGTACCAATTCCAAAAATAACTGGCCCAATGGAATACAGAGATCATCATACAATATCATTAATGCCACATTCAACAGTATATTGACAGGGAACTGCCAGAAGTTCAAGCCAAATTCAGATGAGGACTTGGGATGACAGATATAACTGCTGACGTCAGAAGGATCTTGGTTGAATGCAGAGAATACCAGAAAGATTTTTACTTGTACTTTATCGAGTACACAAAGGCTTTCATTTGTGTGTAGCAAGACAAACTATGGACAGCCTTACAGAGAATGAGTATTCTGGAACGCTTAATTGTGCTCATGAGGAACTTGTACATTGACCAAGAGGCAGTTTTTCAAACAGAACAAGGTAACACTTAATGGTTTAAAATTAGAAAATGTGTGTGCCAGGGTTCTATTCTTTCACTATATTTAATTAATCTGTATGCTGAACAAATAATACAAGAAGCTAGATAACAACAAAGAAGAAAGTGGCATCTGCATTGGAGGAAGATTTATTAACAACTTGCAATGTTCAGATGATACAACCTTGCTTGCTGAAAATGAAGAGGACTCAAAATACTTTCTGATGAAGATCAAAGACCACTCCCTTCCATATGGGTTGCATCTTAATGTAAAGAAAATAAAATCCCTCACAATTGGACCGATAAATAACATCTATGTAAATTTGGATAATTGGAAGACAACTACCTGGCCACTGACTTGAAGAAATCTGTACTTGTGCCCATCCCCCAAAGAGGTAACCCAACGGAATGTGGAAATCATTGGACAATATTACTGATATCGGATGCAAGTACAGTTTTGCTAAATGTAATACAAAAATGGCTGCAAACAAACATTGACAGAGAACTTACAGAGGTTCAAGCTGGTTTCAGAAGAGGATGTGGGATGAGTGATATCATTGCTGACATCAAATAGATAGTTTGAAAACAGAATACCAGAAAGATGTTTACCTGTGCTTTATTGATTATGCAAAGGTTTTCGATTGTGTGGATCATGACAAGCTATGGACAACATTGTGAAGTATGATTATTTTGGAACACTTAATTGTGCTCATGAGGAATCTGTACATAGACCAAGGAGCAGTTGTTCAAACAGAGCATGGGAACACCGAATGGTTTAAAATTAGGAAAGGTGTATGCCAGGGTTGTATTTCTTCACCATATTTATTCAATCTGTATGTTGAGCAAATAATCTGAAAAACTGGATTATATGAAAACAAACATGGCATCAGATTTAGAAGAAGACTCGTTAACAACCTGCAATATGCAGATGATACAACCTTGCTTGCTGAAAGTGAAGATAACTTAAAATACTTAACTACTGAAGATCAAAGACCATAGCTTTCATTATGGACCACATCTCAATGTAAAGAAAACAAAACTCTCACCACTGGACCAATAAAACACATCCTTATAAATGGAGAAAAGACTGAAGTTGTTAAATATTTCATTTTGTTCAGATCAATCTTCAATATTCATAGAAGCAGTAGCCAAGAAATCAAACAATTAGGCAAATCTGCTATACAAGACCTCTGTAAAGTGTTCAAGAGCAAATCTGTTGCACAAGTCCTTTTTAAAGTTTTAAAGAGCAAAGATGTCAGTGTGAGGACTAAGGTGTTTCTGACCCAAACCATGATATTTTCATTTACCTCATATGCATGTGAAAGTTGGACAATAAATAATAAGGAAGACAACAGAAGAATTGATGCATTTCAGTTACAGTATTAGAGGAGAATATTGAAAGTACCATGGACTGTCAAAAGAAGAAACCAATCTGTTTTGGCTGAAGTACAACCAGAATGCTCTTTAGAAGCCAGAATATTCATATTTTATCTCTCATACTTCAGACATATTTTCAGGAGGTATAAATTGCTGGAGAAGGAAATCTAGATTGGTAAAGTTTGTTACAATTGTGAGGTTGCCACAGTGTTTCATTTTGTTGTGCTAGGAGTCGCTGTAAGTCAGTACTGTCTCTATGACATCAAATAGCAACAATATCAACAATGCTCCTGAAAATAAGGCCTTGGTGATCTACTAACAAAAAATTAGCCATTGGTATCCTTCTGGTGCACAGCTCTATTCTGACACATATAACTTCTCCATTAGTCAATAATGACAGCAACTAGCTCTTTTAGTATAGCTTCCAAGAGAGAAGCCTTTAAAAGTAAGATGGAAAGAGACTGTCAAAATCAGGAAGATCCAAAATGGGGTAACCGTAACATTAAATAACAAAGATAAGTAACTCTCAGGACCTTAATGCTTGTTTAAGATTTCACTTTTGTAATGGTGAACATAAGTCTCTAAAGGACTACCCAAATGGTAAGACTTTCTCTTCAAAGTGTTTTATAACAGCTCCATGCCTCCTCTTTTGCAATATTCTGAGTACTAATGTGGCACTAACCAAACACTAGTCCAAAACACAAAGGCAAATAGAAGACAAGATGCTATTAGGGAAAATCTCTGAGTATATAAAAAGGATTGAAAAAAGCAGGTTATGTTGGTAAGGATTTGAGTTAGCCCTATTTAGCAGAAAGTGTAAACATGTTTTAGGAATGTTTATTTCAGAAAATAAAAGAAAATGAACGTACATGAAAAGTCAATGCTATATGGATAGAGAAGTACACTTTTCTAAAACATCAACTGATGGCTGAGTAGGTAATTATATTGAACATTTCATTTTGCCAGATAAAGCAATCAACATTTTAAGGTTCTCACAAACGTTTTCCCCCTCATCTTTCAGGGGATAAGTCTCATTTTTTTTTTTTTTATAGACAATAATACTGCAGCTCAAATGCCAGGTACAAAAAGTTCTATCTGAATCAGTAGACACTCAAGTGTTTGTTTTCTCAATGATAGTGTAGGATTGAGCTTAATGAGTGAGGGAAAAGGACAGTTTTCCATTCACAATCATTATCAAACGATACAGAGTCTGGTTGCTTAAGAAATAGAAGAGAATCATCTGACAACATTTCATAGAAAAATTAAAGATAATGTATTTGCCAAGTACAGAACAAATGTCTCTTTTATCACTACATATTTGTCAGTTGTGACCCTGGCAAGCATCATTCTATTTCTTTAAGGACATTTAAAAATGTGCTTCACTCATTTTCAGATAATTATAAGATTAGCATGTTAAATAATGGCTTCAAATCTAATGCCAATGCCTACCTAGATGGGAAAAGAAAATATGATGGCACATGTTGAAACACTAAATGCTAACAAGTATAGTCAAAATCCTGGTGTGACATTGTGGGATCAGCACTGGACCGCTAATCATAGTTTGGTGTTTGAAGCCTACCAGCTGTTCCTCAGAAACCTTACACAGGGTCACTGTGACTCAGAACTGACTGGACAGAACTTAACAAAAACACTATTCTTAGGATAAAATTTGACTAAAAAGGACAAGAGTGTGAGCTTGGCTGAAGACCAGGGGACAGGCTTGCAGGATATACCCTTTGGTTGGTTGATTATGTATGGAGGGAATTGTAACCATGGCA
>NW_006408545.1:9832032-9851241 GCF_000296735.1 Chrysochloris asiatica | reverse complement strand
ACTCGATGGCACCTAACAACAACAACAACAACTGAAGTCATAATGCTTATACCATTAGAAAATAAAATGAAACATACTATTATTGGCATATAATATATTTTATATTTCTCCTAGGCTCAGAGCCTTTGCATATAATGTTCCTCACATTGAATTGCTTCCTTCTTTCTTCTGTTGATAACTCCCATTTATTCATAGGGTAACAAGTGATGTGTCCTTCCCCGTTCTCCCGAAGTATATGTTATGATTTTTATCCTGTTATATTCATGTTGTTTGTTGTTGTTGTTGCTAAATGCCATTGAGTTGATTCCGACTCATAGTGACCTTGTATAGGGTTTCCGAGAAGCAATTGGTGGGTGTGATCTATTGGCCTTGTGCTTCTTAGTCCAATGCTGATCCTGCAGTGCCACACTGTCTTTCCCAATATCCTACAGTTTCTTAAGTGTAGGAGTAGTACATTAGTCATTAGTTTATTTCCCAATACACACCTAATGTCAGGTAACACTGAATAAACCTTTGATGATTTTCTAAATGGAAAAAAAAATACATACATCAAGACAGTTAAATATAAACATCTATAAACTTGTATTCAAGTCAACTCCCATTCTTGTACCTTCATTAAGACTTTTTTAGGAAAGATTGTTTCAAATTGATATTTTCTTTGGAAATCATAATCCCTTATGTCCTGATATGGTACTATAGGATAAGTATTAGGTTGGTGGTTCAAATTCTCCAGCTGCTCCTTGGAACCCTATACAGGGTCACTGTGAGTCAGAACTGACTCTAGAGCACTTAACAATAACAACAACCCTTGTGACAAAAGATAAGTTTCAGATAAATTATGGTTCTGAAATCAAATGAGCTTTCTACATTTCTTCTCTTGACTCAAAAAAAAAAAAAAAGCTTTATTTCTAGGGAAATAATAAAAAACAACTGGCAAGTCTTTCACATATAAGTATCACACCATTCACGGGCTTTCATGTATCTGTTGGCCTAGAAGATATGCAAATAGCATTGTTGGTGTCTTAAGATTCTATTTTGCAGCAAACTCATATATATGTGTGTGTGTGTGTGTGCGTGTGTGTGTTGGGTAGGTTATATTCTAGGCTAGGATATGATTAGAAGTCAGATAAATATGATAAATAAGGACAATAAATAAAAACATCATTACAAGTGATTGCATATATTTTTAAAAGTGGATGAGAGAAAGGACACAAACATTTATATTGATTATGATCCATGTCCTAAGCACTTTCTTGGACATTCGATGTTCTGTATTGGTCAAAAATATGGGCTCTAGATTCAGACTGCTATGGTTCAAGTTTATTTTTGACATTTACTAAATGTTTGACTTGATGCAATGCCTTGAAATGCATTACCCTTCCATAACTAGACCTCAATTTTCTCATCTATAAAATGGAGAGCATTATAGATTCTTCTTTACAGGATGTAGGGGAGTACCAACAGTGTCTGTGTGATGTAGACAGAGTCTTGGATGTGTGGCTGGCATATAGAAATTTTTATGTGGTTATCATTATTATTTGAGTCCGTATTAGCGCTGTTCTAAAATTTCTAGAATATGAAGTTTGGATCATTTCTTGTCAAGAAGCCTAAGCAAAATGTCAGACAGATATTTTTGTCTTAGGAAAAATACAAAAGTTTCTTGATTTATTTGAAGAAGAAACAGAAAAAAAGGTTTTATTGCTGTTTCCAAAAATAGACTTATTTGCATGAGTACCAGTTAGTCAAAAAACACATGGGCACTTACTATTTCTTAGATGACAATCATGTTTGTAAACTGAACAATACCAATATTTTTTAAGTGAGATTTCTTTCCCAAACTGAGTTTTGAAAAATATTGTATAGAAAATGAAGGTGAAGACGATGGAGGAGTTGTAATGTATTCAGTTTATTTGGAAATCACAACCAATAGTCAGGCAGGAAGACACACACCAGCGATGTCTTTGTGGAAAGAGTGTAATCAACAAAGCATTCTCCTGTCATCTAAATCTCTCCACCCAAGTGTAGAGGATATTTGACAGTGATGAAAATAAGGAGTACTATCTATAATAAATCTACTTAAGCTGCTTCAAAGAATATCAAGACAAGGAAGGCAGTTTCTTATTCAATCAGAACAAAGTTACTACTGGTGATTGGCAAGAGTAATTGAAAAAGCTGTTACTCTCCTGACATTTAAAGCTAAATATGTTTTATATCTTTATTCCCTGTTTCCTTTTATATATATATACATACAATAGACCACTTTGTCACCATCTATGCACAATTTTAACAGACATGTTGTTAGTAAAGGAAAATAATCAAACACTTACTTTGTGTTTCCTGACCCAAGGTCACATTTTTTTCAATTAAATCAATAATTTCTCTTTCTCTTAGATTTCAGATGATCTACCAGGCACTGAGATTAATGTCTGTTATATCAATTGAGAAAATAAATGAAAATTTTACAAATGGTAGATTAATTATTGCATATAATAGGAAGTATTTTTTAAATGAACATCATTACTTATGTAAATGGTCAGATTATAGATAAACAAGAAAAAGCTTTGGTAGTCAATAAATTGTTAATCTCTCTCTCTCTCTCTCTCTCTCTTTTTTTTTTTTTTTTTTCACAGCTCCACTTGAAATTTTTACTTCAGTTTGATTTTAGTGAGCCAAGACTCTGGATTCATAAAGCTAGATGTATTTTACCTCAAGTTACAAAACAGCATGAGAATACAAAATATTCATCTTAAAAATTATTAAGGCTTTTGTAATTCTATGAAAGCTAACAATTCATAGCAGATTGGTTTAGTTCTAGAGATAAATAATGAAAGTGGTTTTGTTTTTGCTGTAAGTTTCCATGAAAATGAAAGAGAGAATAAGATAATGGATCCTTTTCTTAGTTATTTTTTACTTTTTTACTGTGATTTGGGTGAAAGTTTACTGAGAAATTCAGTTTATCATTCAATAATTCACACACATCTTATTTCATGCCATTAATTGCAATTTACAGTATAACAGCACTCCAAGAGATAGCAAGCCAGTGAAACTGAAAATAGAAGTGCAATGTGCACTTAAGGCATTTGCAAAGTACAAGGATTTCAGAGTTGATGGGATATATACCGGAATCTTTCAACAAACTGATGTACCACTGGAGGCACTCACTCGTTTTCCCAAGAAATATGGAAGATAGTTGCAGGACCAGACTGCCCGAGGAGGTGGGGAAGGGGGTCTCCAGAGGTGGACAGGGAATGAAAGCGGCAGGGGACTCAAGATGGTCAATCAAGAATAACTTGATTCCCTACAATACAGCTTTAAGTACAATCTTAGGCAGGAGGCATAACCAGGCACCACAACAAATCTAAGGTTTGTTATTACTAGATAACAGTTAGGCACACTTATTTTCTTCTCATTTTAGATTACTCCTCCAGCCATCTGGTCAGTGTGTTTTGCTCCCATAATCTTTGGAATGCAAGGTTTTCCTTGCAGTTTTCATCAAGGCATTTCTTGGTTTGAGAACTGCCACAGACTTGGTTTTGCACATATCCTGTTTCCCCTCGCCAACGGATAGGTAGAGATCCAGATTTGTGCCCGTTCCAAAGAGAGCTGACCCAACAGAATGCAGAAATCAACAGATAATAAATATCATTAATATCACATGCAAGTAAAATTTGTTAAATATCATTTAAAAATGGCTGCAACACCTCATTTACAGGAAACAGCCAGAGACTCAGATAAGGAAATGGAATGAAAGCTATCATTACTAGCATCAGATGGAATTTTGCTGAAAGCAGAGAATACCAGAAAGATGTTTACCTGTACTTTATTGATGATGCAAAGGCTTATAACCGTGGATCATGGTAAACTATGGACAGCATTGTGGAGAATGAGTATTCTGGAACACTTGCCTGTGCGAATGAGGAATTTATACATAGACCAAGAGGCAGTAATTTGAACAGAACAAGGCAACACTAAATGGTTTACGTTTAGGAAAGGCTTACAACAGGGTTGCATTATTTCACCATACTTACTCAATCTATACACTGAGCAAACAATCCAAGATTATTTGGAGGAAGATTGATTAACAACATATGGTATGCAGATGATGCAACTGTGCTTGCTAAAAGCTAAGAGGACTTTAAATATTTACTGATGAAGATCAAAGACTACATCCTTCAGTTTGGGTTGCACTTCAATGTTACCACTAGAGCAATAAGTAACATGATTAACAGAAAAAAATTGAAGTTTTAAAGACTTAATTTTGCTTGGATCCACTATCAATACACATGGAAGCAGCAGTAAAGAAATCAAACAAAATATTGCACTAGGCAAATCTGCTGCATAAGATCTCTTTAAAGTGTTCAAGAGCAATGATGCCAGTTTGAAAAGTAAGGTGTGCTTGACATAAGCATAATACTTCATTAAACTCATCTACATGTGAAAGTTGAAAAATGAATCAGTAAGACCATAGATGAATTGATGCATTTGAGTTATGGTTTTGAAAAAGAGTATTAAAATTACCATGAACTGCCAGAAGAACAAAGAAACCTGTGTTAGAAGCACAGCCAGAATGCTCCTTAGAAGCCAGGATGGCAAGACTTCATTTCTCATACGTCAGACATATTATGAGAAGGAATCAGTTTCTGGAGAAGAACATCATGGCGAGTGCTTCTTGTAAGTAAAGTGGAGGGTCAGGGAAAAAGAGGAAGATTCCCAATGAGATGGATTGGCACAGTGGCAGCAACAATGAACTCACACCTGATGATGATTATGAGGATTGTGCAGGATCAGGCAGTGTTTCATTCTGTAGTGCATAAAGTTGCTGTGAATCAGAATCAAATTGATGGTAGCTAACAACAACAACAACAACATCCCACGTTCTCCCTGTGACTCCCATTTCCATTCATGCTCCTTTCTTATCATTCCTACCTTCTGAAATTTATCTCTGGACAAATACTGGCCTGTAGCTATTGAATGGTTGATTATTCTAAACAACGCAATCAACCCTGGTAATACTGCTCCCCTTATAGATCTGTATGTATTTGGTTCAAAGTTGAGTCATAGATGTTATTTGTGATGCAGGTATAAAAGTTATCTAAGGACCAGTGTTTCTTTGTGTTCCACCATAGTCTAACCAGATAGAGTGTTGTTGTTTTTTTAATTAGTGTTTTGAACTACATTTTTCTCCCACTCTATCCAAGACCTTCTATTATGATCCCTTTCATAGCAGTCAGTAAAGGCAATTGTACCTGGGACAAGTTGTTGTTGTTAAGTGATGTTATGTCGGTTCCAAGTCATAGCAACCCTGTTTAGAGTTTCCAAAGAGTGGCTGTTGACTTGTGGTCAAGTGCTTACACTACAGCACCACACCAGGACTAGGGTACAAATATAATTTGTTGATTCTGCATGTTTCATGTAGACTTGAACATATCTTCTATTAATATATGTATACAGACCTCTGTGTTCAAGATTCATTTATAGTATCTATTTTATAAATCTTTAATTTACAGAGGGAAAAATTGTACTAATACTAGAATATCTTTGATTCCCCACTTTCCCCATATTTACAGTCACGGGTTTAAAATTTACTATGACATACAAGTTTATTCCTTCTTTGATCCATTAAAGGCTAAGATCCTTAGTCTTTTTCTTTTGATTAAGTGTTTCAATACAGTCTTTAATTCAATAAAAAGTGAATACCATATTATGGTTATACATTTGTGAAAATATACTTCCTGAAATTAACACTAAAATCCCTTTGCCCAGTATAAAGATATGGAATACACAGCTGTTTCTGGGGAGACCGTTACTCTGAGCTGGTATTTTTAGTTGGAAACTTGTAATCTTTCTTGTGCACATTTTTGGATCACTTATATACCAAAACGATATCAGATAAGATAAGCAGCAAAAATGATAAGCAACAAAACAGAAAATATTTTTTTTCAATAAAATCTGGATCCTTTAAAATATTTTTAAAAAAATTTTTCCCATTTAGTGGTATTCTAAAACCCATGTAGCCGTATGTCCTGAGTTTCATTCAGAGAATATTAATCCTAGAGATTCTCCAGAATAAAATGATTTTCTCTCTGAAAATCATAATGTATATTAAAATAGCAAAAGCTATGAACAATAATTGAGTATGTACAACTTTTGACATCATAGTCAAATTTTGTTTTGTTAAATAGAACTCTTATTTAACAAATAATAACACCCACTAGGAAGTAGTGATAGGTAACCTAATTTAATGCCCTAAAAAATAAAACATTAATTTCTTTCATGTACTATTATGATCACTAGCA
The DNA here is from genome assembly GCF_000296735.1 of Chrysochloris asiatica. Taxonomy (NCBI): domain Eukaryota; kingdom Metazoa; phylum Chordata; class Mammalia; order Afrosoricida; family Chrysochloridae; genus Chrysochloris; species Chrysochloris asiatica. Next base: position 9,844,945 of record NW_006408545.1, on the reverse strand, counting down.
CTGAATTCTGAAGCTTAATTCAAAGAGCATCTCACAAATTCTCACATCTTCCTAGGTAGAAGGGAGAGCACAGCATGAGGAGAATGTAGATGGAGCAATCACATTTATTATTCAACGGTTTTTTTCCTGATGTAAGTTCCTTTCACTCAACGCACCTAAAAAATTGGGGGTGAGTTACACTGACTGCCATCAAGCAAGACAAGCACAAGCGGTTTATTGGCAAAGTGAATGTCTGTTCTTACAGTAGAGACCAGCTTTGTCTCCAAAGAGTAGAGAAGTCTACCTGAGTTAGGTCTTGGATCTGTATTTTTAATTAACTGATTTAACATATGGTAATAAAAGGGAGGAATATTCATTTAATTCCTAGTAAATGGTGGAGGTTTCTTGAAAATGGGGTGCTACCCTTTCTACACTTATTTGGTCCTCTCTAGACACACTATAAGGAGCTCTGATAGTGTAGTGGTTACGAATCAGGCTGCTAACCTCAAGGTCGGCGGTTCGAAACTACCAGCTACCAGCTGTTCCGTGGGAGAAAGATGAGGCTTTCTGCTCCTGTAAAGATATACAGCCTCGGATATGCTGTACAGGGTCTCTATGAGTCGGAACTGACTCCATGGCACATGACAACAAGACCCACTGTGGCGCTGAGGGGTGTGCAATATAGTATGCTAATAAAGCAAAACTGACTTAATAGTCATCTTGCTTCCAAATGCAGGTGTCCAGGTTTAGGTAAAGTCCCTAGTTAGTGTTTTTTGTCTCTTTGTGGTTGGTTGCAGTCACTTGATTAGCTAGTTCTGCTTGGTGGCTTGGTCTTTAAGGTTCTTTTCCTTCGTGGTTGACGGCACCCGGCGCTATTTTCTCTACATTGATCCCAGGTCCTGCTATCTTTCTCCATTCGGCTAGGTTGTCCCTATAGCTGTATTTTATGGACTGGTCAACTATAATTATTATGAAATTTATGCTGTTGAGTCTTTTCAGGCTCATAGTGACCCCTTGCACAATTACCCAGTCTTGCAACTTACAATCATTGCTATGTTTGAGCCCATTAATGTAGCCATTGTGTCAAACTATCTTACTGAAGAGGTCTTTCTATTTTTCACTGACCCTCTGTCTTACCTGACGTGATGTTCTTCTCCAGGGACATCATGATTTCTTAGAGCATAAAATAATGTGCATACTAGAAAAATATACACTTCATACAATTAAGCAATAACTGAACGTTTTCTTAAAAATAACTATTATTCACTACAAAATATGAGTTAAAATTTGCCTGGGAGATACTTTTGAATTCAGGCTTTTACTGAGATAGTCTTCCTAATATTATATCATCAGCATAGAAACTTTTTATTTTCCTTTTTATATATGTAGTAACATTGAAAATTGAAATCATTATACTAAAAGCTCTCTAGAAAACTTTATCTCCTCAGTTGCAAAATGCTTTATACTGTAAATTTTACCACATATCCCAACTGCACTCAAAATCAGACATTCTCAGTACAAAAAAAGTGGTATCTAACATTAACTAGTATGTCTATTGTAAATTTATTTTATGAGTACATACATGATAATGTGAAGAATTAGTATCAATAATAATTTAAAATAGAATAAGATTAATTGAAGAAGATAATTTTTCATTTTTTGGTGCCAAAAGATCACAAATGTACATTGTGCCAAATAAATATACATATATACCCAATGTTATATCAGAGTATTTATCTGCATTGCCATGTTTTAATGCAAACATCCAAATCAACAATTTTAAGTTGTTAAATTTCATATACTTGCTTTCTAAAACTCTGAGGATTTAACCCACATATTTTTAGATCTGTGTTTAAATCTAGATTGGTGTTATAAAGAATCTGTGTATAAATTGGTGTGCCCTGCTATTTTTAATATCACTACTAAGATGTTTACCTGTGCTTTATGGACTATGCAAAAGCTTACGATTGTATGGATCATGACAAACTATGGACAACATTGCGAAGAATGAGTATTTCGGAACACTTAATTGTGCTCATCAGGAATCTGTACTTAGACCAAGAGGCAGTTGTTTGAACAGAACATGGGAACAATGAATGGTTTCAATTTAAGAAAGATGTGTGACAAGGTTGTATTCTTTCACCATACTTATTCAACCTGTTTGCTGAGCAAATAATCCAAGAAGCTGGTTTATATGAAGAAAAACATGGCATCAGGATTGGAGGAAGACTCATTAACAACCTGCAATGTACAGATGATACAACCTAGCTTGCTGAAAGTGAAGAGGACTTAAAACATTTACTGATGAAGATCAAAGAGCACAGCCTTCAGTATAGATTATATCTCAATGTAAAGAAAACAAAAATCCTCAAATAGAACCAATAAACAACATTCTCATCAATGGAGAAAAGATTGAAGTTGTAAAGAACTTCATTCTTCTTGGATCATCTATCAACACTCATGGAAGCAGCACTCAAGAAATCAAATGACGTATTGCATTAGGCAAATCTGCTGCACAAGACCGTTTTAAGGTATTGAAGAGCAAAGATGTCAGCTTGAGGACTAAGGTGCGCCTGACCTAAGCCATGGCATTTTCAGTAACCTCATATATATGGGAAAGCTAGACAGTGAACAGGGAAGACCGTAGAAGAATTGATGCTTTTGAGTTATGGCGTTGGAGGAGACTATTGAAAGTGCCATGGGCTGCCAAAAGAACCAATAGATCTGTTTTGGAAGAAGTGCAGCCAGAGTGCTCCTTGGAGGCCAAGTTGGCCAAACTTCATCTCTCATTGGACATACTGTCAGGAGAGACCAGTCACTGGAGAAGGATATCATATTTGGTAAGGTGGAGGGTCAGAGAAAAAGAGGAAGTCCCCCAATGAGATGGATTGGCCAAGTGGCAGCATTGATGGACTCAAGTGTGGCAATAGTAGTGAGGTTGGCCCAGGAATGGGCAGTGTTTCCTTCTGCTGTGCATAAGTTCGCTATGAGTCAATACAGACTTGATGGCACCTAACTACAACAGCAACAACTATTTCCATAAAACTATTTCATACGTAATCTCAGAGAATTAGGCACTAATTCATATGGTTATTATTTGAGATTAAAAAATTACATAGAGTGAACTGCACAGTTGAGTGGATTTGTTGTTGTTCTTAGGTGCCATCAAGTTGGTACCAACTCATGGTGACCCTATGCACAACAGAACAAAACAGTGCCCGATCCATGGCCAACCTCACAATTGTTGCCACACTTGAGCCCATCTATGCTAGTACTTTGCCAATCCGTCACACTGGGGGGTCTTCCTCTTTTTCTCTGACCCTCCACCTTACCATACATGATGTCCTTCTCCAGTGACTGGTCCCTCCTGACAATATGTCCAAAGTATGAGAGACAAAGTTTGACCATCCTGGCCTCCAAGGAGCACTCTGGCTGCACTTCTTCCAACACAGATCTGTTGGTTCTTTTGGCAGCTCATGTCACCTTTAATAATCTCCTCCAACACCATAACTCAAAAGCATCAATTCTGCCATGGTCTTCCTTATTCACTGCCCAGCTTTCATATGCATATGTGGTTATTGAAAATACCATGGCTGGGGTCAGGCGCACCTTAGTCCTCAAGCTGACACCTTTGCTCTTCAACACTTTAAAAAGATCTTGTGCAGCAGATTAGCCTAATGCAATACGTCATTTGATTGATAAAGCCCTTTATTTTGATAAATGTAGGCACCTTTGGAAGCCCTGGTGATACAGTAACTTATGTGTTTAGCTGCTAACAGAAAGGTCAGAAGTTCCAACCCACCAGCCACTGTAGCAGTCTGTTTTCATGTAATTTTACAACTTTGGAAACCCTATGAGAGAGTTGTACTCTGTGTTACAGGGACTGTATAAGTAAAAATCATATTAATTGGAATGGGTTTGATATACTAATAAAGGAATCCTGATGGCACAGTGGTTAAGCACTTGACAGCTAACCAATAGGTTGGCAGTTTGACGCCATCAGCCGTCCGTGCTCCATGGGAGAATGTGACAGTCAGCTTCCATATACTGTGTGTATACTGTGTATTTAATCGAAGTGCTTGATAGGACTTGTTGTTGTTGTTAAGTGCCGTCAAGTCGGTTCCGAACCATAGCGACCCTATACAGAGTTTCCGAGGCTGTAAATCTTTGCGGAAGCAGAAAGCCTCATCTTTGTCCCGTGGAACTGCTGGTAGTTTCGAACTGCTGAACTTGAGGTTCGCAGCCCAATTCGTAACCACTTATAGCCTAGGAAATCCTATAAAGCAGTTCAATTATATCCCGTATGGTAGCCATAAGTAGGAACCTACTAGATAGCAAGTGTTTGTTTATTTTTGGTAAATATCCATATAACTCCAAAAGAGACAAAGAACATTTCTATTAATTTAGAACGTTTTTGTCCATGACCTCTTCCAGTTCATCTTGAAATCCCGCATAGCAAACTACTCTTCTGAATTCTATCATTTAGTTTTCCATGTTCTTTAAATTCATATAAATATAATTAGAAAGTATGGATTGTTTTCTATCTAGCTTCCTTTGTTCAACACTATTATTTAATTTCATCTATGCTGGTTCGAGTAGAATGTGGTAGCTCTGTACTATAGTCTCTGGACAAGGTTTGAGCCTGCCAGCTGTTTGAGGGAGAAAGATGAGGCTTTCTGCTTCCTCAAAGATTTAAAGCCTCCGAACTCAACATAGGGTTGCTGTGAGTCAGAACCAACTCAACAGCGCTTAACAACAACAATAATGATGGTTATATATTTATCAGTAGTTTATTCATTTTTATTGCTGAGGAGTCCTGTGTGGCACTAGGGTAAGTACTGGACTTCTAACCACAAGGTTTGAGCTTCAAACTCACCAGCTGCTCCTTGGAAATCCTATACAGAGTCACATTGAATCAGAACTGACTGGATGACACTAACAACAGCAGTTAGTCTATATAATATTCCCTAGTGGCACTGTAGGATAAGTACTGGAATGCTAACTGCAAGGTCAGAGGTTCAAACCACTTTTCAGAGAAAGATGAAGATTTCTGCTCCAGTAAAGATTTATAGTTATGAGTCAGAATTGATATGATGGTAAAAGATATAAACCTAAATAGATAAATATATAGAGCACCTGACCCAAGCCATGGTATTTTTAATATCTCATATGCATGTGAAAGCTGGACAGTGAATAAGGAAGACCGTAGAAGAATTGATGCTTTTGAGTTGTAGTATTGGAGGAGAATATTGAAAGTTTCATGGGCTGCCAAAAGAACCAATAAATCCATTTTGGAAGAAGTGCAGCCAGAATGCTCCTTGGAGGGCAAGATGTCCAAACTTTGTCTCTCATACTTGGGAAATATTGTCAGGAGGGACCGTCACAGGAGAAGGACATCATGTTTGGTAAGGTGGAGGGTCAGAGAAAAAGAGGAAGACCCCCAATGAGATGGATTGGCCAAGTGGCAGCACTGATGGATTCAAGAGTGGCAACAGTAGTGAAGTTGGCCCAGGATCGGGCAGTGTTTTGTTCTGCTGTGCATAAGGTCGCTATGGGTCGGTACCAACTCAATGGCACCTAACAACTCCAATATAGACATACCTATATTTTCCAGATTACCTTAAATAGTTTGAAGATATTTCCTTTGTTAGTTTGCTCTGAATTTTGATGAGTTTGAGTGTTTTTTTTTTCAAATGTCTTTCCTATGCATAGTGACATGATCATTTTTATAGTAGTGTTATTAATTACATTGATTAATAATCAATATTAAGCCAACTGTTGTATTCCTAAAAATAAATACTCATTTGACTTTATGTGTTATCCTTTAAAAAATACTGTTAGATTTTATTTATTTTCAAATATTTTGTTAAGCTTTTTGCATCTAGGTTCTTGAGATATATAATCTTTAATTTTCTCTTTCTGTAATATCTTTGTGAGATTATAGTGCTAGGATAATTCAGATCTTATCGAAACATGAAATGTTTTAACTCTATTTACTAAAAACATTTGTGTAATATTTGTATTATTATTTCTTTAAGGGTTTAAAAGAAAATCCACCAATTAAATAATCTGTGCAGTTTTCTTATACAAATGCTTTTTATAATGGATTTCACTGTTTCAGAGATAATGACTATTAAAATTATGTATTTCTGTTTAGTTATTTGTAGTAAATATTTTTATTTCAAGGGATTTGTTATTTTCATTAAAGTTGTTGAATTATTATTATGGTTATTTATCACATTCCCTCTAAGGCCTCTACAGTCTCCACTGATGCTCTATCTATCATTCCTCTTTTGATCCATTTGTGTTTTTTTCTTTTCTTTTTTTCCTTAATTGATCTAGACAATGACTTATTGATTTTATTATCCTATTTTTTAAATTAAATTTTAGGTTTTAAAATGTTTCTGTATTTTTGCCTCTTTTGTATGCTTTCTGCTCTTTATTGTTTTCTTCTTTCTACTATATTAATTTTTCTTTCTATATTTTCCCCCTAAATTCGTATGGTGGAAGTCTATATTGATTTTAAACCTATTTTCTTTTCCAACATTAGCATTTAAAGTGTAAATTCCTCTTAAAAGACTGTTCACTGTGTCTCATGGAACTTGATACAATATATTTTCATTATTCATGTTATAAAATGCCATTGAGTCAGTTCCAACTCATAGCAATCCTGTATAGGGTTGACAAGGAGTGACTAGTAGATTTGAACTGCTGACATTGTAGTTTGTATCTCAGTGCTTATCCTGCAGCACTGCATCAGAACTCCTAGTTACTTCAGAATATGTTTTCATGTTTGAAGTAATTATTTCTTTGACCATGGATTATTTAGAATTTTTCTGTGCTAAAATATTTCGTGATTTTTAGTGTAAGTTAGGTGTATTCAGATTTTACTCAATTTTTCATCTATTTTAGTTTAGCCCCTGCCTTTTTTTTTCTTTTAGTTTTAATTTTTTTGTCTTTTCTTTCTTTCTATCTTTTTGGTTAGTCAAATAATATCGGTACTAATTATGTTTCTCTCTTATAATGTTATCTAGAACTCTTTATGGTTTATTCCATAGCAATTAGAATTGGGATTAAAATATACATCTGCAACTTTTTTTATTCAATATAACATTAATGAAAAATATAAATTATGAAATTAACAGTCTAGTTTCATATAACGTCTCCATTTTTGGTGTCAGTATTTTCATATATTTTACTTTTGTACATGTGTTCAATCGTAACATACAGTGTTATAATATTTGCTTTAAGAAATCAGTTTAAAACAGAATTAAGAAAAGTAGAAAATAATACCCTTCTTTTTTATCAGCATTACCATTTCTAATGCCTTTCATTTTCTTTTTCTTCTAACTTTAAGTCATATCTGGTGCAATGTCTCTTCCACCTTTTGAATTTAAGCATTTCTCCTAGAATGGGTCTGTTTCATTTATCTAGAAATGTCTGCCATTGCCATCAGTAACAGTTGTTGTGGATTTGTCTGCGTCTCTTAATCTCCTATGCAACCACCATACTCTTTCCCCTGATTTGTTTATGTGAAATATTTTCCTGGACTGAGACATTTGGGAGTTACTGGTTACCATCCCACCAACATTTTGAGCTTCTATGGTATTTTGTTGTATTGAATTATCTAATATCTCTTCCAGTCATAGTCTGTAACTCCTATGCAACAACATTTCTGCCCTGCTGGGTCTGAGTAAGAGAAGGTGGGAGAAGATGACATGATTCAGCTGTGAATTTTAGCAGAGTCACTGTAACTGTGAAAACTTGAAACTCTAGCATGGTTTCAAGTTTTTACAATTAATGAACTATTGAAGAAATAGTAGAGGGCATCATACTACCATGAAAAAGAAAGAGGAGTGGATCATGTCCTTTGGACTTAGGATGCCTGTGCATTGAACCTCCTTGACCCAATGACAGAAAAATGTGACATTTGAGAAATGGCAGAGCAGCAGCAAGAGACAAAGCATGAGACAGATGGTGGATTTACCAAGCAGCAGAGCAAGTAAACTTGAGGGACACTGGGCAGGAGGGATGCTTGCAGAATAGGGTGCCTCCGGGCACTTAATTGGGGAAGCTAGGCTTGCTGACCCACAGAGCTAGAGCTAAGTGTCTTAAGGCTGAGGTTTATGTAGAATGGTGTGTCCTGTAGGCATTTATCAGCAGCCTAAAAGAGTTTTGTTAACATTACCCATGGCTGTGTGTATGATTGGAGTCTTGGTGTGGTGCTGTGGGTTAGTGCATTAGACTGCAAAGCCATTTGAACTGCAAGGTTGGTGGTTCAAGCTCACCAGCTGCTTCTCGGAAACCCTATACAGGGTCTTTATGGGTCAGACCCAACTCGACAGCACTTAACAACAAATGTGCATGACTGAGAATAGATTGTCCTGACTGAAAGAACTGTGCCCTGTGCATTGTCTGTAAGTTTTCCTAATGTTGTTGTTGTCAGGTGCCATTGAGTCGGAACCGACTCATAGCGACCCCATGCACAGCAGAACAAAACAATGTCCGATCCTGGGCCAACCTCTCTACTGCTGCCACACTTGAGTCTATCAATGATGCCACCTGGCCGATTCATCTCGTTGGGGGTCTTCCTCTTTTACTCTGACCCTCCACCTTACCCAGCATGACATCCTTCTCTAGCGACTGTTTCCTCCGGAAAATATGTCCAAAGTATGAGAGACGAAGCTTAGCCATCCTGGCCTCCAAGGAGTATTCTGGCTGCACTTCTTCCAAAACAGATCTATTGGTTCTTTTGGCAGTCCATGGCACTTTCAGCATTCTCCTCCAACACCACTACTCAAAGGCATCAATTCTTGTACGATCTTCCTTATTCACTGTCCAGATTTCGCATCCATATGAGGCTATTGACAACACTATGGCCTGGGTCAGGCGCACCTTAGTCCTCAAGCTGACATCTTTGCTCTTCAAGTTTTCCTAATAAATCCCCATAAATGTGAGAATTGTCTCTGAGTTGTATGTGACAATGCAATGAATTATTGAACCCAGATGAGAAGCAGAGTGCTATAGGAGGAATGGTTTGGTGTCATATTTTTGCAGGTACTGACTCTTGGCCTCTGTAGTTTCTGAGGTGAACTCAGCCACAATTTCTATAAGTAATACTTTGCTTTTATATAGTATGTCATTTTCCCCTGGTTGCTTCAAAAAAGCAGCACTTTAACTTTTTAAAATATTTTCATTATATCTTAATTTCCTTTTTGTCTTTTCTTTTTCCTTCTCCTCTTTTTTTTTTTGACTGTAATTTTACTGCTGTTAGACTCCTTGAATTGCTTCACAGGGATTGTTGAGTGGTATAATAGGTTGGAAAAGTTGACTGTTTGGGATATCTTTAACCTCACCCTCATGAACCAATCTCATGATGGTCTTTCTAAAAGAATTATTCATGCTGGAACTTTTTGTTTCTTTATTATGTTTTCTATTTCTCTATTCAGATACTCTATTGACTAAATCATTATATCCATGTTTTCTTTTGATATCTTTGAACTAACCCAAAGAGCTGCTTTAAGGGCTACGCAATTCATGGGAAGATCTGGCTCACTTTGATATCTGTGTCTATTTCTTTCTTGACAATGGAACATATTTTTCTGCCTTTTTATATTTATTTTTGTTTACGTATATTATATACCTTTAGAATGCATAGATTACTACTTTTACAGATACCCCATTGTACTGTAAATAATTGATGCATTCTTAAAGTTTTTATAAGCACTACAAAGACAGTCATCTCATTCAATGCTTAGTCAACAGGTTGCCATTTTCCCAGCCAGTGTATTTTACATAATTTAACTATTTTAAGCTCATGTGAAGATTTACAACCTCAGAAACCCTACAATTGTTAAGTGCCGAGTTGGTTCCCCAGCCATAATGACCGTGTGTAAGGTTTCCGAGGAGCTGCTGGTGAGCTTGAACCACCGACCTCTGAGTTGAGTTCACAGTGAACTGAACCCACAGTAACACACCAGGACTCCCAGAAACCCTATACAGGGTCCTTATGAGTTAGAATCAACTCAATGGTACTTTACAATAACAACAACAATGATTACTAATTTATTTTTGTGGTGATATTTTAATTGTGCTGTTTAACTTTCAGTTTTGCAAGATGACTCACAGTATTGAAAATTGTTTCAATGAAGTGAGATATACTGATATTTGAACTCAGAGTAATGCGATACATTTAAATAATCAATAAAACTCCTATCTTAATTACAGAATATGTCTCTTTCAAAATTAAAATGTTATTGTTTATAAAGAAGTGAAAACACCATTATTTCAGATTGGGAATAAGGGGATAAAAATCTTAAAATTGGGCTTTCACTATCTTAATGACCCATTTTTCAATCCCTTACCAGTAAGTATAGAGCTAAAAAAAGTCACTTTCTGTAAAAATATATAAAATCAGAAACCAAACCTAGTGCTATCATGTCAATTCCAAATCACAGTAACTGTATACTGACTTTCTGAGGCTGTAAAACTTTGTGGATGCTGGAAGCCTTGTCTTTCTCCCAAAGAAGATATAAGAAAGTCATAAAATCAGACATGATATTAAAAAGTCAAATCTCTTGAAAAAATTCTTCTGTGAACTGCTGCTGCTATGTGTCCTAATGTCTGTCCCAACTCCTAGTGGCCTTGTAAAGGGTTTCTGAGTCTTTATGGCATCAGAAAGCCTCATCTTTCTCCTGCAGAGTGGCTGGTGGATTCAATTCTATGATGTAGCACTGTAGGCTTTTATGTAACAGCACTGCATGATGTGGGAAAGCCATCAGTATACCATACGCATCTTGTTTGCTTCTCAGGAACACTATATAAAGTAATTTCTTATTGAAGAAGTATATTTAGGATAACACTGATTCTGTTTATTACTGGAAAGTTTTCTATAGAAAAATATTTTAGTAATGGTTAGTTTTCACTTAATACATACTGAGAAAGTACAGTACATTGTAATTAATATTTCTGAATGCAACAAGGAATGATAATGTGAAATGCTTTTTTAAAATCACAATTCATATACAGCTTTATTCTTAATTGTGGCTCCTCAGTGGTATGACTCCTGACTTTAATTAAGTGTGAGCTAACAGTGAAAACAAGGAATGCAAAAAAATTTTATCCACCAAGATTACATCACCCCAATGTGTTGAACAAAGAAATGGTAGCAAACAAATTACTTTACTTTCAGTTTTGAACATGCAAAAGATGTCTAGATACAAATTCTAACCTAAGTTCTCAAAATAAGGAAGAAAATTATAAAACATTTATTTCTGACCCCTATAAAGTCACGTAAATCTCATATATAATGTTTCACAAAATGTCCCTAAGTGATGTATCCCAGTATCTTGAATAGTATGAATGGATATTGTGATTTTTAAAGTTGGATTTAGGAAACCAGTATTTTTTTTAAGATCTAGTTATAGTGCAAATGCTGAGAAACTGATTACCCAAAAAAGTTAATGAATTTTTCATTTGTCAGAGTAGTTTATTGAAGAAATGTTACTCATACAATGATTTAAGACCTCCTAAAAGGCTGTAGCTCAAACTCACCAGTCGCTCCTTGGAAACCCTATACAGGGTCCCCATGGGTCAGAACCAACTCTATGGCACTTAACAACAACAATAAATGATTTTGGAAGCCTCATGTGGTGCTGTAGGATAAGTACTGGACTGAGAACCACAGGGTCAGCAGTTCAAACCCACCAGCTACTTCTCAGAAACCCTATAAATGATCGTTATGAGTCAGAACCAGCTCTATGGCACTTAACAACAACAAATAAATTATATATTTGAGCAATAAGAAACACTTTCCACTACTGAATAGACCAGTTGTTTATTTACTTCCCTCTCCCAAGTCAAACATGCACAACAGTTATTGCAGAAGACATTTTTATCCACACAGCTAATGGTGGTTTTAAGCATAAAATCTGTTCATGACTTATGGGTACAATCTTAATATCTAGAATTATCTTTAAAACTATGAAACACTTGTCATCATTTCAATTGGTGAATAATTATGTGTTGGCTGGTTGAATGGACATGTGCTGTTGGGTTTGTTTCGACTCTTAGTGACCCTGGAAATCTTCATAGGAGCAGTAAGCCTCATATTTCTCCTGTGAAGCACCTGATGGACTTGAACTGCTGACTTTGCAGTTAGCAGTCCAATGTATGAGCCACTACAAGTTTTAAATGTATATATTGAAATGCAGAAATAAGTATGACTGGGTAGAAAACTTAGTGGAGGCACAGTTTAGTACAGATAACCTTAGCATAAGGTAAAAACTAAAAAGAATTCCTTTGCTTAATATTAAATAATCATGATTAAGTGCTCTTACTGTAATTATTAAGCTTAAATATACAGCTTTATTATTTAAGTTTAATGAGAATTTTAAATTTACTAGAAAAATTTGGGAAAGTATAATTTAAAGGGAAAAATTATAGTCAGAGAAAAATGAGCTTGTTACATATTAGAATATGCAAAACATCATATATCTAATTTTAATTGTTGCTAAAAGCAAAAATATTACAAAGATGTCACTTTGAGGAGTAAGATACTTCTAATTATGATAAATTAGAAAGTCTATTAGGAAAACTTTGGAAGAATGTTAATTATAAATCATATCAAAGAAACAGAATGTAAGAGTGAGTGAGTTAAAGTAAACAATCCAGGTGAGGAGAGAAGACAAGAGACTGCAGAATAATGTAGAAAAACAATAAAGCTGAGAAGGAAATGATCTAATGAGGCAGGAAAAGGAATATGCTGTTCAATGGCAAGTTACATGTTGTTGTTGTTGTTGTTGTTGTTAGGTGACATCGAGTCAACACCGACTCCTAGCGATCCTATGCACAACAGAACAAAACACTACCTGATCCTGGGCCAACCTCACTATTGATGCCATGCTTGAGCCCATTGATGCTGCCACTTTGCCAA
>NW_006408545.1:9823903-9830342 GCF_000296735.1 Chrysochloris asiatica | reverse complement strand
TTAATGACTTTTTGCTTCTTCCTGTATGATGTTATTGGTGTCATTCCACAACTCTTCTGGTCTTTAGTCTTTATTGTTTTATACATCAAATCTGTTTTTCAGATTATCTTGGCAAGAGACATGAGAGTTATAATATATACCTGAGCCTTTGTTTTAATCTTGTCAGGTAGATTTCCTCAAAGTTTATCTTAATACCTCAACTTGAATAAGATTCCAATATGTAGAATTAAATTATAATAATAAATTATCCAAACAGAATACAGTCAAAATGATAAGACATTAACTTTTTTTTGCTTACATACATGAAAGATATTTACCTATGTTTACACTTTCATGTAATGTTCTTATCTGGTTTTGATTTTAGGGTAATGCAGCCTGTTGGAATTAGAAAGTTTTCCCACTTCTGAAAAGTTTGTGTAGAATTAGTATCATTTCTTATTTACAGATTTACTTAGTAGAATATACCAATCTTGTGTTTTCTTTTTGAAAAATTATTAATTATTGATCAATTTTCATTAATAGATATAGACTTACTCAGATTATTAATGTCCTCTTGTATAAATTTTAGTAAATTGTGACTTTGTAAGAATTGACCCATTTCCTCTGGGCTATAAATTTTGTGGCCATAGAATAATTCATGTTATTGTTAATGCCATGTAGTCTGTTCTGACTCATAGTGACCCTGTATAAGGTTTCCAAGGAGTGGTTTGTGGGTTTTACTGTCACCTTTGTGTTTATCACTTCTGTGCGTATCCTACAGTGCCACACTAAGATTCTTTGTTATCGTTCTATGTTGATGAAATCCGTAGTAATGACTCCCTTTTCATTTCTGATATTGATAATTTCTTTTCTTCTTCTTTTTTTGTCTTGGTTACTTGGCTAGATGTTTGTCAATATTATTGACCTTATTAAAGAAACAGCTTTTGTCATTATAGCTTTTTCTCAATTGTTTTCCTATTTTCAATGTCACTAATTTCTGCTCTAATTTTAACTATTTGCTTTCTTCTGCTTGCTTTGTTCTTTCTCTAGTGTCTAACATAGAAATTTAGGTTATTGAGGTTAGATCTTTATACTTTCTATTATAACCTGGCTAAATGTGGAAGTATCTTTAATGTTTGATGTGCAAGAAACTTCAAATTTCTTTAGTGTTCCTATTTTTTAATCTAATGTTGTTCTTGTGTTTCCTTAAGTACTCTTTCTTAGAGTGTGTGTCTTGAAGTTCTTCCACATAAAGACAGTTACATGACAGTTGAATTGTTTGTGTCCCAATGCACAAAGATTGGAACATTGTCTGGCCCTGTACCATCTTCATATTTGCACTTACATTTGAGCCTGTTGTTATTGCCATTCTGTTAGGGTATTCCTCTTATATACCGACCCTCCATTCTACCAAGCATGGGAGTCCCTCCTGACAACATTCCCAAAGAAAGAGAAACAAAGGCTTGCCATCTTTGCTTCTAAGGAGCATTCTGGTTGCATTTCTTCCAAGATAGATTTGTTTGATCTTCTGGCAGTCTATGGTACTTTCAGTATGCTTTTCCAACAACATAATTCAAATGCATCATTGTTCCAAGGTCTTTCTTATTCATTGTCTAACTTTCAAATACAGATGAAACAATTCAAAATACCACGGCTTGGGTAAGAACACCTTGTTCCTCAAAGTGGTTTCTTTGCTCTTTAACAGTTGAAAGAAGTATTTTGCAGCAGTTTGCCTAAAGCCATATGATTTTTTGATGCTGCATTTATGAATGTTGATTGTGGATTCAAGCAAAATAAAGTATTTCATAACTTCCATCTTTTCTTCATTTATCATGATGTTATTTATTGATCTAGTTGTGACGATGTTCATTTTCATTACATTGAGGCTGAAGGCTGTATTCTTTGATCTTTATCAGTAACATTTCAATCCTCTACACTACAAGCAAGTTAGGTTGAGTCATGTGCATAATGCTGGTTATTTATCAGTCTTACTCTAATCCGGATGCATAAATATGGATAATAATGATATTAAAATGGTCTTCCTTGGATAGTTTGTTTTCTAGGTGCCATCTAGTCCCTACTAACTCATAGTGACCCTACGTACGACAGAATGAAGCACTGCCTGGTTATGTGCCCATCTCACAATCCTTGCTATGTTTGAATCCATTAATGCTGCCACTATGCCAACTCATCTCGTTGGGGACTTCCTCTTTTTCTCCAACTCCCGCTTTACCAAACATGAGATCCTTCCCCAGGAACTGGTCCCTCCTGATAAAAAGTCTGAATTATGAGAGATAAACTCTGGCCATCCTGGTTTCCAAGGAGCATTCTGGCTGTACTTCTTCCAACACAGGTTTATTTGTTCTTATGGCAGTCCACGGCACTTTTAATATTCTCCTGCAGTACCATAACATGATTGTATCATTTCTTCTACAGCTCCCTTACTCACTGTCCAAATTTCAGATGCATATGGGGTTACTGAAAATACCATGGCTTAGATCAGATACACATTAATCCTCAAACTGACATCTTTGCTTTTCAACACTTTTAAGAGGTCATGTGCAACAGATTTGTCCAATGCAATACATCATTTGATTTCTTGACTGCTGCTTCCATGAGTGTTTATGGTCAATCTGAGCAAAATTAAGTCTTTGGCAACTTCAATCTTTTCTCCATTTATATGGATGCTGCTTGTTGGTACAGTAGTGAGGATTTCTTTTTCCTTTATGTTGAAGTGCAACCCATATCAAAGGCTGTGATCTTTGAACTTCATCAGTAAATATTTCTTCTTCATTTCAAGCAGGCAAAATTGTATTATATGCATATTGCAAGTTGTTAATGAGTCATCCTCCAATCCTGATGCCAAGTTTTTCTTCATATAATCCAGCTGCTCAGATTATTTGTTCAGCATACACATTGAATAAATATGGTGAAAACATATAACCCTGGTGCAAACATTTCCTAATTTTAAACCACTTGGTGTTCCCTTGTTCTGTTTGAACAACTGCTTCTTGGTTTATGTCCAGGTTCCTCATGAGCACAATTAAGTGTTTTGGAATACCAATTCTCCACAATGTTGTCCAGAGCTTGTCATGATCCACACAATTGAAAATCTTTGTGTATTCAATAAAGCACAGATAAACATCTTTCTGGTATTCTCTGCTTTCAGCCAAGATCCATCTGTTGTCATCAATCACATCCCTCGTTCCACATCCTTTTTTGAATCTGGCTTGAACCTCTGGAATTTCCCTGTTAATGCATGGTTTCAGCTGTTTTGGAATGATCTGTAGCAATATTTTACTTACATGTGATATTAATGATATTGTCCAATGATTTCTGCATCCTGTTGTGCACTTCCTTTAGAATAGGTACCTCTTCCAATTAGTTGGCCAGTTACCTGTCTTCCAAATTTCTTGGTATAGATGAGTGAGTGCCTCCAGTGTTATATCTATTTGTTGAAAGGTTTCCATTTATATTACATCTATTCCCAGTGCCTTGTTCTTTGCCTATACCTTCAATGCACCTTGGACTTCTTTCTTCAGTATGCTCTTGATAATATGCTACCTTGATATGGTTGAACAGCAAACATTTCTTTTTAGTATAGTGACTCTGTATATTCTTTCCATCTTCTTTTGATGCTTTCTGTAACTTTCAGTATTTTTCCCAGTGTTGTTTTTGTTGTTGTTAAGAGCTATCGCGTCAGGTCCTACTCACTCAGTTTGCAAAAAGCAGTTGGTGAAGTTGAACTGCTCACTTTGCAGTTCAAACAGACCTTGTAGTCCAGCGCATTAACCCACAGTGTTGTTCCAGGACTCCATTTTGTTTGTAGAATCCTTCAGTATTTCAAGTTGAGGCTTGAATGTTTCCTTTAGTTCCTTCAGCTTGACAAATGCTGATCATGTTCTTCCCTTTTGGTTTTCTAACTCCAGGTCTTTGCTCATTTCATTAATAATATTTGACTTTCTCTTCTTGAGCTGCCCTCTGAAATTTTCCATTCAACTCTTTGACCTCATTTCTTCCCTTTGCTTTAGCATATCTACACTGGAGAGCAAGTTTCAGAGTCTCTTCTGATATCCATTTTGGCCTTTTCCATCCTATCACAGACAGCACTGTACTTTAATATAAATCTTGAAATGTTCTTTTTGATGATGAATGCAGCTCCCTTACTCTTTAGTTTGTTGTTCCCAAGTTAGTATTCCTTCTGATTTTTCTATTCAAATTGATCAATACAGGTCCGTTTCAGCTCATTGATACATACGATATTAATCTTATACATTCTATTTTATTTTTGATAACTACCATTTTTCCTAGATTTATACTTCATACATTCCATGTTGTAATTACTAATGGATATTTGCAGCTGTTTCTTCTCATTTTGAGTTGTTTCCCATCAGTAAATGAAGGTCCTGACAGTTTGCTCTATGTATTTAATTTAAGTCAACTCTACTCTAGTGAGGCAGTCATATTTTAAGTACCTTCTAACCTAAGTGACTCATATTTCAGCACAATAGCTGACAGTGTTCTGCTGCTATTAAATGGTTTTCAGTGGCTAACCATTAAGAAGTGGTTAGTTTGTGTTAGTCTGGCTTATTGTCATTGTTATTGGTGTTGAGTGCCATTGAGTTGGTTCTGACTCATAGCAACCCTGTATTTATTAGGCACTACATAATCTGGCCTCTTCTTAACTCTGGAAACTATTTGTCGCTGTTCTTTTCTCACGCTGTACTCCAATTACATTGGCTCTTCACTGTTTAATTCTTTGTACCATAACCTCTTCAAGTAACCTTGTTTCTCTAAACTATTTCTTATTCTATACCTGATTTGTATTCTTCAACACACATTTCACAAATTGTAATTATTTTGATTAATTGGAGGACTTTTTATTTATGTGTGTATGTTTTCTCATGTTATACTTCCAGTATCTAGTACTGTAATA
Source organism: Chrysochloris asiatica (assembly GCF_000296735.1). Lineage (NCBI taxonomy): Eukaryota > Metazoa > Chordata > Mammalia > Afrosoricida > Chrysochloridae > Chrysochloris > Chrysochloris asiatica. Next base: position 9,825,427 of record NW_006408545.1, on the reverse strand, counting down.
TTTATTCATTTCTTTATTCAATTCAATAATTACATAGCATGTAGTTATTTTCCTAACATGACCATATATACAACAGAACAAAACACTGCATAGTACCCCCAAATTATAAAAATTGCTGCTGTATCTGAGCTCATTGTTACAGTCACTGTGTCAGTCTATCTCATTGAAAGTTTTCCTCTATTTTGCTGACATTTTATTTCATCAAGCACGATGCCCTTCTTCTGCTCCTTCCTGATAATGTGTACAAAGAATGTAAGCTGAAGTCTAGCCATCCTCGCTTCTAAGGAGTATTTTGTTAAAACAGATTTGTTTGTTTTCTGGTGGTCCATGGTATATCAATATTCTTCATCAACACCACAATTCAAGGACATTAATTCTAAATCAGTATTCCCTACTCTACTCAGCTTTCTATGCATCATAGGCAATTGAAAATAACAATGCTTTTGGTCAGGCACACCTTAGTCTTCAATTTGACATCTTTGCTTTATAATGCTTTAAAAAGATATTTGCAGTAGATTTACTCAATACACTATATGCTTTGATTTCTTCTTTTTGGATCAAAGTAAAATGAAATCCTTGACAATTTCAATTTTTTCTCTGTTTTTCATGATATAATACTGCTCATAAAACACCAACTAAAATTGGCCTATCAAGTATGGTGGTTTTGTTTATTTTTATTGAATTTTACACATTTTTTTTTGTTTTGTTTATAAACTTTTTTTTTTTTTTTTTTACTAGAAAGACACATTCATTAATGCAATTAAATGATAGTATGGTTAATGTTCTGTCAATATTGAAAACCTGGTCTTTGCCTCTTGAGACTCATTAAATTTCTGTTTTTATGATCAATTTTCACATTCACATTTTCAGAATTCAAACATGCAATAATCACCGACCTTAACTCTCAAATAAATTAGAACAAACAAAGTGTTATTTACTTTCTGAAGCCTATAAGTGGTGCAAATGTTTAAGAGCTTAATACCACTAAAAAGTTTGAACTTCTGGTGTGGCGCTGCTGGTTAATGCAATAAAATGCAAGGTCAGTTTGGGCAGTTAAGGCCAGCAGTTCCAAATCGCCAGCTTCTCCTCGGGAACCCTGTATAGGGACATTCTGTACAAGATCACTATGAGTCAGATCCCGACTCGACAGCACTTAGCAACAGCCACTAAAAAGTTTAGAGGTTTGAACTCAACTAGATGTGCCTGAAAAGAAAAGCATGGAAATTCGCTTTCAAAAGATTGATGTTGTTGTTGTTGTTAGGTGCCATTGAGTCCGTACTGACACATAATGACCTTATGCACAGCAAAACAAAACACTGCCTGATCCTGGGCCAACCTCACTATTGTTGCCATGCTTGAGTGAATTGATGCTACCACTTGGCCATTCCATTTCCTTGGGGGTCTTCCTCTTTTTCTCTGACCCTTCACTTTACCAAACATGATATCCTTCTCCAACGACTGGTCCCTCCTGACGATATGTCCTAAGTATGAGAGACGAAGTTTGGTCATCTTGGCCTCTAAGGA
>NW_006408545.1:9813846-9818988 GCF_000296735.1 Chrysochloris asiatica | reverse complement strand
GTTTTTTCTTTGTTTGTTTGTTTGTTTGTTTTTAAAAAGCTAAAGAAGTGGATAGAGAGAAATATTGTTAACTGATGGTACATGGAGGGGATTATAATCATTGTAATGAAATAATGTGTATGGTTTGTTGAATGTAAAACTGATGATATGCCCTGTAAACTTTCACTCAATCCACAATAAAAACCTTAAATTAAAAAAAAAAAAAAAAAAAAAAGTGAGTATGGCAAGACTTTGGACGTGTTATTAGTAGGGTCAATTCCCTGAAGAAAGACATCGTGCTAGGTAGAAAAAGAAAAAAAGGAAGACCCTTAACAAGATGGACTGACATAGTTGCTACAACTATGAGCACAACATAGCAATAATTCTGAGGATAGCACACAACTGGGCAGTGTTTCATTCTGTTGTATATAGGACCTTTATGAGTCTAAACTGATTTAATAACTACAACAACAAAACAGACTGCTAGAAAAACAAACAAATCTCTCTTGGAAAAAGTATAGTCAGAATGTACTCAGTTGCACCAAAGAAAAACAGCAATATGTTCTTTATATTCAACAATATTATCCCAAATGACACATGCATTCTAAATAATGCCTCCTCTTTCTGACTTTATTATATCTGCTGCTGACATCACCATATGCTACATCACCCATATTTAATATCTGGAGTCAGGATTAATCTACCTTTTACCTTGGCTGTACACATCTATTTTCTAAACGCTTGTTTTTTTTTTGTTTTTTACTTCACTGTATGTGCTCATTTTTTTTTGTTGTTCATTTTTTGTTTTGTTTTTAAATTCTGGTGGTAGCGGTTGTATGCCTTGGAGTTGGTTCCAAGTCATAGTGAATCTGTATAGGGTTTCCAAGGCTGTAAATCTTTATGGGAGCAGAAAGTCTCATATTTCTCCAATGGAATGAATGGTAGTTTCAAACTGCTGATCTTCAGGTTATCAGCCCAACTCATAACCACTATACTACTAGAGCACTTTTAAACACCAACTTTAAATTACAGCTTTCCTTTATTTGTGGCTAAACTTCTACTAACCTTGCAAACTGATGCTCCATTATTTCTTAATTATTTCTTAATTTATTGTCTGCCTCAAATTGCCTATCTTTCAGTTCCTATCAACCTTACTCTCTGTCATAATTTCTTTATTCTATGGTAACAAAGATATCACAAGTCTTTAAAGTACAGAAATATATTTTCTCATGGATTTGGAGGCTGGAAATGTAAATAAGGGTACTATGGAATGATTCTGTTCCTATAGGTAGCCTAGGCATTCCTTGGTTCTTTGGTTTGTAGAGGATCTTCATATGGTGTGTATTTTTACTAGCATATCCTTGTCTCCATGTCTAAAAAACTTGTTGGCATTGAGTCAATGGTGATCTCATATGTTATAGAGAACTTCCCCATAGGTTTTTCCTTCTCTTTAATCTTTATAGAAGTCAATTGCCAGAAATTTTTTTTTTTTTTTTTGTCTTATTGCTGGGTGTAGGGGTTCAAACTAACAACCTTTAGAGTAGATGTCAAGTTAAATCATTTGCACCATCTCTTGATTTCTGTGTCTTGTCTGCTTCTAGTAATTCTGGGTAATTAGAACACACCCTACAATTATAAGCTTCACTAATGTAACAGTGGAGTCCTGGTGTAGTGCTGTGGGCTAATGTGCTGGATGGTAAAGTCATTTGAACCACAAGATCGGTGGTTCAAGCTCCTTGGAACACCAATACAGGGTTACTATGGGTCAGAAATGACTCAACAGCACTTAACAACAACAAATAGCAGAGAGAATCCTATTTTCAAAAATGATAAGAACCACAGTTTGCAGGGTAGTAGTGTAGTCCTGATGTGGCACTATGGATTAATATACTGGACTGCAAAGTCAGTTGAACAGAATGATTGGCAGTTCAAGGTCACAAATTGCTCCTTGGAAACCATGTACAGGGTCGTTATGGGTCAGAACTGACTCGACAGGACTTAAGAACAACAACAATTCTAATATTTACTTGTGGTGACACAATTTAATCCATAACGTTCTTGGTCCCATAAATTGAAGATCTTGAAAGCTTAGCATACTAAGTATTTGGGTTGACCATCCTAAAATTGCCAAAAACCTAATCTCTAACCATATTTTATTTCACATATCTTTTTCCTTGAAAATATTCTATTAGTTGAATTTTAGTATATGTGAAAGACAAAAAACAGCAGTAAAATTTACATGTATACTCAACATTCAGCATTAGAAATGCAGTATCATGACTATTCTGAATTCCAATCACAATCTAAACCTTTTCTTTTTCACCCTCAGAAACAAATGTGTTCCTCATGCTCTGCTTTTCTTTATAGTTTTAGCACTAGTGTATCACTAAATTTTATATAGTTTGAAATGTAGATTATAGAATTCTAGATTTTAGAATGCAAGTGTAGTCTATGTTTTTTCCTATCATTTCCTTTTTTGTTCAGTACTATTTTTTGTCAGTTTGCCATACTGTTGGTGGCATGCATATTACTGTGATTCAGGAAGCTATGCCACCTGAATTTTAAATATCAGCAGGGTCTTCATGGTGAACAGGTTTCAGGTTTTAGCTTCCAGACTAAGACTGACTAGGAAGAAGAAGAGACAGACTATTTTTAAATATTTAGTCATGGAAATGAATATGAATAGCAGTAGAACACTTCCAGAGAGCACCAGGAATTGATGGAATACTGAAACATGATGAAGAACAATAAAATATTGTCAGATATTGTTGTTGTTGTTAAGTGCCATCAAGTCGGTACTGACTCATAGTGACCTTATGCACAACAGAACAAAACACTGCCTGAACCTGGGCTAACCTTACCACTGTTGCCATGCTTGAGCCCATTGATGCTGCCACTTGGCCAATCCATCTCGCTGGGGGTCTTCCTCTTTTTCTCTGACCCTCCACTTTACCAAGCATGATATCCTTCTCTAGTGACTGGTCCCTCCTAACAATATGTCCGAAGTATGGGAGATGAAGTTTGCCCATCCTGGCCTCCGAGGAGCTCTCTAGTTGCACTTCTTCCAACACAGATCTGTTGGTTCTTTTAGCAGCCTATGACACTTTCAATATTCTCCTCTAATACCGTAACTAGAAGGCATCAATTATTCTATGGTCTTCCTTATTCACTCCCCAGCTTTTACATGCATCTGAGGCTATTGAAAATACCATGGCTTGGATCAGGCCACCTTTGTCCTCAAGCTTACATCTTTGTTCTTCAACACTTTAAAAAGGTCTTGTGCAGCAGATTTGCCTAATGTAATATGTTGTTTGATTTCTTGATGCTGCTTCCATGAGTGTTGATCCAAGAAGAATGAAGTCCTTAACAACTTCAATCTTTTCTCCATTGATAAGAATGTTGTTTATTGGTCCAGTGGTGAGATAGAGTACCAGAAAACGAATCCCTCAGATTGGATTGGAAGGCACTCAAAATGTGACTGGGTAAGAGTGGCTCTCTCCACGTAGAGTTGACCATGATGATGTGCATAGAGTAAAGCTTTCAGGTTCTTCACTAGCTGACAGGGCAAAACTCAAAATGAGGAGAACCAGCTGTAACAACTGGAACCATTCATTAGTAATCATAACACGGAAAGTACAAATTATTAACCTAGGAAAATTGGGAGTTGTCAGAAATTAAATGCAATGTGCATTCTTGGTCCCATAAATATCCTGGGCATTAGTTAGCTGAAATGAAATGGTATTAGTCATTGTGGCTATGACAACCACCTGGTTTATTACACCAGGAATGACAAATTGAAGAGGACTAGAATTGCATTCATCATCAAAAACAACATTCCAAGATTATCTTGAAATCCAATGCTGTCAGTGATAGGATAACATCTGTATGCCTAAAAGGAAGTTTATGCAACTATTATTCACAATTACGTAGAAACCACTTAAGTCATTGAAGATGAAATTAAAGAATTCTACCAACTTCTTCAGCCTGAGATTGATCAAACATGCAATCAAGATGAATGGATAGTTACTGGTGATTGGAATGCAAAGGTTTAAAACAAAGAGGAAGGATCAGTATTTGGAAAATATGGCCTTGGTGATAGAAATGAAGCAGGAGATAGCATAATAGAATTCTGAAACACCAATGACTCATTCATTGCAAATACCTTTTTTAAACAATATCAAAGATGACTGCACAGATGAACCTCACCAGATGGAATAAACAGAGATCAAATTGACTGCATCTGTGGAAAGAGATGGTGGAAAAGCACCATATCATCAGCCAAAACAAGGCTAGGGAGAGATTATGGAACAGACAATCAATTGCTCATATCCAAGTTTAGACTGAAGCTGAAGAAAATTAAAACATGTCCCTGAGAACCAAAGTATGACCTTGAAAATATCACACCTTAAGAAAATATTCAAGCCTCGACTTGCAATATTGATGCATTCTATGAGTAAAATGGATTCTATTACATGCAATAAGAAGCTCCATCACCAAAAACACAGAATACTGGGCCAAGCAGGCTCAGGGGATGGTACTAGCACTCTGGACCACATATAAAGGAATATTAAAAAGATTGAAAGGCTTACAGCTAGGGGAATTTGTACCAGAATCAAGAAATCTATTGCTTTCTAAATCAAAATGCTAAAGTATTTCCATAACCGCCATCTTCTGGGACACCAAGTTGGGGAAGGATCAGAGCAGCCACGAACGCCTCACAGAACCACTAAGACAAAGGTGTGGACATTCATTTTTTAGTATCTGTTCATTGATCTCTCACTGTCTGCGCACCTCCATTCTGGTGGCTAGAGGGGATGCCTGAGTGAATGAATACCCCACCCCCATCACTGGAGGGTTCTACTATGCATTTGCACAGATCTCCTCAAAATCTAAAGTGGCAGTTTCACTTAAAACCAAATGACCACCAGTAGTCTGTCACTTTGTGGTACTATGGTGGCTTGTGAGTTGCTACGATTCTGAAAGCTATGCAACTAGTATTTTAAATAACCAGCAGGGTCACCCATGGTGGACAGGTTTCAGATGAGCTTCCACACAAAGACAGACTAGGAAGAAAGAGTGACGAACTACTTCCAAATATTTAGTCACTAAACACCTTATGTCAGATATAGTGCCAGAAAATGAGCCCCTCAGGTTGGAAGGCAT
>NW_006408545.1:9810151-9812560 GCF_000296735.1 Chrysochloris asiatica | reverse complement strand
ATGGAAGGAATACACAGAGTCACTGTACCTAAAGGATATGGTTAATATTCAACCATATCAAGAGGTACCATATGAACAAGAGCCAATGATTCTGAAGGAGAACAATGATACTGAAGGGGAAGTCCAAGGTGCATTGAAGGAATTGGCAAAGAACGAGGCACCAGGAATTGAAGGAATACAACTTGAAATCTTTCAAGAAAGTGAGGCAGACAAATACGGAACAGATCCATATTTGTGCCCATTCCAAAGAGGGGTGACCCAACAGAATGCGGAAATCATCGGACAATCTCTTTGATATCTCATGCGAGTAAAGTTTTACTAAAGGTAATACAGGAACGGCTACAATCATACATTGACAGAGAACTTCTAGAGGTTCAAGCTGGATTCAGAAAAGGCATTGGAACGCGGAATATTATTGCTGATGTCCGATGGATCTTGGCTGAAAGCAGAGAATATCAGAAAGATGTTTACTTGTGCTTTTTTGACTGCACAAAGGCTTTTGATTGTGTGGATCATGACAAGCTATGGACTACATTGCAAAGTATGAGTATTCGGGAACACTTAATTGTGCTCATGAGGAATACCAGAACATGGGAACACTGAATGGTTTAAAATTAAGAAAGGTGTGCGGCAAGGTTGTATTCTTTTACCATACTTAACCAATATGTATGGTGAGCAAATAATTTGAGTATTTGGATTATATGAAGGAAAACATGGTTATCAGTGTTACAGGAAGACTCATTAACAATCTGTGATAAGCAGATGATACAACCTTGCTTGCTGAAAGAGAAGTGGGATTAAAATACTTATTGATGAAGATCAAAGACCATATCCATTGCTATGGGTTGCACCTCAATGTAAACAAAGCAAAAATCCTCACCACTTGACCAATAAATAATATCCATATAAATGAAGAAAAGGTTGAAGTTGTCAATGAAATCATTTTGTTCTCGAAAACCATCAACATTCATGACAGCTGTCTTCAAGACCTCTTTGACATTTTCAAGAGCAAAGATGTCAGTTTGAGGACTAAGGTGCACCTGACCCAAAACATGCTATTTTCAATAACCTCATATGCATGTTGAAAGTTGAACAATGAATAAAGAAAATGGTAGAAGAATTGATGCATTTGAATTCTGGTTTGGAGGAGAATATGAAAAGAACCATGGATCATCAAAGGACAAAGAAATCTGTGTTGGAAGAAATATAATCAGAATGCTCCTTAGAAGCTAAGGTAGCCCAGCTTGGTCTCATACTTCAGACATATTATTATCATGATTGTCCAGTCCCTGGAGAAGACATAGTGCCTAGTAAAGTGGAGGATCAGTGAAAAAAGAGGAAGATCCCAAATGAGATGGATTGGTACAGTGGCAGCATCAATGGGCTCAAGTGTAGCAAGAATTGTGAGACTGGTTCAGGATAAGACAGTGTTCCCTGCTGTTGTGCATAAGGTTGTTATGAGTCGCTCCTTTTAGACAGGATAGCATCTAAAATCATCAACAGCAACATTTTTCTTTAAACTCATCTTTATCTCTGCCTGCATTAATTTTTACTGCTGTGTAGTATTTCATTTTATTATAATGTAATTGATTTATACACTATACTACCATTTTCAGTTTTTTCTCATCTGATTATTTGTGTAAATTTCAAAGTACTGGACTTGCTAGGGTTACATACATCTTGAACTTTACTGTTATTGTTAAGTGCCACCAGTCAAGTGTGTTATGATTCATAGCAACTCAGTATAGGGTTTCCAAAGAGTGAATGGTGAGTTTGAACTGCTGACTTTGTGATTCAAACTTACCTTGCAATCCTGTTCTTGTCCTACAACGCCACACCAAAAGTCCTAGATAATGCTAAATTGTTTTCTGTGTGGCTATAAAAATTTGTTCTACTATCAGAGATGCATTCATTGTTCTGGTTTTTCCAACAATACTTTATTTTGTCTGATCTTAAAATTTTGCCTGAGTGGTAAATAAATTATTGACTTATTATCATTTTAATCATGTTTTCCTATAAATTGTATTTTAATGAATTCAATTGCATGTTAAATATACTTCCTTGAGAGATAATGGAAAAGCTAAAAACCACAGTAATACAACATGGTAGCTGGCTTGTACTTTTCTGCTTATAACTATCTTACCAAGAGATACAGTTTACGTTAAAAAGCCTCTGTGCTTCATCTCTACAATATCTATACACAATGTAAGATGACCTCTTTTAGCAAAACAATTAACAAATTTATGAAAATTCTGGTGTAGATAAAAATACTGCCACCATGCATGTATTTTCTAAATTCAGATAATCATACAACATCTATTGTACAAAAAGAACAATGTTTTTAAGAAAAGGCAATTGCATAAGTTAGAAGGATTTTTCTTTCATGATTAAAGTACTATATATTTGTCC
>NW_006408545.1:9775564-9809881 GCF_000296735.1 Chrysochloris asiatica | reverse complement strand
AGAGTTTATTTAAATTGTTATGTTTGTTTTTTAATTTGCTAGATCCCTGGTACCCCTTCTTTTCCTCCAGTTGTTCCTGTTTGTAATGGAAATGTATATTTTGTGTCTTTTCTATCATTGTACTTTAGAAGCAGACAGCTTGCATTCTAGATTCACAGGTGAAGAGAAATTTTGCCCCACTTGGAATTTGGACTTGGATGATATGAATGGTGAAAATGTTTTGCATTCATTTTAATGATGGTCATATAAACTGAACTTCCTTGTTGTTGTATGGATGTTATTGAGTCACAGACAGCATCATACTTCAAGATGGATCTAGAAATAATCTTTTTGACATTAAATGTGACACCATTCCTCTTGAATTTGTAGTTACTGGCGTAGTAAACCATGTGATTATCAGATTCAAAATGGTCAATATTCCATTCATTACAGTTCATTAATGCATGGGATATTGATCTTTATGCATTCCATTTCATTTTTGATATTTTTCTTTGATTCATACTTTCTACATTCCTTGTTCCAATTATTAATTTGTTTGCAGCTTTTTCTCCTCATTTTGAGTTTTGCCCCATCAACAAATGAAAGTAACTAAATCTATGCTCCATTCATGTCATTATAGTAAACTCTACTTTGAGGTGGCAGCTCTTACCTAGATGTGTTTTGAGTGTTTTCCAACCTGAGGGCCTCTTGTCATTATGTCTGACAATGTTCTGATGTTATTCATTAATTTTTCAGTGACTTACCATTAAGAAATATGTTGTCTCCTCTTCTTCCTACTCTGTCTTAATTCGTAAGCTTTGCCGAATTCTATCTATTATGGGTATTGTTGTTGAATGCTGTAAAATTAGTTCCAATTCACATTGACCCTGTATAGGGTTTCTGAGGAGTGCCAGTAGATCTGAAATGCCAATCTTTCAGCTAGAAGGCCACACCAGGATGCCTGGATTTTACTAATAGACACCCTTCAAAACTCTTTAAGCTTCTCTTCATTGTTTTTATTGTTCTGAAGTGACATTGACTTGATTCCAACTCACAGCAACTCAGTTTAGGGTTTATGAGAAGCAGATACAAAACCACTTCTACATTGTAGATATCTGTCAGAGCAGCACCCCACTCCTGGTACTGAATTCTGTCTTCGTTTTCTAGTGCTATTGTAACAGAAATATCATAAGTGGATGGCTTTGACAAACAGAAATTTATTCTCTCAAAGACTGGGAGGCAAGAAGTCAAAATTCAGGATATCATTTCTAAGGGAACGCTACCTCCCTCTGTTGGCTTTGGAGGAAGGTCCTTGTCTTCTTTTTACATCTGTGTCAGGCATTCCTTGGTGCTCTACTTGTGCCTTAGCATCAATCTTGCCCTGGATCTAGAAGGTTCTATGCAGGGACCTCAATCCAAAACACACACTCTACTCCTGGTCCTTCGTTCTTGGTAGTAGGTCCCCCTCTCTTTGTTCACTTCTATCTTTTTTATCTCTTGTAATATAAAATATGTTGGAGGACACACCTTCATGAAATTGCCTTTGCACTGGATCAAGGCTGGGACAAGATTAAGGGTGTTGTATTTTACCCTTAATCTTTTTAACAACTGATTGACTTATTATTTTATATCCTATCTTAAGGCATAATTGCATAATGGCTAGACCATTGAGAATCATGGCCCAGATAACTTGGTATATAGCTCATGGGGACAAAATTCCATTCCAACCGTTACACTGCTCTGAACTGTTGTGTTGCGAAGTGCCGTCAAGTCAATGCCGACCCATAGGGTCCCTGTATAGGGTTTCCAAGGAGCAACTGGTGAGCTTGAACCACCGACTTTGTAGTTCAAACAGCTTTGTACTAGGTGGTTCTTATGTGTTTGTTGCTATATGCTATTTAATAAGTGATGTAATCTCATTTATCTGAAAATGGAAATTATGAACATATTTTCTTTCAATGTGCTTTAATTTATATTTTGTATCAGATAAAATACAAGAAATTCCTTTATAAAATATAAAAATATACTATTCAAAATGTAAGTATTTTGGTTTCTGCTTTGTTTTTTTTTTCTATTTTATCATAGATCTAAGAAGGATACATCAGAGGATACCATTTAAAATTCTTTAGTATTGAACTGACATAATACAAATGTCGAGAAGACAGATTATTTAAGAAAATTCACATAAATGAATAATGCTTCCTTTTTATAAAAATTTAAAACCAGTCCATCTCAAATTGACTCTAGAAATTTTGAAAAATTATGGAAGACATCTCTGAGTAGAAAAAGAATGTTCTAATTCAAAATGTCCTCAGAAAACATCAGGCTCCTTAGTTTTACTGATGAGCAACTAGACGTCCAGGAATAATTATCTAATTCATACAAAGTACACTGGCATTTCTAGAGCTCACTCTTCCAGCTTTCATGTCAGTACTCTTTCCACAATACCAACTGGCCATTTCATTGAAAATCTGAGGACGGTGGCTTTATAAGTCATAAATCTACCTCCTCTCACACATTCGAGGTCAACTTTTGATATACTGTAAAGTGGCTGATCTAAAAATTTCTATATTTTCTGTAGCTCAGCATGTATCTTCTCTCATATGATATAATAACAATTAGATTTGATTAATACTTATAGAAGAATTTTACATTATGCTAAAAATGATAAAATTTACTCTATACATTTCTATGACAAATATATCTTATGAAATGAATTTTGCTATAGTACTTGTCTTTGTAGGAAGAGTTACTAAAACCTTATGGAATTGTAAAAATAGGTAATAGAATTTTTAAAACTATAAGCACACAATTGACTTGAAGTTGCAAAGCCATTCTAGAATATTTTACATGGCATTTATATGCCATACAAGTTTCCTTGATAATGTTTAATTCTTCACACACAAAATTGTGTCACTCTTTGCACCAAACATACTACCAGAGATTTATTAATCCAACAATGGGTTCTCAGACATAATGAAAATGAGGAAACCACTATAAAACTCATGCTACCATTATTGGTCTTAGGCTTTTGGGGATAAAAACCAAAGCTTAGTGGTAGATAATATTGCAGAGACTTCTCAGAGCAACAGCAATTCAAGATCCACTCGAGAATTTTCATCAGTAAAGAATGCTGACCTGGGAAGTATATGAAGAGGGACATGGAACATGTAAAATATCAAGGGCCCACTTACCCTTTATTCTAGCAATGGTTGAACTAATAAATGTCAAGGGTTACTGAAAATATATCTTTCCATCAATAGGATTTTTCAGTAGCAGTTATCACTACTGGACCTTAGAGTGTTCACAAAGGAGCTTTTTAACATGAAAGTAGCAAGAAGTATGCCCCTTAGCTGACGTACTTGGATGCCCAAATGGTACTTTAAAAACAACAACAAAAAAGCTAAAAAAAAAAAAACAACCCAAAAAACCCCCAAAGCCATTGTCAATAAATTGATTCCAACTCATAGTGACCCTATAGAACTGAAGCCTCTGCAGGTTTCCCAAGGTGTAAATCTTTATGGGAGTAGACCACCCCATCTTTTTCCTGAAGAAGGACTGGTAGGTTTGAACATCCTGTATTTTGATCAGCAGCTGGGTGCTTAACCACTGTTCTATCAGGGCTCCCAAAAAAGATTAGAAAACATTAAGCACTCTGAACAGGCACTTCCATTTCCTCAGCAATATAGATACTACTTTTTAGACTTTTCTTCTCTTTTATATGGACATATGAGGAATGTGGTTGAATGTGATGACTCTGCCAAAAGCAACACATATAGCAAATAGCCAGTCTGAACTCATGAATATTCCTAGTTCTTTTCCTTGTTGTTGTTGTGAAGTGCTGTTGAGTCGGTTCTGACCAATAGCTACCCTGTATATGGTTTCTGAGAGGAGCTGATGAGCTTGAACTGCCGACTTTGCTGTTCAAATGGCTTTGTGGTCTGGTGCATTAACCCACAGAGCCACACCAGGACTCCAGTTCATTTCCTTAGTGAAGATAAATAATGAGTTGCTGTTAAGCCAAATCTAATTCATGATAAAGATACAGAGTAGAACTTTATAAGATTTTCATGACTTCCAACTTTTAGGCTTTTCTACATAAGTACCCCTGAGTAGATACAAACAGGGAAGAATAGTAGTTGGAAAATATGACCTTGGTAATAGAAAGGATTCGTTAGCATTTTGCAAGACCAATGAAGATACCTTTTTAAAACAACATAAAAGATAACTGTGTACAGGGACCTCACCAGATGAAATACACAGGTGTCAAATTAAGTATATCTTTAGGAAAAGATTGTGGAAAAGTTCAATACCATAAGCCAAAACAAGGCTCAAGGCAAACTTTGGAACAGAACATCAATTACTCATATGAAATTTCATGCTGAAGCTTAAGGAATTTTTTTTTTAATCTACAATAGACAAAATATGACCTTGAACTTATCCAACCTGAATTTAGAGACCATCTCAAGAAGTGATTGATTCACTAGACACTAAACAACGAAGACCAGAAGAGTTGTGGGATAACATCAATAATATCACAAAAGAAGAAACCAAAATGTCATTAAGAATACAAGAAAGAAGGAAAAGGCCAAAATGGACATCACGGGTGACTCTGAAACTTGTTCTCCTGGATAGAGATACTAAAGCAAATGAAAAAAATGAGAAGGTAAAAAGAGCTGAATGGAAAATTTCAAAAGTCAGTTTGAGAAGACAAATTCAAATATTATATTGAAATGTGCAAAGATTTGGAGTTAGAAAACTAAATTAGAACAGCTCCCTCAGCATTTCTCAAGCTGAAAGAATTGAAGAAAACATTCAAGTCTCAATCTGAAATATTGAAGGATTCTATTGGCAAAAACAGAAAAAAAAAGGAGCTCTGGTAGCATAGTGGTTATGAATCAGGCTGCGAGCCACAAGGTCAGCAGTTCGAAACTACCAGCTGTTCTGCAGTAGAACGGTGAGGCTTTCTGCTCCCTTAAAGATTTACAGCGTCAGAAACCCTGTACAGGGTCGCTATGAGTTGGAATCGACTCCACGGCACATAACAACAACATTGGCAAAACTGGAGTCTTGTTGTGGTGTTGCAGGTTAATACCCTGGACTGCAAGGTTGGTTTGAACTGCATGGTTGGCAGTTCAAGTTCACCAGCCACTCCTTGGAAACCCTATACAAGGTCTCTGTGAGTCAGAAATGACTCGGCAGCACTTAGCAACAATTGTCAAAATACTGAATGATGCAGAAAGCATTAAAGGAAGATGGAAGGGTCAAGCATTCCCACTTGAAAGGACAAGCAGACCAATCTGGAGCAGCTAGAGGAACAGAAGATACTTCTTGAAAGAAAGACCAGCAGGAAAAATCCCAAACAAAAATGACAATCTGATTGGCTATTACAAAAAACAAGCAAGTTGTTCACCGGGGAACCATCAAGGCAAACAACCAATTCCCTTCAGACAAACCACCCTCCATGACTGACACTCAAAAGAAACACATGAGCATGCATGTACACTTGCTGGTGACCACGTTGGTTTACTGGCGAGTAGAAGAGGGGGAAAAGGTAGCAATGAAGATATGGGCTATGTTTGATCATGTTCCATAGTCTCCTGTTGACCTGAAGATAAGAGAAAGAAGAGGAAGGGCTGGTTGGTCTGAAGTGTGGTGAGACATGGGAACTCCTGAGCCCATGGACAAGGACATAGACACGGAGGGTTAGAGCTGAGATCGAAATGTCCAGGTGATATGAAGTGAGGGGAGGCACACAAGAATGCCCAAATTTTTAGATAGTACACATTTGACCTAGTTTCGATGGCTTGATGATCAGAACTCAACTAGAGGGGGAAAAATGATAAAGGAAACAAGTGTAAATTGCTGCAATTTGATAAACTTGACCTGTACTTATGGTTATAGTAGTTCAAAATACCAATTGAGAGGGAAAAAGTCTTCACACCAAGTATCAATTGTATCCCCTCTGTATACAAGGTTGATAGGGATGGGTGTCTTAGACATTGGCTACCTAAAATGAGGGATCTATATAGGCCCTAAGTGACTGGCTTGCCAGTTTCTAAGGGATAGTTTAGTTTCAGAGTGGGCAGAGGAAGGTAGAATCCCCACTAAATAGTTTTCATCTTGCTAGATAAATCTGGTGAAAAGAGATGGGGATAAGATTCTTATGATTCAATTGTTGTTGTTGTTAAGTGCCATCAAGTCGGTACCAATTCATAGTGACTTTATGCACAGCAGAACGAAACACTGACCGATCCTGGGCCAACCTCACTACTGTTGCCACACTTGAGTCCATCGATGCTGCACTTGGCCAATCCATGTTGTAGGGGGTCTTCCTCTTTTTCTCTGATCCTCCACCTTACCAAACATGATATATCCTCTCCAGCAACTGGTCCTTCCTGACAATATGTCTGAAGTATGAGAGTCGAAGTTTGGCCATCTTGGCTTCCAAGGAGCACTCTGTAGTGAGTACTTATTATCATGACTAACTGCAACTGTTACAACTGTTAAGGTAGAAGTTTTATAACAAAAATGGGGGAGTAGTTAATCTTCTACTCTAGCAACAGATGACCCTAGGACCATCAAGGGAGAAGAACATAAGCAGAATATGGGACCCTATCCAGAGAAACAGCAACACCAGAGATGGTGGCAGATATGAAGACATGGAGAGATAGAGCAGCTGAAGACTCTAATCTCATGGAAAGAGAAAGGACAGGAGACAGGCTTGCAGAATGTGCCCTTTGGTTGTTTACATGATTATATATATTCTTGAGTGTTTTTGTGTAGATCAAAAAAACAAAAATAAAACAACAGAGGGAATTGAAGCAAATACTGTTGAATGATGATGCACGGAGAAGATTGTAATCATTGTAAAGAAATAAAGAGTATGAAACCAATGTTATACCAAGTAAACTATCGCTCAATTCATAATTTTTTTTAAAGAGAAAAATGGAAGGAAAATACACAGTTACATTACCAAAATAAAATTGTCAATGTTCAACTATTTCAAGAGGTAGCAAGAGCCAATGATACTGAAGGAAGAAGTCCAAGGTATACTGCAGGCATTGGCAAAGGAGAGCCTCTGAAACTGATGCTATATTAATTGAAATATTTCAACAAACTGTGGCAGCACGGGAGACACTCACTCATCTATGCTAAGCAATTTGAAAGACAGTTACCTGGTCAATTGATTGAAAGAGATCCATATTTGTGTTCATTACAAAGAGGCAACCCAACAGAATGTAGAAAACATTGGAAAATATCCTTAATATTACCTTCAAGTGAAATTTTGCTAAAGATAATTAAAAACCAGCTCCAACAGCAACAGTATATTGACAGGGAACTGTCAGAGGTTGAAGCCGGTTTCACATGAGGATATGAAATGAGGGATATCATTGCTGACAACGGATGGATCTTTGCTAAAATAGGGAATACCAGAAAGACATTTCTTGTTGATGTTGTTAAGTGCCATCGAATAGGTTCTGATTCATAGCAATTGTTAAGTTTGAACTGCTGAACTTTCAGTTCAAACAGCCCTTCTGGACCAGTGTTTATCTTACAGTGCCATACCAGAACTCCTAGAATAATATTTACCTGTGCTTTATTAATTATGCAAAGACTTTTGACTGTGTAGTTCATAACAAGCTATGGATAACATTACAGAAAATGGGTATTCCAGAATAATTATGCTCTTGAAAAACCTGTTGTGGTACCTTGGATGTACTTGATATGGCTTTTCTATCCTATTGTCTTCTTAATTCCCACCAAGTGATTTGAAGGGGACATGCAAATGAGGTACACAACACTCTAAGGCTGGGATCATATAGTTTTGCATCCAGCTAGGTTTAAAATAAAACATCTCTGAAACAAGAACAGAAGCTCCCAGGACCATCAAAAAGGAAAAGCAGGATTGGAGCATGAGATACGTACCAAGAAAAGCAGAGACAGCATAGGGGATAGCGGCAGTAATGGCATGCAGTGACAGAGAAGTTACGAACTCAAGAATCATGGAATAAGTAAAGCTGAGTGCCTACAGGTATGGAATTGGCTTGAAGAATGTGCCCTTTGGGCATTCACAGATTGGAAAAAAGCACTTTGAAACACTTACCTGAGCAGTGCCAAGGCAAAGGGACCACATGCTTGAAAGACTGAAGATAAAAATGAGACTAGCTAGTCTACAGTATGGCAGACAAGAAGTGTTACTGACTGGAGAATTGCTGCATCCTGAGTTTTTCTAATCATGAATTGTACCCTGTTCATGTCCCTAAAAAGGCTCATAATCATGAGTATTGTTATGAGTTCTGTGTGGCTATTGGAATGGATTATTGTGCCATGGAATGCCAGATGACAAACACATCTGTGTTGGAAGAAGTACAGTCAGAATGTTCCTTAGAAACCATCATGACAAGATTTGGTCTCTCATACTTCAGACCAGTTCCTGGAGAAGGCCATCATGTTTAGTAATCTGGAAGGTCAATGAAAAAGAGGAAGATCCCAGTTAGATGGATTGGTACAGTGGCAGCAGCAATGGACTTAAGTATAGCAATGTCTGTGAGTGGTCAGGACAGGACAATGTTTCATTCTGTGGTGCATAAGGTCACAATGAGTCAGAATTGACTAAAAAACACCTAACAACAATCAAATGGGAGCAGATAATTACTCAATATTTCATTGTGTTTTCATATTTCATCATGTCTTTTTAAAGTGGTAGATGAGCAGTGAAGGATAGTTGTACTCCAGAAATTCATGGTTGAACTTAAGAAATCCATCTCAGTAAATCAAGGTATTGACTTCAAACTAGAGTACAAGTAATTCTACACACACATTTCCATGGACGAGTGCATATAGAAAAGCCTTTAGCTTTCATTTCTGTGTTATATGGATCATATACATATATTAATTTGAAAGGGAGACTAATATATATTGATCATGTTGTATTTGATAGGCCCTGTATTAATTTTACTTAATAAGGTAGAATAATAAAACAAACTAAAAAGGTAGTAGACATCAATAATAGTACAAAAAAATTCTATCCACATATTTCCATGGAAATATTGATACCTTTTCTGCTCCAATTTCATAGTAAAAATAAAATAGGGTTTTCTTGAAAAATACGGAAAAAGTTCAGGATTAATACAAAGAACTATCAGGCTTGAGCAGTAATTAACAAGGTAGGAAAAAGCATGTCTTCTGTGTGAGGTGGTAGAATACTCATACAGTGAACAGCCCTTCCTTTTGTATTTTTACTTAATATGACAGTATGGAAACAATTCCCATGCTTTGCATTTACTTTGTGAATAGATGATTGATCCATGGATCGCTTTAACAACCTCATAGAGTGATTCATGTGGCAATTCTTTCTTCTTTCTAATTTTATCATGCTTATCTATATAACATCCTTAAATGCCTACCATAAACCATATCTGTGTACACATGCCTGAAATCAAGGAAATCACAAAAAAGGAATGATAGTTGCATGTAGCATTGAGTAAGTTAGGTTAATTCATCACATAAAATCATTGGCTCTAAATAGGATTGACTTTGTTTTCTCATGCAATTACCTTTTCTAAAAACAAATAAAGAAATTGAAGTCTATTCCTTAATCTATGTAAACATCCCACACAATAATTGGTACAAGCAGTCTGTAATGCTGAGTTAAAGCATCTCAACAGGAGGGACCTATGGAATTTCCTCTGACAGAACAATTTGGTTAGTTACTAGACAACAATTCTAATGCTTTCTCCATATGCATTATAGCCACATCAACCTCCCACTGATATCAATGCAATTCTTAGAATTAGAGAGAAAGATGCTTCTAATTTCAGACACAAATTCTTCATTGTTTAAGTAACAACACAGGCTATGAGTAAGCATTTTAACAAATCAGAATAATGAAGCAATATCAAAGAGTAATAGACATCAAACTAGAATGCATACAATTATATTAACATACTTCTATGGAAGAACGTAATATGAAAAAGTATTTAACTTTCATTTCTATATTATTTAGATCATGTTCTTGTGTACCTTCAAGTTGGTTCTGACTCATAGCAATCCTGTATATGGTTTCTGAGGCTATAAATCTTTAAGGGAGGAGAAAACCACATCATTCCTCTGTAGAGCAGCTGGTGGATTCAAACTGTTAACCTTGTGGTTAACAGACCAACACATAATCCACTTTACCACAATCAAGCTATGTATATAGATCATTAACATATTATTTATAAGGGAAAGTGAATATTTATCAGTTGTACATTATACACTAGGACCTGTGTTAAAGACATAGAATAGCTCAT
Source organism: Chrysochloris asiatica (assembly GCF_000296735.1). Lineage (NCBI taxonomy): Eukaryota > Metazoa > Chordata > Mammalia > Afrosoricida > Chrysochloridae > Chrysochloris > Chrysochloris asiatica. The sequence goes on along the minus strand of NW_006408545.1, from coordinate 9,799,607 downwards.
TTAATTTCCAGAGTTACACAATTAGGCTGTTGTAACCATCTTTATTTGTGAATAAAGGTAATGAAATCTAAAAAAATAAAAATAAAAATGTTTGCAAATGGCCTAATGTTACACAACTAAAAAGGCCCAAGGGCACATATGAAACACAATTGTCTGCATGCAAAGCACCTTGATCTTATACCATGTCATGCTGGTGTTATACAGCATGATGACACTTTCAGCTCCTGCAAAGATTTAAAGCCTTGGAAACCTATAAGGGTCTATATTAGTCAGAACTGACTGGAAGGCTCTTAATGACAACAACTGGTATATAAGGGTCAATATAATGGTTAAATTTCTTTCCAGTGTTTCTAAGTATGCACTATTTTTTATACTAAATAAATTGCTTATTTTATATGCAGGAAATGTCAGCAGTTTATTTTTTTTAATGTGTCCTGTTACTTTTATTTTTCTAAATATTTTCTATAGGCAATTATCAGGTTATAAATGATTCATATTTATCTTGCTGCAGTAATTATGCATTACGGTGCTAATTTTTTTCTTTAGTAATTTCCACACGGAATTTTTAAATATGTCACAGACAAATATTACCACATGGGATTATTTATTAGTAGATACAAAGTACTTAGTAAATACATATTTTTCGTTTGGTAATACATGTATATTATAATTATACAGAGATATAAAGTAAGAAGGTACTTATTCGCTGTACATTAATTTGCTCTAATGAGGAAGGAAAATTCATATTTGAACCATAAATGAATTTTTTGTTGTGGTTAAGTGCATCAAGTATGTTCCAGCTCATAGCAACACTATGCCATCTTCACAATCTTTATACTTGAACCCACTGCTGATGCCACTGTGCCAGTGTATTTAGTTGGGGATCTTCCTCTCTTTTGCTGACCTTCACTTTATTAAGAATGATGTACTTCTCCAGATAACATGTCCAAATTATGAAAGATGAAATCTAGACATCCTGGCTTCTAAGGAGTATTCTGGCTGTAATTCTTCTAACACAGAGTGATTTGCTCATCTGGCAGTCCACGGTACTTTTAATATTCTTCTCCAACACCATAACTCAAATGCATCAGTCTTCCTTATTTATCATCTAACTTTCACATGCATATGAGGCTATCGAAAATACCATGGCTTGGGTCAGGTGCACCTTCTTCCTCAAACTGACACTTTATTCTTGAACATGTTTAAGAGATACTGTGCAGCAGATTTGCCCTAAAAACAACACGTTGTTTGATTATTTTTTTTTTACCTTTTTATTATGAATTGAGTGAAGGTTTATAGACAAGATCATCCATTTTGCATTCTACAAATCATACGCTTGTTTTTTCTCAATGCTTACAAGCCCTTCATTGGAACAATAGTTGTCCCATTTCTTCCCCTGTCTTCCATCTTCATTCCACTCATCTTCCCATGCCTTCTCACCTTTGTCCTTAGGTACAAGCACTCCCTTTGATTTTGACTGATTGACTGCTACTTCCATGACAGTTTATAGTGGATCCAAGTAAAAATGAAATTTTTTACAACCTCAATTTTTATTCCATTTATCGTGATGTTATTTATTGGTCCAGTGGTGAGGATTTTGTTTTCTTTATATTGATCTTCATCAGTAAGATTTTTAAGTCCTCTCCATTTTCAGCAAGCAAGGTTTTATCATATGCATATTACAGGTTGTTAATGAGTCTTCCTCCAATCCTGATGCCATGTTCTTCTTCATATATGGGGGAAAGCAACAACAACAACGAAAACAGCACATCAAGTTGTGCCTGTTTTTATTGATGACTTCCATCCATTTTCCCTCCATGACACAGAAAGTAAGGATGTCTGTCTAATGAGGCTCCAGTGCTATCATGTTGTAGGTAAAATTGTATCATTTGCCAGAAAATAATTCAGTGTTAATGGAACTATACTTGTATTCATTCCTTTTATGTATCTTACTCACACTTATGTGCAACAGTGATTATTGGCAAAAAGAACAATGTTTCTGTGATGTGTTGGTTATTAAGCTCTTACTTAAATATTTTCCATTTTTCATTTATGCACATGCCAGGATGGCACTTCCTTGACCCTACTAAGTTACAGTGATCTCACATTTCACATTAGCCAATGTTGTGTAAGTGAGAGAGACCTGACTCACTTCCAAATGAGGACTTAAAAATTAGCACACTACTTGCCTTGAAGATTTTACCATTATATTGTCAGTTATGCTAATCAGTAATTGAGAAATACTGTAACCAATATGATATGGAGAAAAATTCAAGGGAGTTGACATACAAACAGTTCCAAGGGTTTCAAACTTGTCTTCCGCCATATGAATTCTGTGACCTTGGGCAAATTACACATGTTGTTGCATTTAATTTTCTTTTTTTTTTCCCCCACTTTTACTCAAGGAGCTCTGGTAGCGTAGTGGTTATGAATCGGGCTGTGAACCTTAAGGCCAGCGGTTCGAAACTACCAGCTGTTCCGCGGGAGAAAGATGAGGCTTTCTGCTCCTGTAAAGATTTATAGCCTTGGAAACCCTGTACAGGGTTGCTATGGGTCGGAACCGACTCGAAGGCACTTAACAACAACAACAACAACAACAACTCAATAATAAAGATGATAATAGTATCCACATTAGATAGTTGCAGGGATTCAATAAAATACCTAGAATGTCTGGATTTAAATAAAAGCATGATCCATTTTCTAATATAAATCTGAACGCATTAACCTGGTTGATTATTCTTGAAGAATAAATTTCAAATGTGAGCCTACTTATATCCTCTCTGTACCAAGTTTAAACCATGTATATACTTCAAGACAATGATTATATGATTATAATGAGATGAGTATGACTCATTAAAACATGATCATTGCAAGTAGAAAGTATTTAGAAAGAAGCAACAATTCATTTTTAGCATGCATTGACAACCATACCAGCACTAAGATGGAGTGGCCTTCCATATAGTATCTGAGAGATCCATATATAGATCTCAGCCTGCCACCTAATCCATCATAGAAATTTAACATGAGCAAGTAATACATCTTTGATACTTTAAGCCATTGAAATGTGGGTGTCATGTGTTAATCCAGTATAATCACATTTATCCAGAATGATAGATTAGCAAAATATTTATTCAGAAATATAAGATGAATTTCACTCAGCAACTATATCTAAGGTACCTACCCTATGCTTGTCACAAACCCAGAGCACTCATAAACCCAAGCAACAAAACTTTCCTTATGGAGATTACATTTTTATGTGGAGACAAAAAACAACTGTAAGCATAAGTAGTGACCATTATGATATTCTAGATGTGTTATTGTTGTTGAGTGCCATTAAGATGAATGAGTCCATGTTATAGTGAGCCTATGGAGCAAAGTAGAACTGCCGCATAGAGTTTCCTTGGTTTATGATCTAGAAAACATCTTATAGAAAGTTCAAACTGCTCTGAAGGTATTGGTCAAACACAAGGCTCTTGGACTGAGTAAATTAAAATTGAGATGTTTCAAAATACAGATGCAATGCTAGAAATGCTCACTCCTCTATGCCAAAAATTTGGAAGAACACTACCTGTACAATTAACTAGTAGAGATCCATATGTTTGCACATTCCAAGGAAAGTGATGCAAAATTTTACACTCAAGTAAAGTTCTATTAAAGATAATTCAGAAATTATTGTAGAAGTACAAAAGTGAGTTGCAGAAATTCAAGTCAAAGTCAGTAGAGGACAAGGATAAAAAATATAAAATATAAAGTCAAATGGATCTTGACTAAAAGCAGGGGCTTCAAACCATGTTTACCTGTGTTTTATTGACTATTCAAAAGAGCTATATTGTGTGGATCATAAAAATTATTGATATTATTGGGAAGAGTGGAATTTCAGAACATTAAATAGTGAAATCATGTTTGGTAAAATGGAGGGCCAAAGAAAAAGAAAAAGACCCCAACGCGATGGATTGGCATAATGGTAGCAGCAATGGGCTCAGGTGTAGCAATGAGTGTGAGGTTGGCCCAGGATGGGGCTGTGTTTCATTCGGCTGTGCATATGGTTGCTATGAGTCAGTACAAACTTGATGGCACCTAAGAACAGCAACAAATTGTATTCAGGTGTAACCTGTATATAGATCAAAAGGCAGAACAAGGGGATGATGCATGGCTTAGAAACAAGAAAGTTGTGTGTCACGGTAGACTTATTTTACTGTATTTAACCAATCTATGCTGAACAATTAACTCAAGATGCTGATGTATGTGAAGAACTCAACAACAGCATTAGAGAAAGGCTCTTTAACAAACTGCGCATGACACAACCTTGCTTGCTGAAAGCAAAAAGAACTTGAAGCACTTACTGATTTTTAAGAAAAGACTACATTTGCTTTATGAGTATGGATTATACACCTCAGCATAATGAAAATACAAATCCTCACTGTACCAATAACAGCATCATGAAAAATGGATAAAAGATAAACATTGTAAAAAAAAATAAATAAAGATAAATGTTGTCAATGATTTCATTTTACTTGAATCCACAATCAATGGCCTTGGAATCAGTAATTAAGAAATCATATGATATATTGCATTGGGCAGCATTAGCAAGAATGTTCCCTAGAAGCAAAGATGATGAGACTTCAGCTTATTACTTTGAACAATGCATGATAAGGGACCAGTTTCTGAAGCAGAGAAATACACCTGGTAAAGTAGAGGTTGACAACAACCAATAAAGACCCTCAGTGAGATAAATTGACATTGTGGCTGCAATAATGGGTTCAAACATAGCATTTTTTTTGGTCATTACTGAAGGACTGGTCAGTATTTTATTCTGTTGTACAGAATCTTCTCCACAGCACCTAACAACAATACAATCTTTATAGAAACAGAAAGGCAGGCATTTTTCTTTTAGAGCATCTGGTTGGTTCAAATTGCTGACCCTTTTGTTAACAGCTGAATTGTCAATCTTTGTGCTCCTACTGCTCTGCAATGTGATAATGTTAAGGAAAACACATTAGAGCAGAAGAGGAGTCAGGAGTGCTAGGGATAGGGTGGGTTTGAATTTTAGATAAGGTGTTTAGAGCATGTCTCATTTAAAAATCACATTTGTGAGAAAACTTGGAGAAGCGTATACTAACTTAAAGTGACCCAAGAGTAACTGAGGTTGGTGGATTGGAGGTGATGAATTGGTCATTGTTGTCATTAAATGTAGTCAAGTCTGTTCTAACTCGTATCGACCCTGTATAGGGTTTCCTAGGAGTAGCTGGTGGGTTTGAATAGCTGACCTTGTTATTAGTCATACTCAAAATGAAAAACAAATAAAATAAAATGTGGATTTAGAATACTACTGGAAAATAATTTCAATAGATGTTGAGTTTTGCTATAATTTTGTTGTTGTTGTTGTTGCACAAGAACAATCGGTTTCTTTTGTAATCTAAAGCAGTTAATTCTAAATCCTTACCTGAACTAAAAACAAAATATATAGGCTTGTGTTGTAACCATGATCTAGTACATTTCCATTGCATTTATCATTGCTTCTCCTGGGCTTGAACTGGAGAAAGCTGTAGAAATTATAGTGACTTTAAAATTCTTACCTTAAAGAGTCAAAAATAACATCCACAGTAAAATGCCAAATAGATTGAAATCAATTTGCAACACTCTAAGTGTAGGTATGTATTTGTATATAATTCATATTTATAGACAATTCACACAAACACATGCATATTTGTCATATTCATATATATCTTTAAATATTCTGGCATTTGCTATATAATATCTTGGCCAATATCAAGTTACAGTTGACTAGGTTTATAGTTAACTGAGGTGCCACCTAAAATTTCTGAACTTCTTAAACTACAGCATGATCATTTTTTCTGATATAAAACTAAATTGCATGAACCTAGCTGATCTGGTGTGGCACTGTAGATTAATCACTGGACTGCTAACCACATTGACAGTTCAAACCTACTAGTCATGCCTCAGAAACGCTGTACAGCATTTCTATGAATTGGAATCAACTCAACAGTATGTAGAAATAACAAGTTAACCTTATGAATTCTTCAAAGGAATAATCTAAAAAACATGTGAAACATTTATTCTTATAGATTCTCTAACTCTTTATATCCATACATTCATATATCTATAACAATTAAAACAATTATAATTCTGATAAAGAATTTTATATAAATTATAACCTAATATTTTATCCTAGCCTAAGTAGCTTTTATATTGAAGGAATGATGGAATAAACATGCAATTTTCATTTCACAAATATCCCCAGTTCTTCAGTAATTCAAATCATAGCTCTTGGACTTGAGTTTCTAAACATCATCCTTCATCATTTGTTGTTGTTAAGTGCCATTGAGTCAGTTCTGACTCAAAGCAACCCTGTATAGGGTTCCTAAGGAGTGGTTGATGGGTTTGAAACCACTGACCTTAAGGTTAGCAGTTCAGCATTTAACCTACAGCACTACACCGGGACTCCTTTATCACTAAATGTTTCCAGTTTATTAAGTGGAAGGAAAAACAAAACAAAAACAACACTTTAACAGACTATCCTTTTGCCTGTTCATCCAAATTCAGATTGTCAGTACTCAATACAGGGGTCAGGGCCTACATTGATTTAGCTCCATCTAGAGTGAGCTGGGAATCAACTAGGGTATTCAGTAAAATTCTATTTACTTTATATCACACTTTTCTAATGACTCTGCTTTCAGAGGCTGACCAGAAGGGATCACAATACCTAATATTGAGGTTAATAATACCACAATATCAGAATTTCAATTAAGAGGCTATTTAGATACCATTATACTTCTCTGAGTAACTTGGTTAAATGTGTTTTTCTTTCAAATGTATTCCTATAGATAAAATGAAAAAGAGTTTGAAGGAGAAAAGAATCAGGAAACTGCAGCTTTTTCCTTGGGTTTTCATTTCTCAATTGGGAGAAAAGAGCTACCAGAGAGGTCTGCAACCTTACTCTGCCATATCGTTCACAGTGTCCGTCATAGATCACCTGTGACAAGTATTTAATTCTTTTCCTCACCAGGGACAATGTGCAACCTTCTGCAGGAAGTGAGGTGTTTCGTTTCATTTTAAAGCTGCCAATGATAGTTGTCTTTCTGGCCTTGTAGTAAGCTCCTTTTCGATTTAGTATTCCCAACTTCTTCCTCTAAAGGTTTTGGAAATCACTCCCTATTTAATAATTTCCATGCTGCACCCTTTCAAAAGTCTATGATGCACATGATTCTTCCACTATTATAGGGCCTTGTTCCACATTCCCACAGAGAGCTACAAGGGGCATGTTTGCCTTTGTTTTTGTCAGCTGAACAGAATAAAATATTAGAACATAGTGATTAAAGAGGCAGGACAAATGGGTTTTAGTTATTGGGCTTCTGCAAAGAAACAACCATAGATTAAAATGAACCTGGTCAAACAGTGTTTATAGATGAAGTGCTGAAACATACAAATTATACTCAGTAATAGTTGTTAGGTACAATAATGTGAGTATTCATTCTATCACTAAGAAGGGATTATAAACAGAATTAAATATTGCCTCACATGCCATTTTCCAGATCATTGACTACACAGTATGCCATTGTACTCAGACCACAACATCATCATACAACAATACAGATTGATAACCAGATTGAGCCCTAATTCCTACAAATGGTGTCCATCTTCATTGCATTGGAATTACCACTATAATGTTTATTAAAAATCAGAAATAGCCTCTTCTTTTTTATTACAATTTAAAAGAAGTAAATAAAATTTAATTGTGTGTTGTGTCCTTATTGGAAAGGTATATATATTTTTTTAATGTGTCAATATAGAATATATTGTAGATCTAAATATTTTACTAAGATAATAATTTGACCCCTTGAGACCGAGAAAAGCTGCATTATCTTATTTCTTTCTCACATGTGCCAAAAATGAGCTAAGAAAAACACAATTACAAATAGAAAATAATAAAAAGGTAAAAAATGTTCTTTTTAAATAGATAAGATGGTTCATGTGTAAGCATTAGATAAATTACATAATAATTTAACTCTACAAGTTATAAAATTGCTATCGTATACTGGAAAACTATTTGCATTTATGTTATAGAAGTAAAAACTTGGCACAGGGCAAAATAGAAAAGTTCATAAAATTCTAGATAGATGTCAAGTCACTGCAATAATTTAAATTTAGTTATTCTCCAACTGGGGTGATCTCAACTTATTCAAATTGTTGCAACAGTCTAAGTTATTATCAATGGCAAAGTAAGTTACTTAAAAAAAAAAACCTTAGACAAAGATACTTATTTGTAAATGAATACGTATATCACCAATTTTGGCTGCCTTTCATAACATGATAATTTTTAAAAACTGACATATAGTTAAAAAAATAAATGTAGAAAATAAACACAGGAAATATGTTAACTTTGATATTTGTACTTAGAGGGTAGAGACTTTGTTTCTTTAATTTTATGTGCACTTTATTTCTTTGTGCATTATTTTTGCTCCTTATATACTGAATTGCCAATGAGCATATGAAAAGCTCCAGTAAACTGCATATAATAAGCTAGTTGGAAACTTGCCATGATATCAATAAGAGCCATTTTCAAATTTGCTTTCTTGGTTAAAAATTCTTCAAGAAGTATAAAGTGGCACATTTTCTATCTGTTAGAGTCTGACTGCATTCCTGACCCAGTTATACCAGTATGATATATGCTGGACAGTATTATGGCATTTGTAATAATGTTTTCAAGTGGAACATATCCCTATGGGATATATTTTATGTGTGTTGTAGATATTGAGAAGAAAAGCATTCAGGGGCATGTTACTTAAAGCTGTCGCTAAGAAATAGAGTACAACGGCACTGGGTGAAGTGATACAGATGGACTTATTTCATTTTCCAGTGGAACATTTTAAACTGTCTCGCTCTTAAGAGTCTGTAAATTGTCTAAGCAGGGGAAAAAAGCATCAAGCTGATAAAATCATAAATGGCTTTTCCATCATCGCTGAAACTCTAATTTTCTTGCTTATTGCTTGAGTTGATAAAACAAATAAAAGAAGGAATCTCAGAGAGAGATTTCTTTAATATGCAAAATGAATTTCAATGTACTCTCCTGCTGGTATTTTTATGGAAAACCTGACTACATGGTACACATGGAGTGTAGAAATCTGCATTTAGATAGAAATATTATAAACTGCATGGTGTGGTACAAAGTCAGCTTTTAATGGAGATAGCAAAGTGCTGCATCATACGGTTGAGTGGAAAAACACCGCGTGCATAGGTTCTCTGGTCTTCAGTAACCAAGTGCCTGTTTTGCCCAAGAGAGTAGTACATTATGTTGAATCTTTGACAAATATTAATGAAAAAAATATACCAGATAAGTAGGCCTTTCTTCAAGTAAAAATTTGGTGCAATCTATAAAATAGACTTGCAATTTCCTTATTTTTGCCTCTAATATTTTTGTAGCAGAGTGAAGATTGATTCTATTGGAAAATATCCTATCATACTTAGGTGGGATTGACTGTGAAAAACTGAATAGTGCCTAATAGCTATAGGGGGAAAAAAAGGAGTCAGAAATATTTGGTTCTGTTACTACAACTGACTTGGGGGTTGAACAGAAACTTTATCCACCACTCATATGTCAATTTGTTATAATGTAATGGGTTGTGTGTTACTGTAATTATGGAAGCTATGGTACTGGTATTTTTTTTTCTTTTTTATTGTGAACTGAGTAATAGTTTACATGGGAGAATATCAACTTTACACCATCATTTCATTGCAATGGATTATAATCTCCTCTGTGCATCATCATTCAGCAGTATTTTCTTTGTTTCCCTCTGTTTTGTTTTGTCTTTTTTGGGGGGAGTGTGTGGAGTAGGGGAGGGGCTAGAGGGATGTACAAAGAAAAAAGAACTCAGGAAAATATAATAATTTAAACAAGCACAAGGCACATTCTACAAGCCTGCCTCCTGGCCAACAGCACCCAGTCCTTCTCTTTCCATGAGTCTAGAGTCCTCACTTGCTCCCTCTCTCTATATCCTCATCTCTGCTGATATTGCTGCTTCTCTGGATACAGTCCTGCATTCCACTTGTGCTCCTCTCCCTTGATGGTCTTAGGATCCTCTGTTTCTGGACTGTAAGATTAACTACCCCCTTCTGTTTTTGTTACAAAATTTCTACCTTTACGATTGTCACAGTCACAATTAGTCATGATAACAATTACTCACTATTGAATCATAAGATTCCTAACCTCATCTCTTTTCACCAGATATGTCTAGACAAGGTGAAAACTATTCAGTGGGGACTCTATCTTCCCCCACATATTCTTAAAATAAACTCCCTCTTGAAAACTTGTAAACCAGTCACTTCTCTGGTAGCGTAGTGGTTACGAATTGGGCTGCGAACCTCAGGGTCAGCAGTTTGAAACTACCAGCTGTTCTGTGGGAGAATGATGAGGCTTTCTGCTCCTGTAAAGATTTACAGCCTCGGAAACCCTGTACAGGGTCGCTATGAGTCGGAACTGACTCCACAGCACATAACAACAACAACAACAACAACAACATTTTAGGTATCCAATGTCTAAGTTGCCCATCCCTATCTACCCTGTATACAGAGGGATAGGACTGATAATTGATGTGAAGACTTCTTCCCTCTCAGTTGGTATTTTGAGCTACTACATCCTTAAGTATAGGTCAAGTTCATCAAATTGTAGCAATTTAGACTTGTTTCTTTTATATAAAAAATTTTTTTTTTTGTATTAGTATTTTAAAATGCAGCAGATTACCAATGGTGGACAGGTTAAGCAGACCTTCCAAAATAAAACACTAGGAAAGAGGGGAGCTTCATTTCTGAATATTAGGCTACTGAAAATCTTATGAGTAGCAGTGGAATATTGCCAGATATTGCACCAGAAGATGATCCCTTCAGATTAGAAGGAACTTTAAATATAACTGAGAAGAGGTGCCTCCACAAAGTAGAGTTAACTGTAATGGCATGAACAGAGAAAGCTTTCAGGACATTCATTTACTAATAGGACAAAACTCAAATTGAGGAGGAAACAGCTGCAAACATCTACTGATAATTAAGATATGTAATGTACAAAGTATAAATCTAGGAAAATCAACATTGTCAAACATGAAATGGAATGCATAAAGATCAATACCATAGGCATTAATGAATTTTAATGGTCTAGTACTGCCCTGTGAATCAGAGAAACATATGGTTTACTATGCGGAAACAAAAAATTGAAGAGGAATGGCATCACATCCATCATCAAACAGAACATTTTAAGACCTGTCTTGAAGTGCAATGTTGTGTGTTATAAGAGTTCTGATGTGGTGCTATATGATAAGCACTGGACTGTGGACCACTAGGTCAAAAGTTCAAAACCACCAGATGCTCTACAGAAACCCTATACAGCATTGCTATGAGTTGAAATCCACCTGATGGCACCCAACAACAGCAACAACAAAGAAGAGTAAATATCGCTATAATTCAAATTGCTACTATTATTCAAATGAATGCACTAAAGCCAATGATGATAAAATTGAACATTTAACCAACTTCTTCAGCCTGAAATTGATCAAATCTGCAATTAAGATGCATTGATATTTACTGGTGATTGTAATGTAAAGGGTGGCAAGAAAGAGGCAGTATTAGTGTTTGGTAGATATGGTTTAAGTGATAGAAATTATGCATAAGATGATATAATAGAATTGTGCAAAATCAAAGACTTATTCATTGCAAATACCTTTTTAAAGCAACATAAAAGGTGAATGTACACATGGAACTCATGTGATGGAACACAAAGGTATGCAATTGACTACATCTGTCAGAAGAGATGATGGAAAAATCTCAATATCACCTGTCAAAAGATGGCAAGAGGCAGACTGTGGAACAGATGATCAGTTTTTCAATTATAAGTTCAGGCTGAAGATGAAAACAATTAAAAAAAATGCACAAAAGGCAGGTCATATCTTTGAATATCTTCCACCTGAATTTAGAAACCATTTCAAGAACAAATTTGAAGCATTATTCACTTCTGACCAAAGACCAGAAAAGTTGTGAGATGACATCAAGAACATCATACATGAAGAACAACTGGTCATTGAAAGCACAGGAAAGAAAAGATCAAAGTGAATTTCAGAAGACACTCTGAAACTTGCTATTGAGCACAGAAAAGCTAAAGTGAATGGAAGAAATTAGAAAGAAGAAGCGCTGACATAAAAGTTCAAATGGCAGTTTGAAAAGAGAAAGTCAAGCATTATAATGAAATTTGAAAAGAGCAGAAGATAGAAAACAGAAAGGGAAGAACATGCTCCACATTTCTGAAGTTAAAAGAACTTAAAACAAAAAAAACAAAAAATCATGCCTTGAGTTGCAATATTGAAGGATACTATGGGCAAAATATTGAATGATGAAGAAAGCATCAATAGAAGATGGAAGGAATATAGAGAATCACTGTGCAAAAACAAAATCATCAATGTTCAAATATTTACAGTCAATGTTCAAACATTTACAGAGGTAGTATATGATTAAAAACTGAAGAAAGAAGTCAAAGCTGCAAAGGAAGCAATGGCAAAAAACAAGACTCCAGGAATTGATGGGATACAAATTGAACTGTTTCAACAAATTAATGCTTCCTTGGAGGCACTGACTCCCCATTCCCAAGAAATTTGGAAGACAGCTACATAGACAACTGATTAGAAGAGATCCATATTTGTGCCCATTCCAAAGAAAGGTGACCCAAGGGAATGTGGAAGTCATCAAACAATATACTTAGTATCACATGCAAATAAAATTGTAATGAAGATAATTAAAAAACAGTTGCAACAGTATATTGACAGAGAACTACAGGAAGTTCAAGCCAGATTCAAAAGAGGACACAGAACTAGGAATATACTTGCTGACATTAGATAGATCTTGGCTGAAAGCTGAGAATAACAGAAAGATGTTTACATGTGCTTCATTGACTATACAAAACCTCTGACTGTGTATATCATGACAAATTATGGATAGCATTGCAGATAATGGGTATTCCAGAACACTTAATTGTGTTCATAAGGAACTGCCACCACTTACCTGCAAGTTTGTTATACTGTGGTCATTTGCAAGCTGCTGTAAGGTTGGAAGCTATGCCACGAGTATTTTAAATATCAGCAGGGTCACAATTGTGGAGAGGTTTCAACTGAGCTTCCAAACTAAGACAAACTAAATTGGTGATTAAAAGGATACTGAAGATCAAATGATAGAAAACAATCTAGGATACAACTACAGACATGTACTTCACCAGATGGAATACACAGAAATCAAACTGACTACATCTGTGGGAATAGACCGTGGAAAAGCTCCATATATCAGCTAAAACAAGGCCAGGGGCAGAATGTGGAACAGATCATCAATTGCTCACATGCAAATTTAGACAGAAGCTGGAGAAAATTAAAACAAGTCCAAGATAGCCAAAATGTGACCTTGAACATATATCATCTGATTATACAGATTACAAGAAGAATAGATTTGATGCATGACACACTAATGACTGAAGACCAGATAGGTTGTGGGGTGATATCAAGAACATCATACAGGAATAAAGAAGAAAAAAAATCATTGAGAAGATAAGAAAGAAGGAATAAACAAAAATGCATGTGTGAAGAGATTGTGGAATTTGATCATCAACATAGAGATGCTAAAGAAAACAGAAGTGAGGAGGTGAAAGAGCTGAACAGAAAATTTCAAAGGCAGCTCAAGAAGACAAAGTCAAGAATTATAATGAAATGTGCAAAGATCTGGAGTTAGAAAACCAGAACAGGATAATACACTCAGCATTTCTCAAATTGAAATAACTAAAGAAAAAATTCAAGACTCTACTAGAAATATTGATGGATTCTGTGAACAAAATATTGAATGATGTAAAAAGCATCCAAAGAAAGTGGAAAGACTAAACATAGTCACTGTACCAAACAGAAATGATTGATGTTCAGACATTTCAAGAGGTGCCATATGAACAAGAGCCAATGATAATGAAGAAAGAAGTCCAAGGGATATTGAAGGCATTGCCAAAGAACAAGGTACTAGAAATTGATGGAATACAAATTGAAATCCATCAACAAACTGATACAGCACTAGAGGCACACATTCATTCCAGAAAATTTGGAATAAACCTGCTTGACCAATTGATTGGAAGAGATCCATATTTGTTCCCATTCCAAAGAGAAGTAACAAAATTTGAATATCATTGGACAATGTCAATAAATCACATGCAAGTAAAATATTGCTTAAAACAATTCTCAAATAACTGCAACAGTGCATTGACAAGGAGCAGCCCGAGGTTAAGCTGGATTCAGACCAGGGCATGGAACAAGGGCCATCATTGTTGCAGTCAGATGGATGTGAGCTGAAAGAAAGAAGTATCAGAAATACATTCACTTGTGCTTTATTGACTATGCAAAGACTTCTAACTGTGAATTATGGCAGGATGTGTATAACATTGCAGAGAATGGGTATTCCAGAACACTTAATTGTGCTCATGAAGAATCTGTACATAAACCAATAGGCAACTATTCAAACAAAACAAGGTGATAATGAATGGTTTAGAATAAGGAAAGGTGTGCATCATGGTTGTACTTCTGACCATAGTTATTCAATGCATATGCTGAGCAAATAATCTGAGAAATTGTATTATATGAAAATGAATGTGCCATCAAGATTGGAAGAAAACTCATGAACAAGCTGCTATATGTAGATGATATAATCTTGCTTGCTGAAAGTGAAGGGGGTATAAATTACTTACAGAGAAATGTCAAAGACCACATTCTTTAGCATGTGAAGAAAGCAAAAATCACCACAGGACCAATAAATAACAACGTGATAAATGGAGAAAAAAAGTTGTAAAAGACTTCATTTTGCTTGGATCCACTATCAACATTAATGGAAGCAACATTCAAGAAATCAAACGACATATTTTATTAGACAAATCTGCTGCACAAGACCTCTTTAAAGTGTTCAAGAGCAAACATATCAGTTTGAGGACTAATGTGTACCAGTTCCATGCCACGGTATTTTCAATATCCTCCTATGCATGTGAAAGTTGAACAATGAATAAGGAAGAATGTAGGAGAATTGGCGCATTTGAATTATGATGTTGAAATATAATATTAAACGTTCATGGACTGCCAGAAGAACAAACAATTCTGACTTGAAAGAAGTACATCCTGAATGTTCCTTATAAGACAGGATCACGAAACTTCAGATTTCATACTTCGGCATGTTATCAGGAGAGACCAGTCTTTAGAAAAGGGCATCTTGCTTGGTATATGGAGTGACAGCAGAAAAGAGGAAGACCCCCAATGAGGTGGATTACTCCCATGACAGCAGTAATGGGCTCAAGCATAGCAATGCTTATGAGGATGGTACAGGATCAGGCAATATTCTGTTCTGTTGTGCTGAGTCAGAACGAACTAGATGTCACCTAACAACAACAAGAAGGAATTTTACCATTCCTCAGTGGCTAAGACTTTCCATGTAAAGCTATAAATGCTTCTCACTTCTATGTCATGGGTGTAGAAGGGAAAATAAGTTAATATATGTGCTGTTTTTAGATGAGGTGAAGTCAGTTCCAACTCACAGCAACCCTATTGTACAACAGAATGAAATATTAGCTATTCTTACACTATCCTCACAATCATACTGTATTTGAACCCACTGTTGCAGATACAACGTCAATCCTTCTCATTCAGGATTTTCTTCCTTTTCATTGACCTTCGGCTTGTCCAAGTATGATGTGCTTCTCCAGGGACTGGCCCCTTTTGAAAACATATTCAAAATATATGACATAAACTTTCACCATTCTCACTTCTAAGAAACATTCTTGCTGTACTTTTTCTAAGACAAATTTGTTTATTCATCTGGCAGTTAATAAAATATTCTACACTTTGAGACAACACAGTCATTCAAAAACATCAATTCTTCTTTGGTCTTCCTTATTCATTGTCCAGCTTTTGCATTTATATGAGATGGCTGAAAATGCTGTGGCTCCAGTCAGGTGTACCTTAATCCTCAAACTGATATCTTCTTCTTTTAACATTTTATAGAGGTTTATTTATTTATTTATTTATTTATTTATTTATTTAGCAGCAGATTTGTACAGTGCAGTATATCATTTGATTTGTTTACTGATTCTTCCATAAGCATTGATTGTGGACCTAAGTAAAATTAAATCCTTGACAATTTCAATCTTTTCTCTGCTTATCATGATGTTGTTTATTGGCCTAATTGTGGAATTTTTGTTTTCTTTGCTTTGAGATGAAACCATACTGAAGGCTGTAGTCTTTTATCTACACCAGTAAGTGCTTCAAGTCCTCTTTACTTTCAGCAAGCAAGGTTATGTCATATGAAAATTGCATGCTGTTAATGAGTATTCCTCCCATCTTGATGTTACATTTTTCTTCATAGTCCAGCTGCTCAGAGTATTTGCTCAATGTACAGATTGAATGACTGTGGTGAGAAGATACAACCTGACACACATTTTCTGATTTAAAACTATTCAATGTCTACTTGTTCTCTTCAAAAGACTGCCTCTTGATTTATGTACAGGTTCTACATGAGCATAATAAGTGTTTCTAAATTCACATTCATCACAATGTTATCCATAATTTGTTATGACCCACACAGTTGAATGCCTTTGCACAGTCAAGCAGACACATGTAAACATCTTTTTAGTATGCTTTATTTTCAGCCAAGATCCATCTGACCATATCCTTTCTTTAACCTCGTTTAAAATTTGGGCAGCTCTCCTTCAATGTATTGCTACAACTACTTTTGAGTTTTGTACATAAAATCCTTAAATATTGCAATTCAAGACTTGACTATTTTCTTCAGTTCTTTCATCTTCAGAAATGTCAAGTGTGTTTTTCCCTTTTTGTTTTCTTACTCAAGATCTTTGCAAATTGTATTCTGTTTTCACTGCTGTTCTTTGAAATTGTCTGTTCAGCTCTTTTACTTCATTATTTCTTCTAGTCATTAGCTTCTCTAGTTCAAGAACAAGTTTCAGAGTTTCTTCTGGCATCCATATTGGTCTTTTCTTTCTTTCCTGCATTTTAATGACTTTTTGTTCACTTCATGTATGATGTCCTTGATGTTATTCTACAACTTATCTGTGTTCTTCCGTCACTAGTGTTCAAAGTATCAAATCTGTTCTTTAGATGGTCTCTAAATTCATGTGAGATGTGCTCAAGGTCGTACCTTGTTTGAGTAAGTGTATAATTGAATGAAAATAATTAAATCAGAAGAATAAATAATAATTAAATATTTTTTTTCAGAAAACATTTGATATTTCAACCATTTTTATGATGCAAATCATCACCACTATCCCTTTCCAAATCTTTTTCTTGTGCCCCCCCCACCTTTCTTTTCCTTTTTTTCCCCTTCTTTGCTTTCCCTGATTTTATTTGTGGGAAAGTTTCCAATAGTTTGCCCTTATGATAAAATAAACATTTTACATACATCGTTTTCTTTCCAATATATGAAAAACAAAAATCAGACAGAAAATAAGAAGAAAACAATATCCTTTCCCTGTCCCTTTTCTTTTTAACTGCCTACTCCATTATCCAAATGTATCTACACTCTATCCAGTGAATACTTCTCTCTTCTCTCACACCCCTGGTAACCATCATAGAAATTTTATAGTAGAATGAAAATCTTTCCTGGACTTTTTTTTTTACAGTACTGGTCTCCTGTAATTTCTGTCCCTTTGAGAGTGATTAATTTCACTCAGCCTAACTCAAACTTTGGACACCTTGTGTGGCACCGTAAGATGAGCACTAGACTGTGAACCACAAGGTCAGTGGTTCCAGCTCACTAGCTGCTCCTTGGATACCCTATACACGGTCGCTATGAGTTGGAACCAAGTTGATGACACACAAAAACAACTCAAACTTTATGTTGGAGTTCAATATCAAAGTATTTAAATGCCAACAAGGTTAACAATGGTGGAAAGATTTCAGCAGAGCATCCAGAATAAGATTAGTAAGAATGGTCTGGTAATTTATGATATGGCTTCAAACGTTCTTGGGAAAATGGATTTGAAAGAGAGTAGAGTTTTTCCATGAATTTTATGAAGCCCCCTCATGTTTCCACAAATCAGCCAATGGATCTTCATGGATTACAACACACTAATGTGCTTGTTTTAAACCAATCATCAGGAGGGTTTGATTGCTGAAGGAGGATATAATAATTGGCAAAGTGAAGGAGGCTCACAGTAAAATGGATTAGCACAATAGCCACAGAGACAGACTTGAACATGCTGGTAATTGTCAGGAGTAAGAAGAGAATTGAACTGTCTTATTTTTTCTATAAGTTAGAATTGGTTCAACAACAGCAATCTATCTAATAAGATCATAACAAATAGAAAATAATCAATGACAAAAACATGCACTATCCTCTCTTTTAAAAATCTCATCCAGTGGAAGAAAAAAATTATGAAATCACATAATTCCACAGGAACTAAGGTACAATGCATGCATGAATGAGTGAATAATACCTGATTAAGTGGCTGGATGAAAACTGAAATTTAAATCTGTAGGGTCAGGAACTGAGAAGTTAAGCTAACTGTCCCCAGAAAACCCTACAAAGCTCAGAAGTTAGAGGCAGCAGGTGACATTTGAGTGCAAACATGTACGGGTTGGAAATAGAAGGTCTGACTGGAAGTCTGTCAAAATCATTTGGATGCTCTACTTCCTAGCCATAACAAAGACTTGGTAAGTCCCCATCTTAAAGATGAAATCTGAAGACCTCTGCATTGGGAACACAAAATTTGCTGAAGGTGGAAGGGTTTTACAGAAATTCGGGTTAGCACATGAAAGTACACATAAATGAAAAATAGTAAAACCTTTGGAAGGATTTTAATAAATCTTCACTTTCCGTAGTAAAATTTCCATAATAATTCTGAAAATGACAATGTATGAAGTCTTATAACCTGCCAGGAAAACAAACAAATCTGTCTTGGAAGAAGTACAGCCAGAATACTCCATAGAAGCAAGAAGGAGCAGGAGGGACCAATCCCTGGACAAGGGCATCATGTTTGGCAAAATGGAGGGTCAGCAAAAAAAGAGAAAATCCTCAACAAGACCCTGCAACTGACCCAGTGACAAAGGCAGTGGACTCAAAGGTAACAGTAGTGTGAAGATGGCACAGAAGTGGATGGTGTTTGGGTCTATTGTACCTAGGGTCTTTCTGAGTCAGAAATGACTTGACAGCACCTAACAACAGCCATTATAAGCTCCTTATTTGGTTACATGCAAGCCATCACAATAAAGAAAAATCTGCAAAGTAAAGCAATTAAAATTGACAAAAGCCTCTGATATGTAAAAGAAATAGGAGCAGTGAATTGCTCTGTTTCTTTATAATCTTGTTTAATTTTTTGACTTTTAAACTATTTGCGTGCATAATCGGAGAAAATAAAAACTAAATTCAAATTAAAAATAATTAAAAAAAAACTGATAACAAAGTTTTAAAAAAGAGTTCGTATGCTAAACCAAATTAATATAAGAACAGCAGTTTGATATATTCAGAAATGAACATTAAAAGGTATACATGCAGAATGTAAATGTTCTGAAAAAATATTTTAGCAAGCAAAATGTAAATGGATTTCTCCAAGATTGTAAATTGTGTTTTTCTTACTAATTGTTCTTCCTTCCCACTATTAGCAATTTATTAATTTAATTTTTAACCAGGACACAGTCTGTCTGATTTGGCTTAACTCTGAGTTTGCTGCTTCATTCAACCTCAAAGTAATTAAAAGAAGAATCATGACAGAAAAAGGCCATTTTGGAGTAAGTCAGACATATGGTTAACTTCGAGTTCCTGATATAAATAAATTTCTTGCATTGACAACACCTCAGTTCTGTACTAAAAAGAAAAAGGTATCCAGAGGGTTATATAAATATGAGATATAGGGTTGGTTTGAAGACTTCTTTTATAAAGCTTAAAATAAATAAGATAATGCAATAAGACATCTTAAAGATGTTTTCCAAATACCAATCTCTTTGGAAATGTAATGTGGTCTTGGATCAATTATTTTGACTAAAAAGGGAACTATCACAGAACTATTGTTTGTTGTTGTTGTTGTTGTTGTTAGGTGCCATCGAGTCAGTACCAACTCATAGCAACCCTATGCATAGCAGAATGAAACACTGCCCGATCCTGGGCCAACCTCACTACTGTTGCCACGCTTGAGTCCATCAATGCTGCCACTTGGCCAATCCATCTCTTTGGGGGTCTCCCTCTTTTTCTCTGACCTTCCACTTTCCCAAACATGATATCCTTCTCCAGCGACTGGTCCCTCCTGACAATATGTCCCAAGTATGAGAGACAAAGTTTGGCCATCTTGGCCTCCAAGGAGCGCTCTGGCTGTACTTCTTCCAAAACAGATCTATTGGTTCTTTTTGCAGCCCATGGCACTTTCAATATTCTCCTCCAACACCATAACTCAAAAGCATCAATTCTTCTACGGTCTTCCTTATTCACTGTCCAGCTTTAACATGCATATGAGGTTATTGAAAATACCATGGTGTGGGTCAGGCACATCTTAGTCCTCAAGCTGAAATCTTTGCTCTTCAACACTTTAAAAAGGTCTTATGCAGTAGATTTACCAAATGCAATACGTTGTTTGATTCCTTGATTGCTGTTTCCCTTTTTGGTGACCAAATATTGCAGATTTTTCACTGGCAGTCAAATGTACTTTTGCTACCACCTCATTTTATTTTAAGTTGGAGTCCTTGTGTGATGCTGTGGGTTAATGCTGCTGGACTGCAAAGTCGGTTTGAACTGCAAGGTCAGCAGTTCAAGCTCACCAGCCGTTCCTTGGAAACCCTATACAAGGTTACTATGGGTCAGAACAATCTCGACGACACTTAACAACAACAATGTATATAAATAAGGTTTCAGAATCTTTGTATATTCCAAAAATGTCTTCCTGAAAAAATCACTAGACATACTTTAAAATATAGTTATATTCATCATTGTCCAGTGTCTAATCATTAAAAGTAATGCAGTCATTGCAAAAGGCATGCTTTGGACTTTCTGGAGTCCTGGCTTTCCAAAGGTTAAAGGATAATTGAACTCAAGCTGAATTACTAAATGTAACACCCCTGGAATCCTGGTGTGGCTCTGTGGGTTAATGCGCCACACGGCAAAGCCATTTGAACTGCAAGGTCAATGGTTCTAGCTCACCAGCTGCTCCTCAGAAACCCTATACAGTGTCGTTATGGGTCATAATCGACTCAACAGCACTTGCAGCAACTTAACAACTATATGTACCATTGATTCAGAAGATACATCTAGGGAGTACAGGCTAATAGCTATTACTTTACTCAGCTTTCAACTTTGTATTTCTTGCTGTACTGATGTTGAATGTTATATACTTAAGAAAGACATATCTCCCTAAGCTTTTATTCTCTAATCAGGAAAAAAATAGTTGTTGCTGTTGTTGTTAAGTGCTGTTGAGTCAGTTTCTACTCATAGCAATACAGTATGGGATTTCTGAGGAACAGCTAGTGCATTTGAAGCGCTGATTTTGTGATTTTGGGTCCTGCGTTTAGCCCAAAGTGCCACACCAGAACTCCTATATTATGAAAATAGCATCAATTATATTGTGCATGTTTGAAACATCTCAGATTTTGTAAGAGGAAACTTGAAAAAAAATCACTAATATTAAATATGTAATATAAAAAGCAATCTTCATTTTTTAGATATTAATCTAGTGGACAGTTGCTTTTTCTATTGCATATTTAAAACGCACTGCAAGAAATTATTTTTAAACTTGAAACATGATAAAATGTGTTAGACTTATGAAGCATATTATGAAATTAAAAACACATCCTCGTGTTTGAGTGTATATTCCTAGGTGTGAGGGATGAAGTATGGCATCAGTGTGAGAGGGCTTCAAAACCTTCATGGAAATTTTCCATCATCTTTTAATTCCATTTTCCCACGAACTTTTTTAAGCCCCTTCACGTATCTACTAGAGAAAAGTAAAAAAGAAAGAAAGATGGACATAGTTTAATATTATAGACATTTACAACTAGATAGCCTGGCTTCCTGTTTTGGATACTCAAGCTGCCTTCCCAGAGTTCATTATATCAGCCAGACTCTTCAATTAAACTGCTAACAGTGATAATTCTGAATGCCATCTTAGTCTATTGTGAGAATTTTGTTCACCCTTATTATCATTGGATCTTATTTTATTAAGGATAACAAAATAAGCATTTATCCCCTCATTACTCATACTTAAATAACAACAAAAATGCTCTGGAATTTGCTATATGACTTCTAATATAAATGGGTACCAGTATAACAAGGCTACTCTTTTTAGAGAATTAGTAGAATGAGCAAGTTTATTGATATAATTTCTGTCATAACCTGCCACAAGGATTTCTTTAAAAATGACTTCATTCATTAGTAATAGGAAGAGGTTTTAGACATAATCTAATTAGATTTTTTTTTTTTTTTTTTTTACCAAATCACTCTAGCCTATTTCATTAAATTTCCTTTCGTGTTAATGCAGAAGTTCAGTAATAACTATGACTGTGATGGATTAATGACTGATAATTTTTCAAGTTAATATTGGCAAACTGTAGTCAGAGACCTGCATTGTTGCTATTCATCTCTGTTCTCTGGCATATTGAATGTAAGCAAACTTGCTTCCCTTTGCTCTGTTTAATGGGCTGGAAGGTATTGACCTGGACCCACAGCTTGCTCATTTCCGTGATTGATGTATCTCCACTTAAATAGTGTAGATTCTTTTGCAGTTTGTGTTGCAATTGAGGTTAGATTTAAAATAGCCCTGACATATCATTAATCTTTCAGCTCATACTTTAGATTATATGAACATGGCAAAACTAACTATAATGGAGAGAAATCACATTTGTTTACCCAATACAAATCTACCTTCAAGAGAGGAATTCTCAACAGGTTAGAATTTTCAAAGAATAAATGTCTATTATTTTGCTTTGAAAGTGAGAGTCAATTAAATATTGCAGACATTTATTAGTAATCCAATGAAATTAAGAATGTTGAACAAATATGAATCCCAATTTGTAAAATGTCTACCATATCATAGTTTGTATTTTGTATTTTAAGTCACAAAGAAACATATATATTTTGTTTAAATCTGGCAGTTATACTACTAAATCTTTTATTTAAACTATGACACTTTTGTCTCTGTGAATGATGCATTGGAGTACTAGAGACTCTGAAGAGAGAAAGGCCAATCAGGAGGCTATTACAGTGTTCCAGTTAAGTAGGGAATGATGATGAAAAATGATGCAGTACGGAACTATGGAGAAACAGAGAAGGAATTGAATGAAAGGGAGTTTTGCTCCTGTCGTTAAGAGTGGTCAAGTCAATTCCAACTCACAGTGATCGTATTTAGGGTTTTCAAGGAGCAGCTGATTGGTTTGAACCATCAACCTTGCAGGTAGCAGTCCAGTGCTTATCCTATAGTGCCAAACCAGGATTCCAAAAGGGAGTTTAGGCGAACAAAAATAGTACTTAAAAATCATATGATCATTTGTCCTTTAGTTTACATGGGTAGAAGTGAGGAGGAGAAAGGGGCTGGCAGGTGAGGTTGGGGAGGAAAAGGAGAATGTGAAGGATAACTCTGATCAGACTATTTTATGCAATTAAAATGATTGTTGTTTTTGTGAAGTACTGTTGAGTTGATTCCGATTCAAAAAAGGTTATATCAAATGTCATCAGTGTCCACATGTGCATCTGGTGCGGCTATTTTAAGAAAGAAATATGTGTCATTCTCTTTTTAACATGGAAACTCAGGTGCATAAAATAAAACAAGATTTCCCTAGGACCATCAAGAGAGGAACGCACAAGCAGAATGCGGGATCTTATCCAAAGAAGCAGCAGTGCCAGAGATTGAGGCAGAGGACTCATGGGGGCATGGAGAGGGGGAGTGGCTGAGGACTCTAGATTCATGGATTAAGAAGAGAAGGACTAAGAGCTGGTGGCCAGGAGCAGACTTGCAGAATGTGCCCTTTAGAGATGTAAATTATTATATATG
>NW_006408545.1:9765694-9775239 GCF_000296735.1 Chrysochloris asiatica | reverse complement strand
TTTGCAAATTAACTGTTACCATAAAGGTTGGGGGATTGAATTCACCCAGCAGCATAATAAAAGAAAGCCCCTGGGTGATTCTTTTTCATAAAGATTATAACTAAGAAAACCCTATGGAACAGTTCTACTCTGTAACAATTGGGGTGACCATGGGTTGACATGAGCCTCATCATGATGAGGTTACTTTTGTAAGGCACTGTGCAAAACTAGGGTTATAGATATTTCAAGCATGTTTGCTTTGCTAAAACCTCTGGTACTGTATCCATTCATATGTTGTTGCTGTTGTGAACTCTTACTGAGTTGGCCCCCAGCTCATGGTGAACCCATGTGCAACCCCATGAAATGCTGCCCTGCCCAGTGCCATCTCCATGATCAGTTGAAGACTAAACATTGTGACCTATAAGGTTTTTGTTAGGTGGTGTTTTGTGTTTAGTTTCAAAGAGGCAAAGAAAGCCATGTAACCTAATTGCTCATCAATATAACAAAGCAAAATGTTAAAGTGCCATGATCTCTTTCTTGATCCTGTCATCACCATCCCCTATTATTGCTGGTAGCTGGCTTATACATCTCCTGAACTTGTCCTACACTACGATGATTCCTAGAAGAGGAGGAATTTTCAAGCAAAAGAACCAAGAAATTGTCCTGACAAGTCTCAACATCTAAGCTTCAAAATCTAGACCTTTTATGTTGTTGTTGTTGTTGTTGTTGTTGTAGGTGTCATCCAGTTGCTTCTGACTCATAGAGAACCTATGCACAGCAGAAAGAAATACTGCCAGGTCCTGAGTCACCCTTACAATTATTATGGTTCAGCAACTATGCCATTTCTTCTCATTGCGAGTCTTAATTTTTTTTTTTTTGGCTGACCCTCCATTCTCCATTTTACCAAGCATGATATCTTTCTTCAGGCAAGGATTCCTCCTGACAACATATCCAAAATACAGAAGTCTTGTCATCCTAGGTTGTAAGGAGAATTCTGGCTGCACATCTTTTAAGACATATTTGTTGCTAATTCTGCCAGTTAGAATGATCATTGTTGTTGTTCAGTACTGTCAAGTGAATTCCAACTCAAAAAGGAGGTTACACCAAATGTCATCAGTAACTTCAATATTCTTCATTAACATCATAATTCAAATGCATAGATTCTATTATTAATCCATTCTTATGAATAAAGGCCAAAACTTTTTATTTAATAAAATTATCAAGCCACTGTATTTTCCATCTCTTGTAACCATTCTTATATCTCATCAATATATCTGATATTATTACTAGGGCTTCCTGTCTGAGCATAAATCAGTTATGAGTACTAAATTCTTTAGGATAGCTAATTATAAACAGTTTTCATTTGTATTAATTCATCGAAGCATCATAATAGAAGCCAGTCATTGATACTCCACCTCAGTAAATATAAACCATATAATTATTATCTATGCCATTTAAATTTTAGGATTGTTTATCTTTTGCATAGCATTTTTCAACAGAAAATAGCACCTATTTATAATTTAACACACATACAGTAATTTGTAACAGTGGAAGACACACAAATGAGTTTTTCAAGGTGAATAATATATATTTTTCAATATGAAGTAAACAAAAGTGACTTCCTTGAATTCTAATATTTTATATTGTATTTAAATTTTTTCTTTCACAAGTATAATCATCAAAAAAACCCAATGTTATCTTTTTAAAAATGTATTTCTTTGTCACCTACAAGCATTAATATAACGAGAAAGAAAAACAATCTTGTATCTTGCTAGTGTCTTTAAATTTAAGTACATACCTGAAGTAAATGCCACATATAGCTTCATGACTAATGATACACATCTCTAAGTTTCAAAAGGAAGGAAGTTTATACAAACCACATATCATGGTCTTAATTTTATATTCTGGTGGATTTTGTTGTTTTGTTATACTTATTTAAATATTTCAGCTGTCAAGTAAAATTGAGAGTATTAAAATGTTATTTTTTTAAAAAGCACAAAGAACGAAAAATAGATTGCAAATGCCTCTAAACCAACAGCTTTTTAAATGCTTTCAACACTATCTCATGATTACAGCGAATTGTACTATTCTTTTTTTTTTGTTTCTTAAAAGTATGCCACATTAATTATCTGCTATTGATATTTTTTATTAAAAGGGAATCATTGTTCTCTTGTTTCTAACTTATTTTCTTTCACTTTCCTATAAGGTGTTTGTATGATTTTAGTTGCTTTACTATCAGATGTATCCTGGTTTGATAATTTTTTTTTTTTTAATTAGAAAGTTGGGCTTTTACTCATACAAGAAGAGATGTGTTAACACAAAACTTTTGTGAGCATGTCTTAAAGAAATTTGTAACTTTGAAGAAATTACAAAAGCAGACATGGGGATAAAATATTAAACAACACCACTGTTTTGCTTTTGTTTTCGTTTTTTGATAAGTTAAAGTATTCACTGTTCCATATACAGCAAAAGTCTATAAATGATGGCAGGCAGTCTATAGAAAGCAGTTTATGTTCTTCATCCCTACAGTTATCATGTGTAAACTAATGCATCAAGTATTAAAGGATATTGATCAACTGAAATTGTGTAATTTATTTATTTATAGTGTTACTTACAGTGATTTGCATCGAGGAATACATATTAGTATATAGTTGAATGAATTTTGAAGATTGCATTTATTTCTGTAACTTAAATCCTTTCTATGATATAGAATATCACTGTCACACAAAAAAGATCCTTAACGACTTTAGACCATTGTAAATAATTTAGTAAAATAAAAAAAGTCAAAGGATTTTTACAAAAAGACAACTATGTACACCATACAAAAGTTGCATCTATATAACCTAAAAGTATGAATAAATGAGATGGCAAAGATTTATCAGGCTAATAATACAAAAAGGTAACATTCAATATTATTATTGTTGTTATTAAGTTACATCAACTCATATTAACCCTTTATGGGGTTGAACCATCAACCTTGTGATTCACAGTTAAGTACTTATCCTATAGCGCCACACCAGGAGTCCAATTATACTACTTTAAATATAAAGTACTGGCATATAGTAGGTAGATTCAGGGAGTCTGGTCGACATCTATTATACAGAGAACAGCATTCCCACTGCATATAATTATTTAGAATAAAATGTTAATAGTGTCAAAGTTTAGAATTAAAATTAATTTAGATATATATTAAACTCCATATTCTGAGAATAGAAAATAGCAACTAAAAACCCAGCAGTATTTGAAGACATTCATGAAAACTGACAGTATGCAAATATACAAGGCAGATTTTAACATATACCAAATCATAGGTTATGTACATCATATTCTCTGAACAAAATAGAGTTTCAAACTATCTAAAAGTTAAAAAAAATTCTGCCTGAAACAATTATTCTTCTGAGAAGAATCAAAATGGAAACTCTAAAATAATTAGAAAACTATTTTTAAAAATCACTGTATGTCAGTAGATGATGCAGAGTATTTAAATATCTAGATGATAAATAATATAAAAATTTAACTAAGTACCAAAAAAATTAGAAAGGAAACAAAAATAAATATAAGTAAGAAGTCCTGCTATGGCTTTGTACCACAAGCTTGGTGGTTCAAAACCACTAGTCACTCCTTGGAAACCCTATGCAGAACCATTATGAGTTGGAACCAATTCAGTGGCATTTAACTACAATAAGACATTTAAAACAGGAAATCACAATTATAAACATATGCATTAACTATTTAATAGAGAAACAACTACAAACCCAAGAGCAGATTCTTTGAAAAATGAAATCCAATAAAATTTATGAACTGCCAGCCAAGCTTCACTGAAGGCATTGGGAAAAAAACTAGGCTGTAGGAATTGACAGAATACAAACTGAAATATTTCAACAAACTGATGCAGCCCTGGAGTCACTTACTTATCTCAGCTAAGAAATTTGGAAGACAGCTGCCTGGCCAACCAATTGGAAGAGATCCATATTTATGCCCTTTAAGAAGAGAGATGGCCCAATGGAATGTGGGAATCATAGAACAATATCATTGATAGCATATGCAATTAAAATTTTGCTGAAGATAAATCAAAAATGGTTGCAACAATATACCAACAGAGAATTGTAGAAATTCAAGCCAGATTCAGAAGATGTGGAACTAGAGATACCAATGATGATGTCAGATGAATCCTGACTGAAAGCAGAGAATGCCGGAAAGATATTTACTTGTGTTATATTGACTACGCAAAGGATTTTGACTGTGCAGATCATGACAAGCTATGGATAACACTGTGTAGAGTGTTGATTCCAGAACATTCTATTGTGCTCATGAAGAACTTGTACGTAAATTAAGAGGCAGTTGTTCCAACAGAATATGTGGTTACTATGTGGTTTAAAATCAGTAAAGGTCTACACCAGGGTGGTATACTCTCACCATACTTATTCAGTCTGTATGCTGACCACATAATTTGAGACACTGGATTACATGAAGAAGAATGTTGCACCAGGATTGGAGGAAGACTCATTAACAGCCTACAATATACAGATGATACAACCTTGCATGCAGAAAGTAAAAAGGACTTAAAATACTGATCAAAGACCAAAGTCTTCAGCATAGTTTGTATATCAGTGTAAAGAAAACAAAAATCCTCACTAGTAGACCAATAAATAACATCATGATAAATGAAGAAAAGATAAAAGTTATCCAAAGCTTCATTTTGCATGGATCCATAATCAACATTCACAGCAGCAGCAGTCAAGAAATCAAAGGAAAATTACATTAGCCAAATCTGCTTCCATCTTCCTTTTAAAAGTGTTCAAGAACAAAGTGATCAGTTTAAGGACTAAGGTGAACCTGCCTCAAGCCATGGCATTTTCAATAGCCTCATATGCATTTGAAAGTTTGACAATCAATAAGACAATTGGAGAATGGATACATTTAAGTTGTGGCGTGGAAGAATAATAATGAAGGTACCATGGACTGCAAGGAATGCAAATAGGTTTATGTTGGAAGAAGTAAAACCTTAGTGCTTTGTAGCAGCCAGGATGGTAAGACCTTGTTTCTCATACTTAGGACATATTATCAGGAAGGACCAATCTCTGGAGAAGGACATTATGCTTGGTAAAGTGGTACATAAGCCAAAAAGAAGAAGAGCCCCAAAGGAGATGGATTGACAGAGTGGCAGCAACAATGGACTCAAATGTAACAACAATTGTGAGGATGGCATAGGACTGAGCAGTGTTTTGTTCTGCTTTGCATAGAATCACAATGACTCTGAATCAACTCTATGGCACCTAATAACAATAGCAAGTTAATGTAACATTTAAAAAAAAAAAAATAGGGAATTCAAAAAATTTTAAGTGATAGGTGTGTAAATAAATTCAAATTTCAAGAAAATGTAAGGACAAGATGAAAGTAATTTCCTTTTCTGTAGACAGATACGGAAAACTAAGTGAAATAATGATTTTCTGTGCATATATCGAAATTAATTCAATCCTAATTTAAAAAGTGTCTCAATAAAATAGAATTGCAACTAATAATGAAATCAAGTAGTAACAAAAGAAAAATGTAAAATTCTCACTGTTTGTTAATATTATCTTGTAAATTCTAGCCATTGTAGTCAATAAGAAAACAAAAGTTGAAAGTTCCTTAAAATGAAAAGTTTGTTATCAAGTTATTATCAAATACTTAAGAATTTTAAATAATTAAAATTATATTACCAATAATAAGAAAATTCAGTAAGGTGATTGATTATAATAATTATATAATATTTACCATATTTATATATTTAAGTCATCTGTAAACTTAAGTTCATTACAGAGTAGATAATCACACATAAAAATTTTATTGCTGATGTTGTTAGGTGTCATTGAGTAGGTTCTGACTCATAGTGATTGTTCCAAACATAATGAAACACTGCCCGATCCTGCACCATCCTTACAATTGATGTCCTTGAGCCTAGTGTTGTTGTCACTGTGTCAATCCATCTCATTGAGGGTCTTCCTTTTTGTTCAGCTTTACAAACCTTGATATCCTTTCCTAGGGACTCGTCCTCCCTCACAACATGTGTATAATACAAGGGACAAAATCTCACCATCTTCCCTTCCAAGAAACATCTGTCTTTGCTTCTTACAAGACAGATTTATTTTTCTGACAGTTCATGATATTTTCAATATTCTTCTCCAACACAATAATTCATATGCATCAAATTTTCTCCAGTCTTCCTTATTCATTGTCAAAATTTCATATCTATGTTGTTGTTGTTGTTGGTGGTGTTAAGTATCATTGAGTAGGTACTGACTCATAGCGACCCTATGCACAGCAGAAGGAAACACTACTTGGTCCTGGGCCAGCCTCACTACTGTTGCCATGTTTGAATCCATTGATGCTGCCACTTGGCAAATCCATCTTGTTGGGGGTCTTCCTCTTTTTCTCTGACGCTCCACCATACCAAACATGATATCCTTCTCTAGAGACTGGTCCTTCCTGACAATATGTCCAAAGTATGTGAGACGAAGTTTGGCTATCTTGGCCTCCAAGGAGCACTCTGGCTGCACTTCTTCCAAAATGGATCTATTGGTTCTTTTGGAAGACATGGCACTTTCAATATTCTCCTCCAACACCATAACTCAAAAGCATGAATTCTTCTATGGTCTTCCTTATTCACTGTCCAGCTTTTGCATGCATATGAGGTTATTGAAAATACCATGGCTTGCACCTTAGTCCTCAAACTGACATCTTTACTCTTCAACTTTTAAAAGGTCTTGTGCAGCAGTTTTGCCTAGTGCTATATGTCGTTTGATCTCTTGACTGCTGCTTCCATGAGTGTTGATGGTTGGTCCAAGAAGAATGAAGTCCTTGACAACTTCAATCTTTTCTCCATTGATAAGAATGTCATTTATTTTTCCATTTGTGAGGATTTTGTTTTGTTTACATTGACATGTAATCCATACCGAAGGCTGTGCTCTTTGATCTTCATCAGTAAATATTTTAAGTCCTCTTCACTTTCAGCAAGCAAGATTGTATCATCTGCATATCTCAGGTTGTTAATGAGTCTTCTTCCAATCCTGATGCCACATTTTTCTTCATACAACCCAGCTTCTTCTCGGATTATTTGCTCAGCATATTTGCTCAGCATTACTGAAGGAGGAAGTCCAGGGTGCATTGAAGGAATTGGCAAAGAACAAGGCACCAGGAATTGATGGAATAAAAATGGAAATCTTTCAAGATGCATATGAAATAAATAAAAACCTGGTTGGTTTAAGTTTACCTTAGCTCTTAAAGTGGCATCTTTGCTATTTAATACTTTAACAAAATTTCCTTGAAGCAAATGTGCTTAATGCAATATGTCTTAACTTGCTGCTTCCATGCATGTTGCAAAATGAAGTCTTTGTCAACTTCAATCTTTTTTTCCATTTATCTTGATGTTATGTTTGGTCCAGTTGTGAGAATTTTGTTTACATCACATAAAAGTGCAATCCATACTACAGACTGTAGTCTTTGATCCTGATCAGTATTTTCAAATGTTCTTAGCTTCTAGCAAGCAAGGTTTTGCAATCTGCATATGTTGTTGTTATTGCCATAGAGATAGTTCTGACTCCCAGCAACCCTGTATAGGGTGCCGAAGAGCTGCTGGGAGTTTGAACTGCAGACCTTGTGATTCAAACCGACGTTGTTGTAGTCCAATGTTAATCCTAATGTGCCACACCAGGATTCCAGGTTGTTAATGAGGCTTCCTTTTATCCTGAGGCCATGTTGTTTTTTACATAAGTCAACTTTTCTGAGCATATAGATTGAATAAGCAGGATATAGCTCTGGCACACAACTATCCTGATTTTAAACCATTCAATATCCCTTTGTTTTGTTGTAAAGATTGACTCTTAGTCTATGTACAAGTCCTTCATGAGCATAATTAAATGCTCTGGAATTGACATTCTTCACAATGTTATCTATAGTTTGTTATGATTCACAGGGTCTAATGCCTTTGCATGGAGTCCTGATGTGGTGCTGTGGGTTAATGCTCCAGACTGCAAAGCCGTTTGAACTGCAAGGTCGGCAGTTCAAGCTCACCAGCTTCTCCTTGGAAACCCTATACAGGGTCTTTATGGGTCGAAATTGACTCGATAGCACTTAACAACAACAACAACAACAACAACAATGCCTTTGCACAGTCAATGAAGCACAAGTAAACATCTTTCTGGTGTTCTCTGCATTCTGGCCAAATCCAACTGATAATCAACAATTAAATTCCTAGTTCCACATCCTCTTCTGAATCCAGCTTGAATATCTGACAATTCCTTGTCAATGTACTACTGTATCCATTTTTAAATGATCTTCAGTAAAATTACACTTACATGTGATATTAATGATATTGTTCCATTATTTCCACATTCCATTGTATAACATTTCTTTGGAGTATGATCAAATATGGACCTCTTTCAATGGCTTGGCCAGGTCACTGTCTTCCAATCTTCTTGGCAGAGAGGAATGTGCTTCTCTAGGACTGTATTCCATCAATTCCTGGTGTCTTGTTTTTTTGCTAATGTTTTCAATGCCTATGGACTCTTTCATTAATACCACGATTCTTGATCATACACTATATCTTAAAATACCTGAACATCAGCATATCCTTTTTGGTACAGTGACTGCATATTCCTTTTACCTTCTTTTAATGCTTCCTGCATCATTCATTGCTTTGACCACAGACACCTTCAATGTTGCAACCTAAGTCTTGAACATTTTCTTCAATTCTTTCAACTTTAGAAACGCTAAGCATGTCCTTCCCTTTTGGTTTTCTGGTACCAGGTCTGTGTATATTTTATTATATTTTATTTTGTTTTGTCAAGCTGCACTTTGAAATTTTCTGTTCAACTCTTTCATTTCCTCATTTGCTTTAGCTACTCTAATTTCGAGAGCACGTTTTATCTCTTATGATATTCATTTTTCTTTTTTCTTTTCCTGTCCTTTAAATATCTTTTGTTTTCTTCATGTGTTACCTTCTTATTGTCATCCCAAAACTCTTTTGGTCTTCAGTAATTAGTGTCTTAAGCATCAAACTTGTTTTTGAGATGGTCTCTTAATTCAAGTGGGAAATTCTCAAAGTCACATTTTGACTCTCAAGAACTTGGTTAATGTTCTTCAGCTTCAGCCTGAACTTGGATATGAATAATGGAAGGTCTATTCCACAGTTAGCCCTTTGATATTTTTTGGCTGATGATATTGAGTTTCTCCATCAACTCTTCCCATAATATAATCAATTTAATTCCTTTGCATTCCATATGGTGAGGTCCACAAATATACCTGTCATTTTTGTATTGAAAAAAAAAAAAAAAAAAGGATATTTGCAATGAATAAATCATTAGTCTTGAAAAATTCTATCATGTGATATCCAGCATCATTTCTTTCATTAAGGCCATATTTTCCAACTACAAATCCTTCTTTGTTTTCAACATGTGCTTTTCAATCAGTAGTAATTAACAATGCATCTTGATTGCATGATTAATCAATTTCTGACTGAAGCAGTTGGTAGAATTCTTTAGTTTCGATCATCACTGACTTTCTTGTCTTCTTAATGACCATTTGCT
>NW_006408545.1:9758373-9765594 GCF_000296735.1 Chrysochloris asiatica | reverse complement strand
GTATTGAAAAAAAAAAAAAAAAGGATATTTGCAATGAATAAATCATTAGTCTTGAAAAATTCTATCATGTGATATCCAGCATCATTTCTTTCATTAAGGCAATATTTTCCAGCTATGGATCCTTCCAACTCAGCCTCCAACTTTTGTGTTAATATCATCAATAATTATCAATGCATCTTGATTGCATGTTTGATCAATTTCAGACTAAAGAAGATGGTTGTTATTGTTGTGAAATATCATCGAGTTGGTTCCAACCCAAAGCAACCCTGTATAGGTTTTCTGAGGAGTGGCTGGTGAGCTTGAACCAAGGACCTTGC
This sequence comes from Chrysochloris asiatica, assembly GCF_000296735.1. Taxonomy (NCBI): domain Eukaryota; kingdom Metazoa; phylum Chordata; class Mammalia; order Afrosoricida; family Chrysochloridae; genus Chrysochloris; species Chrysochloris asiatica. The sequence goes on along the minus strand of NW_006408545.1, from coordinate 9,765,277 downwards.
AGTTCAAATGGCTTTGCAGTCTGGCACATTAACCTACAGCACCATATCAGGACTCCAAATAAGATGTTAGAATTCATCAGAACTAAGTTAATGTACAATACTCTATGTGATAGATAATATCCATACTACAACAACAACAAGGAAGATCAGTTAATACTACTATTATTCAATTTATACACCATCTACTAAAGCCAATGATGGTTAAATTGATGAATATCAATAAACAAACTTTGGATAAACAAACTTTGCTACATACATGGAATGGAATATTATGCTAACTTGAAGAATAACAAGGTAGCTGCAAGCCAATACATAACATGGATGAACCTTGAGGACATTATGTTGAGTGAAATTAGTAATTCACAAAAGGAAAAACACTGCATAGGACCACTACTGTAAAAGACTAAGAAAAAGATCCCATTCTAAATGGGTTACCAGGATGTGGGAGATAAGAGAAGGGAGGGGAAGGTGTAACACAGGGTAGTGACTAGACACAGGATAGTTTGGATACTAGGGAGGGGAACAATACACAAAAAAGGGGGAGGGGAATAGAAGAAAAAGGCGGATGGGAAAACAAGTAGGCTGATTTGCATGGGCTAAGTGGGAATGAGGCAAATAATGATGTATGCACAACCTTGGAACAGTAGGGATCTGGGATACAGGGATTGAGACATGGTTAGAATGGATAAAAGGGGAGAAATAATGTTAAGATGCTTGGCTGTCTTTTGAACCTTGGTTTCCCTTACATATCATTATAAAATAGATACTTGAGGGGAAGAGAAAGGAATAGCCAGAAATATCACCATAGAAAGTGCATAAGTCCATCTTCTACTGCCTATAACTGATTGGAATACCTAAAATGGGAATACAACGTGCCCAGTGAAGGAGGCTTCCTGCAGAGCCTCTGCATTACAAAAGAACATAGGTAGAATCTTGAACCCCATCCACAATCTTCTGAGGTGGAAAATTTCCACTGGAAAGGACAAACAGACCAGTTTGGAGAAGCTAGAAGAACAGAAGATACTTCATGAAAGAAAGACCAACAGGAAAAATACAAAACAATAATGGCTGTCCAACTGATTACTACATGAACAAGCAAGATGCTCACTCAGGAGACATCATGACAAGTGGTCAGGTCCCCTTAGGGCAAAACCCCTTCCAAGACTAAGACTCTTTGGGAATACACGAACAGACATGCACTGTGATTGGTGACCATGTTGGTCACAGATAAGGGAAGAAAATGAGAGAAAAACAGCAGTGAAGCTGCGATCTAAGCCCTATAGTGATTGATATAGACTCTTGTGAACCTCAGTGGAAACCTGGTTGGCCAGCAGTGTGGCAAGACCTGGGGACTCTTGGGCCCAGAGTCAGTGACATAGCCACAGAGAACTAGTGTGGGGAGTGAAGTGTCTAGCTGAAAGAAAGAGAGGCCATATGCATAAGAACATCCACACTTGCAGATAATACCCACTTGGCCTGGCTTCAATAACTGAATGATCAGAGCTCAACTAGAAGATGAACGAAGAGGAAAAAAAGAGTAATCTTATACAATTTTATGAACTTGACCTATACCTATGGATGCAGTAGCTTAAAAGAGGAAACAAATCTTTGCAGGGAGGATCATTGCCACCCCCTCCATACACAGAGTAGACAGGGATGGGCAACTTGGACATTGGCTACCCAAAATGGGGAGGGGAGGCTACAAAGGCAAGAAGTGACTGGCTTACAAGCTTTTAAGATGGAACCTAGATCCAGAGGGCCTGGAGGAAGGTAGACTCTCCACTGAATAGTACCCAATCTGTCTGGATGGGGCTGATGAAAGGAGATGGGGATAGGTCTCTTGTGGTATAATAGTGAATAATTGTTATCAGGACTGACTGTGAGGGTTGGAACTGTAAAGGTAGATGTTTTGTAGCATAAGAAGGGGAGTGATTGACTTTGCTGTCCAGGAGCGGAGGTCCCTGGGACCATCTAGGGAAAAGACCGGAGTGCAGGACTCTACCCAGAGAAATAGTGACACCAGAGATGGAGGCAGAGGCGATGACATGGAGAGATGGAAAGGCTAGGAACTCTAGACTCAGAGAGGAAGAGGGGCTGTGTGCTGATGACCGGGGGGCTGGCTTGATGATGGTTGATGATGCATGGAGGGGATTGTAACCATGGCAATGAAATACGATAGAATGAATGTAAAGCTAATGTTCTTCCATGTAAACATTCACATAATTCACAATAAAACAAACAAACAAACAAAAACTTAGAAACTGTTCTAAAGTACGTAGAAGATCTTGGTTTCATCCTCAAACCCCAAACCAAACCCACTGCCATCGAGCTGATTTTGACCCATAGGATTTCAGAGACTGTAAATCTTTACTAGAGCAGAAATCCTCACCTATTTCCCATGGAGAAGCTGGTGGGATTGAAACTCCAGCCTTGAGGTTAGAAGCCTAATGTCTAATCCTTTGAGCCTGATGAAGAAGAGGGAAACTGTATAGGGGCTGGATTCCTGTGATTACACTAGTGGTTCTGTGCTGTAGAACTTATATTACAAAGGTTGTATATGGTAGCTGCTGGGTGTCTCAGTGTTATAAAGATTCATTTCCTTCCCTGCGTGATGTATTTCATGCTATGTGTATATTTATAAAAACTAAACCAGCATGTTGTTGGGGTTAGGGACCTTTGAGTCAACTCCAACTCATAGCAACCCTATGAGCAACTGAAGCACTGCCTGGTGCTCTGCCATCATCACAATTGTTAGTATGTTAAAAACCATTGTTAGAGCTATTGTGTCAATCCATCTTGTTGGGGAAAAGGTCTTCCTCTTTTTGCTGACCCTTTACATTACCAAACATGATATCTTTCTTCAGGGATTGGTCCTTCCTGAAAACACATCCAAAGTATGAGAGGCAAAGCCTCATCTTTCTCCTTTCTAAGGAGCATTCTGGTTGTACTTTTCTTCCAGGACACATTTGTTTGTTTTCTGACAGACCATGGTACATTTAATAATCTTCAAAGACATCATATTTCACATTCCTCTATACTTATCTTGTCTTCCTTATTCATTTTCCAGCTTTCATATAAGGCAATTGAAAATACCATGGATTGAGTCAGGTGCACTTTAGTCCTCAAAGTGACACCCTTATGCTTTAACACTTTAAAAAGATGTTTCTTAGCAGATTTTCCTAATGCAACATGTCATTTAATTTCTTGATTGCTGCTTCCAGGGGTTTCTGAGAATTTAAGACTTTTCTCTGGTGGTATAGCATCACAGCAACATGCAAGTCATGGTCTTTGCACATTCCATTATAATACTTTACTTTGTCTTTCAGAGTTGCCCTTTTCTAGTCAGCTCTTTTACTTCATTTCTTCCATTCACTGTAGTTTATATACCTTTAAAAGCTATTTTCAGAGTCTTTTCTGACAACAGTTTGGACTTTTTTTTTTCATACATGAAGAAAGTAAAAGATCTTTTTAATGACCTTTTAATTTCTTCATTTATGATCTTTTGATGTCACCCTACTACTCCTCTGATCCTTAGTACCCAATACATCAAATCATTCTTCAGACAGCTTCAAAATTAAGGTGATATATATATAAAGGTGATATATGTAAAGGTAAAGGACCTCTGGTAGCATAGTGGTTACGAATTAGGCTGCGAACTGCAAAGTCAGCAGTTCGAAACTACTAGCTGTTCTGCAGGAAAAAGATGAGGCTTTCTGCTCCCGTAAAGATTTACAGCCTCAGAAACCCTGTACAGGCTCACTATGAGTTGGAAGCAACTCCAAGGTACATAACAACATCAATATAAAGGTAAGAGTCCTAGTGTAGCACTGTAAGATAAGTACTTAATTGCTAACCACAAGGTCAGTAGTTCAAACCCACCAACCGCTTCTTGAAAACCCTATGCCGAGTTGTTGTGAGTCAGAACTGACTTGAAGGCACTTAACAACAACAACAACATATGAAGGCACATTATTTCTCTGTCAGTATGTCATACAATGGTGACTTACATGTTGCTATGATGTTGGAAGCTATGCAACAGGTTTTTAAATACAAGTAGGGTTACCCATGATAGACAAGTTTCAGTTGAGTTTCCAGAATAAGGAAAACCAGGGAAAATATGAGGTAGACTACTTCTGAATGTTAACCACCTAGGACCTTATGATAGCACTGGAATATTGTCAGATAGTGTGCCAGAAGATGATCATTTCAGGTTGGAAGGCACTCAAAGTGGAACTGGGAAAGAGCTGCCTCCTCAAAGAAGAGTTGGCTGTGATGAGGCAAATGGATTAACGTTTTCACGTCCTTCATTTGCTGATATGTCACAACTCAAAATGAAGAGAAATTGTTGCAAACATAAATCAATAATGAAACATGGAATGTACAAATTATGCATGTAGGAAAATTGAAATGGAGCACATAAAGATCAATATCCTAAGCATTAGTGAGCTCAAGTGGACTAGCATTGGCCATTTTGAATCTGACAATCATATGGTTTACTATGCCAGGAATGAGAAATTCATGTGGAATGGTGTCACTTCCATCTTGAAAACGAACATTTCAAGATCAGTGTTGAAGCACAATGTGTTTCTGACATGATTATATTCATATGCTTACAAGAAAGACCAGTTATTATCACTATTATTCAAATTTACGCTCCAGTGATAATTAAATTGAAGGATTTTACCAACCTCTTATGCCTGAAATTGATCAAACAAGAAACCAACATGTATTGATAATTACTGGTGATTGGAATATAAAGGTTAGAAACAAAGAGGAAAGGTTCATACTTGGAACGTAAGACTTCGGTGATAGAAATGATGCTGGAAATCACATGATAGAATTTTGCAAATAATTCATTACAAATGTCATTTTTTAAATAACATAAAAGTCAACAACAATACATATGGATCACCAGATTGAATACACAGGAATCAAACTGACTATATCTGTGGGATGACATGGTGTAGAAACTCAATATGATAAGCCAAAACAATGTTTAGGACAGACCATGAACAGATAATAATTTGTTCACATGCAAGTTCAGGATGAAGATGAAGAAAATTAAAACAAGCTAATGAGAGCCAAGATATGACTGTGAACATAACCCACCTGAATTTAGAGACAATTTCAAGGACAGATTTGATGCCCTAGACACTAATATTTTCAAACAAGAAGAGTGGTGACATGACATCAAGACCATCATACAGGAAGAAAGCAAAAGGGTATTAACAAGAAAGTAAAATAACAAAAAAACAAAACGATGTCAGATTAGACTCAGAAACTAGTTCTTCAGTGTAAAGGTGCTAAGGCAAATGAAAAAATGAGTAAGTCAAAGAATTGAACAGAATATTTTAAAAGGAAGCTTGAGAAGACAAGGTCAAGTATTATAATGAAATGTGCAAGGACCTGGGATTAGAATACCAAAATGGAAGACCATGCTCAGCATTTCTCAAACTGAAAGAACTGAAAAAAAAAAAAAGACTGGGTGAAGGATTCTATGGTACTGAAGGAAGAATTTCAAGCTGCACTGAAGGCACTGTCATAAAACAAAACACCAAGAATTAACGGAATGCAAATAAAAAATATTTCAACAAACTGACAGTACTGGAAACAATCACTCATCCATGGTAATGATGATCATTTAGGTTGTCTCCATTTTTTTCTATTGTTAATACTCCTGCGATGAGCTTCAGTGTGCGTGTGTCCTGGCTCTTATTTCTTGTGGATATGTATCCTTTAGAGGGATTGCTGAGTCATACAGTACTTCTATTTCCAGGATTCTGAGGAAGCACCATATCTTAAAACATCGAAGAACCTGGAGGACTTTATGCTGAGTGAAATGAGCCAATCACAAAAGGACAAATACTGTATAATACCACTATTATAAAAATAATAATAATAAAGACTTTGATATTAAAAGAAACATTCTTTGATGGGAGGTGAGAGAGAAGGTAGAGTAATTCACTGAGTAGAGGATTGTTGTTGTTGTTAAGTGCCATCGAGTCGGGTCCGACCCATAGCGACCCTGTACAGGGTTTCCGAGGGTGTAAATCTTTACGGGAGTAGAAAGCCTCATCTTTCTCCCGCGGAGCGGCTGGTAGTTTCGAACCGCTGACCTTAAGGTTCGCAGCCCGATTCGTAACCACTACGCTACCAGAGATAGACACGTGTTAACTCGGGTGATGGGGAAGGCAATATACAGGAAAGGGGATGGTAACATACAAGAAGGTGGTTGCCAGAAGAATGATGAAAGTAGGTGAAGAAATGGAGATATGCAAGGGCTAAAGTGGGTAAAATTAAGTAGTGACATAAACATCCTTGGAACAACAGAGTTCTGTGTGTAGATACATGGACAGAAACACAGGTATAAGAGGAAGAATGAGATATGTGTGTATATTTATATATCCCACAAATATATAAGAGTTTGAAACAAGATATTTCTACGTGGATCACCACAGGGAGGAAGTAGGTCAACTGTTGTTACATGGAGGGGATTTCAATCACAGAGATGTAACAAAGTGTATGATTTGTTAAATGTAAAACTGATGATCTTTTCTATAAACGTTCACTCAATTCATTATAAAAAAGACAATTCTATCATGTGATAACCAGCATAATTTCTATCACCAATGCCATATTTTCGAACTATGAATCATTTCTTTGTTTCCAACTTTTGCATTCCAATCTCCAGTAGTTATCAATGCATCTTAATCGCATGTTTTATCAATTTCAGATTTAAGAAGTTGGTAGAATTCTTTAATTTTTTCATCATTGATTTTGGTGACTGTGCCATTAATTTGAATAATAAAACCAGTATAGTTTTAGGTTAAAGTTATTGTACTTTTCTTGTTTATTTGATTGACAATCTGAGCTTGAGGTCACTGTTAGTGGTGGGGAATTTATG
>NW_006408545.1:9751701-9757733 GCF_000296735.1 Chrysochloris asiatica | reverse complement strand
TCTACTCTGTGTATGGAGAGGGTGAGATATGTATGTTTGAAGCATACAAAATAATATGTAAATTAAAACAAGAATAAGAAACTACTTTTACCTATCAACTTGTCAAAGATAAATAGTAATGGTGAGGATATGGAGAAATAGATACTTTTGCTTATGTTTTAGAACAACACTTTGGCAAAATACATAAACGTCAGAAATTCACACAAAACTTTCATCAGACATTTCAGCTGTTGGAATTAATCGTAAGAATCACATGCATGCACAAAGTATATGAACAGGCCTACCTTTAGTACTGTTTGTATTAGAAGATTATCCATCTAACACACTTGTTGTTAATTAATATTAATGTTTATTAATAGGATGCAATGAAAAATTATGATACATTTATATTACTATATATCAAAAATACTAAATAATATAAAAAGTACTGGGATATACACATGAGGAAAATAAATCTATGACATACTTTCTGTGTAGTAGCAAAAATATAAGATGGTAAATGTATATATTATACATGCCCACTACTTATTTTCATGGCTAAATTCCAAAGACCAGGCTGTTATGTGAAAATGGGCAGAATGTGAAAACGGAGAATGACCACATATCCTCACTCCCTCACCTGTACTGGAAACATTTCATCATGTCCTTGCTGAGATCACTTTTCACCTCCCCATCGCTCATGTTGCCCCTGAAGCGTTCAGCCCCAAACACAACCAACAGAGGAAGGTCATCAAGTCTTCCAGAGTAAAGTAATGTAAGTAGCACCCATCTGCCCATTCTAGCATGCCTCTCTCTCTTCTCCTCACCATGTTTTCAAGACCAGTGACCCTAACTTATCTCCTCAACTATCCACAAAAGCCCTTTGTGACATTATTAGGGTCATGAGACTCCCTGTCCATGGGTGGTGGGTCTGTATGCTACAAGGGTTGGGTTGCATGTTGCCTCCATGGGCTTCTTCAGCCAGCCCCTCTCCCAGTCATTCCCTGGCTCTCACTGTATAGCTCTTCCCCCATATTCCTGTGAGAATCAATTTTCTAGTGTTCCCTCCATCTAGGTCCAATTTCTACCTTTGTCCTTTAAAATGGAGGTACAACTGACCACTCACCACTTACGCCACTCCCATTCAGGTAACGTGTCCCACCCTCACCCATGTCTGCCCAGGAAAGGGCATCAAGGAGTCATAAAGGACTGTGAAGGTGCAATTAGTTGAGATGAAGTCTCATGGACTCTGGACTCTAGACTCCCATCTCAAAGCTCCCTCTGGCCACAGCCTGGCCCATCCTTGTCACCTCTCAGGGAAGTTGTCAAGTTCCTACTTCCTCCCCAGCTCCAAGGGTATCCCACAATCAGGACACAGGCTGCTAGTACCCAGCCTTAGCCTCCTGTGTTTGCCTGTGGTACAGTCCATCTAACCCCTCCAGGCTTCACTCTGCTCTGCCAAGCACCCCAATGGCTTGGGAGACCATGTCCCCTCTCCCCTCCCAGGTGGTAAATTACTATGAAATAGGAACTTATTTACAATGTGTACAACAGCCTGCCAGTCAGGGACCCCATCAGTGACTTCAGCATTCATTATTGACAAACATACATCATTAATGCTCAAAATACCTGAGTAGTAGATTTTTCACTATTGTCATGAATATATAAAATGATGGATAACAAGATAATCTGTAAGAGAAGAGTAGGTGCCCTTATATACACACAGACAGAGTTGATTCTTATTATTTTTGGATTCTGTATTTATGAATTCTGTATTTATGAATTCACCTACTGAATAAATTTATTTGTAACCCCAAATCATTAATTGCAACCCTTTTTCTGGCATTCATGGAAATGTGCTTGAACAGAGTGGTGAAGTTTCCAGATGAGGTCAAAGACTGTTTGGTATTTGCTAATTAAATGTTCACAGTGACTTTATATAACACTGTTATTGTTAAGTGCCATTGAGCCCATTCTGACTCACAGCGACCCTGTAGAGGGTTCCTGAGGAGCACCTGGTGGGCTTGGACTGCCAACTTTGTGATTAGCAGTCCAGTGCTTACCATTACTACCACAAGTAAAAAGAATAAACAATAATGAAGGTAAACAACAACAAAAAAAATTGCTGTTAGGTTCTAGTTCATACGTGATAGGTTTATTCCAAATAAAATGTATCTAGACATGTCTCTACATCAGGGGCTGGATGCAGACAGGTCCTGTCAGTAATGCACTTGTTTTAGTCTCATTGTGTGTGATGGTGTTATGTGCCATTCAGCTGGTTCTGACTCAAAGCAACCATATGACCATCAGCACGAAAAACTCCCTGTTTCTGCACCATCATCATCATTGTTATATTTGAGCCATGGTTGCTGCCATTATGCCAATCCATCTCATTGAGGGTCTTACTCTGTTTTGGTGACCATCCACTTTCCCAAGGGCAGTGTCCTTCTTCAGCGATTAGTGTCCATTTTCAAAGTCTTACTGTCCTCCCTTCCATTCTGGCTGTACCTCTTCCAAGACAGATTTCTTTGTTCTTCTGGCAGGCCATGGTATTTTCACTATTCTTTTCTAATACTATAATTCAGATGCATAGATTCTGACATCGTCTTCCTTATTCATTGACTAACTTTCAGATTCATATACACCAATAAAATACTATGCCTTGGGTCAGGTACACCTTAGTCGTAAAACTGACACCTTACCTTTAACACACTAAAGAGACCTTTTGTAGCAGTCTTGCCTAATGCAATACGTCTTGTGATTTCTTGACTGTTGCTTCCATGAGTGTTGATTGTAGATCCAAGCAAAACAAGTCTTTGACATCTTCAATCTTTTCTCCCTTTATCATGATGTTATTTATTGGTACAATTGTGAAGATTTTTGTTTTCTTTACATTGAAAGGCAATGCATACTAACGGTTCGAATCTTTGATCTTCATCTGTAAGTATTTCAAATCCTCTTTGTTTCCAGCAAATCACATATTACTCTTCCTCCTTTGATGCCAAGATAAAAATTTTTCCCCCCTCAAAGGACACAGTATGATCATGGGGGTTTATTAAGAAAATTGAAGTTTTAATAAAATTGAAAACTGAGTTGACAAGAAAAATGCCAGGGAGATTGTGCTGAAGAATGTTTTTCTTTTCTTTTCTTTTTTTTTTTTCCATCACAATAATGCACCTGCTTATTCTTCAAGATGTCTCATGAGAATTTCATTGGGAAACACTAGCCCATCCATAATACAACTCTTATCTTGCCCTTCTAATTTCCCCCCCCCCAAAACCCAGAGAAAAATGAAAAGGGACACAGTTTTAGTCCCTCAAGGATTACCACACGGCAGTTTTGACATGATGAAAATTGAAGAGGGAAGAATTCTTCAAGGAAGAGTTGTTGTTGTTAAGTGCCATTGATTCAGTTCCGTCCCATAGCGACCTTGTATAGGGTTTCCAAGGAGCAGATGGTGAGCTAGAACCACTGACTATGTAGTTCAAATGACATTGCAGTCTGACATTTTAGCCCACAGCACCACACCAGGACTCCAAGGAAGAGTAGAGAGTCAGAAACACTGCTCTCAGAAGTGTATAGACCTCTATGGAGGATCTGTTGAGAAACAATAGCTTCACATTTTGATATTTTTGTTTAATAAAGATTTCTGTGACTTTTAGAATTAATGTTTTGCTTATCCTGTTTTATTATTATATATATTCATCAAACTTTAAAATATACACATATGCCTGTTTGGCTATTTTGATATTTTAGGTAGTTTTTGATGAATAAATCAAAAATATTAACTATTTGGGGGCTAGAACTACATTTCCAGAATCACAAAAATACCATGTATTTTTGAAACTCTGATTTATTTGTCCTTTTACTATTTACACAAGATATCTGAATTATAAATATGCATGGATGAATGTATCTTTAAAAATCTTTTAAAAGTTGATGCAATATCAGAAAGGAGAAGAAAATATTGCATTTGAAATTATTTGGATTATATAAAAAATCTCGATTATGTTACTGAAGGGCCTAATTCTGTACCCCTGTTTGTTTGCCTGATCTTTACTCCTTCCTGTATTCATAATCTTCACAATCTCACTAAAGGGTTTTCTCAATAAAATATGATGTTGTATTGCCCTACAATTTAAACCTAGTCAATTCAAATGTGGTAAAATTATGGCGTGTTATTTCCAAGCCTAGAATGTTTTGCCTTTCATGTTCCTGGAGCATGAGACCATGCTCCAGCTAGCACCATGAATAATGAAAAATGTGAAAGAAAGCTAGGTTCCCTCAGTTGTCGAACCAAGGCCATCTGAATTAAACAGTAGCCAACTAAATCATAAAACGGTAATTAAATAGAGCCAAGTATTTGACCTGCAGCTAGTTGTAAATTCTCAAGAGAATGTTTGCTCACTAGTCTGAATCAACTGCACATTGTAGATTTGTGAGGTAAATAATTATTGTGATATGGCATTGAGGTTATGTGTGGTGTTTTTGTTGTTGTTGTTGTTACACACAGTTATAACTGATCCAATACGTGCAAACAAACATCAAACAATTAAGGTGATTCAAATGACTGCATTATTATGCAGCTGGGTTAAAACTTACAATAAGAAAAACTATACAATTGAAATCTAAGAAACTAAGTAAAATATCTCTTCTTATTCTCATTAAGAATACTGCAGAGACTGTATTGACTTTGTTGTTGCTGTTGTTTTTCTTTAAAATTTTCATGCCATACTAATGATTTTCATAATATGTATATGGGCTAAAGTAAACTTACAACAAAATTAACTTGAATACTTCTGTTAATAAAGCAGTTATTTGTTTTGTTTTGTTTTCATGCCACAATAAATGTTCCAGTTGATTTGTCTGCACTTTAAATTTGACAAGGAATTTAAGAATCTATACCTTAGGATATAAAACAAAAACTCTTCATTGATTTTTTTTTTCCCCTCTGGACAGCGATAAAAAAGAAATATTCTCATGAGACAATCTGAATAAGCATTTGAAGATAAGTTCAGGAATAGTTTCTGCTACTCTATATTAATGCTAGTTGCAGACACAACTGCAAAAATGAGAAGGGATTAAGAAATTGCTGCATGAGAAAAGTCCATATACAATCATTAATTTTATATGCAGTTGGTGTAAAGGGAACTTTGTTTTGTAAGTTGACTTAAAATTCCTCATGCCAATGAAGAATAATCAACCATGGCAAGGCAATGATTTATTGTTTATTTCCAAAAGGGAGAAAAATGATGTGTTATCATACTATCCCAAGCAAGGTCACCATTGTTTCACAATGATAATGAGTACATCTGTAACTTCTGAAAACTCAGTCTAGAGAGGAATTTATTCTTTTCTAACAGAAGGAATGCTTCAAAATTATTGACTTAATGTATTTAGAATTTCAAACTCTTTTTTGAGGATATTCCACAAGTAGGTGACATTCTAATTTTATGATAATTAACATATAATTAAATAAGAACAATAATAATCCTTGAATGCCATTCATTGGTCAGTTAGGCACAATGTGGTCACTTACATGCTTCTATATTGCTAGATACAACCTTGCTTGATGAAAGTGAAGGGGACTTGAAACATTTACTGATGAAGATCAAGGAACACAGCCTTCAGTATGGATTGCATCTCAATGTCAAGAAAACAAAAATCCTCACCACTGGACCAATAAACAACATTCTTATCAACAGAGAAAACATTGAAGTTATCAAGGACCTCATTCTTCTTAGATCAACTATCAACATTCATGGAAGCAGCAGTCAAGATATCAGACAACGAATTGCATTAGGCAAATCTGCTGCACAGGAACTTTTTAAAGTGTTGAAGAGCAAAGATATCACCTTGAGGACTAAGGTATGCCTTACCCAAGCCATGATATTTTCAGTAATCTCATATGGATGCGAAAGCTGGACGGTGAACAAGGAAGATCATAGAAGAAGTGATGCCTTTGAATTGTGATGTTGGAGGAGAATACTAAAAGTGCCATGGACTGCCAAAAGAACCAACAGATCTGTTTTGGAAGAAGTGCAGCCAGAGTG
>NW_006408545.1:9739690-9749201 GCF_000296735.1 Chrysochloris asiatica | reverse complement strand
TCAAGGTCATATTTTGGCTCTCGTGGACTTGTTTTCATTTTCTTCAGCTTCAGTTTGAATTTGCATATGAGTAACTGTTGGTCTGCTCCACAGTCTACTCCAAGCCTTGTTTTGACTGATAATATGGAGCTTTTCCATCATCTCTTTCTGCAGAATTTCTCAATTTGATTTCTATGTATTCCATCTGGTGAGGTCCATTAATAGTCTATGCTAAATACCTTCATATGAAAAATATTTTTCCCATATATAAATACTCGACCACTCATCTGTCAGTATGTTGTACTGTGATGGCTTGTGAGTTTCTATGATTCTGAAAGCTATGCCACCAGTATTTTAAATACCAGCAGGGTTACCCATGGTGGACAGGTTTCAGATGAGCTTCCACACAAAGGCAGTTTAGGAAGGAGTGATGAACTACTTCTGAATATTTACTCACTGAAAACCTTATGAATAGCAGAGAAACGCTGTCAGATACAGTGCTGGAAAATGAGCCCCTCAGGTTGGCAGGCACTCAAAATGCAATTGGGGAAGAGCTGCCACCTCAAAACAGAGTTGACTGTGATAATGCAAATGGAGCAAAACCCGTGGGAGAAACACCTGCTTGACCTTCATTTGATGATGGGGCACAACTCAAAATGAAGAGAAACAGCTGTAAACATCCAGTGACGATCAGAACATGGAATGTATGAAGTATGAATCTAGGAAAATTGGAAGCTGTCAAAAATGAAATGGAATGCATAAACATCAATATCTTAGGCATTAGTGAGCTGAAATGGACTGGTATTGGCCATTTTGAATCTGACAACCACATGGTTTACTATGCCAAAAATGACAAATTAAAGAGGAATGGTGTTGCATTCATTGTAAAAAAAAAAACAAAACAAAACAAAAAACATATCCAGATCAGTGATGAGGTACAACACTATCTGTGATAGGATAATATCCATGTACCTATAGGGAAACCAAGTTAATACCACTATTATTCAAATTTACATACCAACCACTAAACACTAAAGCCAGTGAGGATGAAATAGAAGAATTCTACCAACTTCTTCAATCTGAAATTGATCAAACATGCAATCAAGATGTAGTGATCATTCCTGGTAATTGAAATGCAAAGGTTGGGAGCAAAGAGGAAGGATCAGTAGTAGGGAATAGAGCCTTGGTGATCGAAATGATGCTTGAGAACACATGATAGAATTCTGCAAAATCAATTATTTGTTCATTTCAAATACCTTCTTTAGACAGCATACGAGATAACTATACAAGTGGAACTCAAAGTATAGTCAACCTTAATGCTGTGGGTGAAATAAACTTTTCAGGACCTTTTATGCTAATGTATCAGGAATCTAAATGAGAAGTAACCGCTTCAAATATTCATACATAATTGAAACATTGAATGTACAAATTTGAAAATAGAAAAATTACATGTCATTAAAAATGAACTAGAACATATAAAGATTGGCATATTAGGCATTATTGAGCAGATACAGACTGTCATAAGTCATTTTGAATCAGACAAATAGTGGTATCTATGCTGGGACTCCATCAGTTATCTGTCAGATTCTTGTACTGTGGTGGCTTGCATGTTGCTGTGATGCTGAAAGCTATGCCACCTCTATTTTGAATATCAACAGGGTAAGCCCATTGTAGACAAGTTTTAACTGAACATTCAGAGTAACACAGATTGGGAAGATGGAGAGCCAGACGACTTTTGAGCATTTAAAGACTGGAAACTGTATTAGTAGCAGTGGAAAACTTCCAGAAAGCACCAGAATATTGAATATTTAAATATGATGAATTTTGTTGTTGTCAGGTACTGTCTAGCAAGTTTTGACCTATAACAACCCTATGCACAACAGAATGAAACATCATCTGGTCCTGCACCATTCTCACAATTGCTGCTACATTTAGTTCATTGCTGCTTCCACTATGGCAATCCATTTAGTTGGGGAACTCCCTCTTTTTCACTGACCCTCCATTTTACTAAGCATGATGTCCTTCTCCAGGGATTGGTCCCTCCAGGGATATGTCCAAAGAATGAGAGAAAAAGTCTGGATATCTTGGCTTCTAAGGAACATTATGGTTGAGCTTCATTCAACACAGATTTGTTTGTTCTTCTGGGAGTTCATGGTACCTTTAATATTCTTCTTCAACACTTAAGTTCATCAATTCTTCCAAGGTCTTCCTTACTCATTGTCCAACTTTCACATGTATATGAGGCTATTGAAAATAACAAGGCTTCAATCAGGCACACTTTAGTCCTCAAACTGACATCTTTTCTCATGAACACTTTAAAGATGTCTTGTGCATCAGATTTGCCTAATGCATTACACCGTTTGATTTCTTAACTACTGCTTTCATGAGTGTTGATGGTGGATCCAAGCAAAATGAAGTCTTTGACAACATCAATCTTTTCTCCATTTATCATGATGTTATTTATTGCTCCAGTGGTGAGGATTCTTGCTTTCTTTACACTGACACATTGTCAGGTATAATACTGGAAGATCAGCCCCTCAGGTTTGAAGGCACTCAAAATACAACTGGAGAAGAGTTGCCTACTCAAAGAAGATTTGACCGTGATGATGCAAACGAAATTAAGTTTTTCAGGACCTTCATTTTCTGATCGGACACAGTTCAAAATGAGGAGAAACAGCTGTAAACATCCATGAATTGTTGGAAAATGGAATGTACATAACAATGTACTATAATAAATATTGTCTTGCAAGTTAAAGACAAATTTGAATTAACTTGAATTTAAAAGACAAATTTGAATTAACTTGAATTTCTAGTCCATAATTATTTTCAAAATATGTTAGTATTTTATAAAGAAAAAAACACATTATTTTTATTTAAATAAGAAAAATAAACCAAACTAACATACAAACATCCAAAATAGAAATCAAGAAGTAGGGGTCTTCAAAATCTTATGCTGTTTTCTTATAAAGTAAAAATATATACAGTCTAAAAAGCATAAGGTTAAAGAAAAAAAAAGTAGTCTAATCTGCAAATTAAACAACTTAGTTATACTTCTGTGCTGTTTTCTTTATAGTAAACATTATAAGTGTCAAGTAATTTAATAGAAAACATGTGATTTCTATAAATAATGAGATCCTTAAGAAAAAAAGTAAGTAAAAATATTTGTGGAATAGCAAAAGTTATCTTTTTCACAAAAGCAAAAGGTTGTTTGTTTGTTTTTGTTTTTTCCACAAAGTTAAAGGCTAACCTATTAACTTGGTAAGTTTTCACATATCAAGTCCATAAAAATTTTTCATTCTGGAACATATGAAACACTATGGAGATGTCAATTTTATCAAGCTAGATGCTTTTCAATCATTTTAACCACACAACACTCTATGTTCACTTATTTTTTTATATATAAAACATTTGTTCAAAGGTGTGTTCTAAGAACACATTAAGCATTTTTCAAGCTGAATGAACTGAAGAAAAAATCCAAGTCTCAACTGCAATATTGAAGGATCCTATGAGCAAAATAATAATGCAGTATCAAAAAAGATGCAAGGAATCCACAAAGTCACTGTACCAAAAAAAGAATCAGTCCACATTTAGCTATTTTAGGATGTAGCATATGAACAAGAACCAACGGTATTGAAGGAAGAAGTCCATATTACACTGAAAGCATTCACAAAAAAACGAGGTTCAAGGAATTGATGGAATATCAACTGAGGTATTTAAACAAATTGTTGCAGCTTTATCCCAATAGATTTCAAGACATTCATATTTGTGCCGATCTTGAAGAAAGATAACCCTCCAGACTGAGGAAACTATTTATCAATGTCATCATTGTTACACTCAAGCAACATTTTTTTTTTCTTTTTTAAGTTTTTATTGTGAATTATGTGATAGTTTACATAGGAGAACATTCGCTTTACATTCGTCCTATTGTATTTCATTTATTGCCATTCATGGCTCATCAAACATCCAAAGGGTACACCCTGCAAGCCTATTATCAACACACAGCCCCTCTCCCTCCCTGGGTCTAGGGTCCCCAGTTGCTCCATCTCTCTGCATCATTATCTCTGTCTCCATCTCTGGTGTCACTGCTTCTCTAGGTAGGGTCCCATACTCCACTTTTATTCCTTGATAGTCCCAGGGATCTCCATTCCTGGAGTGCAAAGTCAACCAATCCCCTCCTTTTGTAACATCTGCCTTTACATTTCCAACCCTCACAGTCAGTCCTGATAGCAATTATTCACTATTGTACCACAAGAATCTTATCCCCATCTCCTCTCATCAACACCAACCAGACCAGAGAGAATAGAAACCACACAATGGAGATTCTACCTTCCCACACACCATCGTCAAGCAACATTTCACTGAAGATAATTTAAAAAATTATTCTAGCATCTATCAAAAGTTGGTCTACGGGTGAGTGGGAGAGGGGGAAAGGGAGCAATGAAGAAATGGGCTGAGTTTAACCATGTTCCATAGACTCCCATTGACCTGGATATGAGAGCGAGAAGAGAAAGGGCTGGTTGGTGCAAAGTGTGGTGAGATATGGGGACACCTAAGCCCATGGACAAGGTTGTAGTCACAGAGAGCTAGAACTGAGAGTAAAGCATCCACCAGATATGAAGTGAGAGCAGATTCACAAAAACATCCACACTTGCAGAAAATACCTATTTGACCCAGTATTGATGGCTTGATAATCATAACTCAACCAGAGGAAGATTAAAACAACAATAATTTTTTATAAAGGAAATGAGGGTAAGTTGCTACAATTTGATGAACTTGACCTATACTCATGGAGGTAGTAGCTCAAAATATCAACAGAGAGGGAAGGAGTCTTCACATCAATTAGCTATGCTATCCCCTCTGATAATAACAGGCAACTTAGACATTGGCTACCTAAAATGAGGGGGTGATAAAGGTTCACAATGACTGGCTTACAAGATTTCAAGAGGGAGTTTAGTTTAAGAGAGTGTGGGGGAAGAAAGAGTCCCTACTGAATAGTTTTCATCTTGTCTACATGGGTCTGGTATAAAGAGATGAGGATAAGATTCTTATGATTCAATAGTAAGTAATTGCTATCATGACTAATTACGAGTGTCAGAATTGCAAATGTAGATGTACTGTAACAAAAACAGGGGAGCAGTTAATCTTACAATCCAGTCCAGAAACAGAGAACCCTAGGACCATCATGGGAGAAGACCATAAGAAGAATGTGGGACTTATCCAGAGAAGCAGTGACACCAGAGATGGAGGCAGAGAGGGGGCATGGAGAGAGGGAGCAGCTGAAGACTCTAGATTCATGGAAAGAGAGGGACTGAGAGTTGGCAGCCAGGACACAGGCTTGCAGAATGTGCCCTTTGGTGGTTTAAATTATTATATATGCCTGAGTGTTAAAAAAAAAAAAGCTAAAATTAGTGGAGAGAAATACTGTTAGCTGATGGTACATGTTGTTGTTATGTGCTGTGGAATTGGTTCCGACTCTTAGCAACCCTGTATAGGGTTTCCGAGGCTATAAATCTTTACAGGAGCAGAAAGCTTTATCTTTCTCCCACAGAACAGCTGGTAGTTTCGAACTGCTAACCTTATGGTTCGCAGCCTGATTCATAACCACTAGGAAGTCACTGAGTACTGCAGGAATTCTGAGTGTGTAAATTTAAGTACTCTCCCTACAAGTAAAGGTAAGAGTGTAAGTTTAATTGTAGTAGAGACTTGATCCCAACTCCTGGTGAACCTGTATTGACCAGAGTCGAACTGTGCTCAGAAGTAGATCAACCAGACCTTTCTTCCTAGTTGCCTGTGAGTGGACTTTGTACTTCTAGTCTTTCAGTTTGTAACCACTATGCTACCAGATGGTACATGGAGGGGATTATAATCATTGTAACGAAACAAAGTATATAACTTTGTTGAATGTAAAACAGATGATCTGCCCTGTGAATTTACATTCAATGCACAATAAAAACTTTACCAAAAAAAAAAAAAAAAAAGAGAGAGAGAGTAGCCAGAAATTTAAGCTGAATTTTTATGAGGATTCAAAATGAGGGATATCCTTGCTGAGTTTAGATGGATCTTGGCTGAAAGCAGAGAATTACAGAAAGCTATTTAGCTGTATTGTATTGACTATCCAAAGACTGTGTGGATCATAACAAACTAAGGATAGCATCACAAAGAATGGGAATTCCAGAATACTTAATGCTCTTTGTGCAGAATTGTGTATAGACCAAGAGACAGCGTTCAAACACAACAACATGGTACTGCATGATTTAAAATTAGGAAAGGTGCTCCTCAGAGTTATATCTTTTCACCATAATTATTCAATGTGTACATTGATAAAAATAATCTGAGCAACTGGATTATAGAAGAAGAATGAGGTTTAGGATTGGAGAAAATCTCATTCATTACTTGTGCTTTGCAGAGAACACAATGTCACCTGCTGAAAGTGAAGAGGACCTGAAGTACTTGCTAATGGAGATCATACTAAAGCCGTCAGTATGGATTACTATTCAATGTAAAAAATGCAAAATCCTCACAACTGGACAAATAAAATACATCAGGATAAATGGTGAAAAGATTGAACTTGTCAAACATTTTATTTTACTTGGATCCATAATCAATGCTAATGAAAACTATAGTGAAAAAAATCAAACAATATATTGCATTGGGCAAATCTACTGCAAAAGACCTCTTTAAGTGTAGAAGAGCCAAGATGTCACCTTGAGAACTAAGGCATGTTTGAGCTCACTGCTGCAGCCAGTGTCAATCCAGCTCATTGGGGTATCTTCCTCTTTTTCTCTGACCTTCTACTTTACCAAGGATGACGTTCATGTCCTGAGACTGATCTCTCATGAAGACAGTATGTGCAAAGTATGTTAGATGAAGTCTCAACATCCTCAATTGTAAGGTTCAAACATGACAATTTTGAGGATGGCAGCAGACTGGACAGTGCTTCCTTCTGTTGGGCATAGGGTTGCTATGAGTTGGCACCTAACAACAAACTAAAGAGAAAATATACTGTCAATAAAGCAAATATTTTATACCATATTAATTTGGGGTTATGCATTTTTAAATAAAATAATAAAAAAAATACTAGATTTTTTTAGCAACCATTTCCTTCCATATAGAAATTAATTATTTCCCATGGATATTATAAAGAGTTTTACTACTCTGTTTTACAAACTTATGGTTTTATGTTATTACTAAGATGTTTAGAAATTCACCTCAGTATAATCTGCTGAGAATAGTCAGCATTTTATCAGGAATTTCAAAGAAAAAATCAGTACTTTATTTAGAACAACACTAAGAGTCAGCAAGTTACCGTTGAAGCTTTCCTTCCACAACTAATTTCAATTTTGTAATAGTGTTGAATCTAATTTGCTTTTATTATATGGCAGTCAGGTCTTCCAGAGCATATCATTCTTTGGAGAAAGTAAATTTAGGACAGTTTTGGAATAATCTGTTCTCAATTCTGCTCAGAAAGTTAATAATTGTAAAAGAGACTCGGTGAGGCCTGCCAGGAGCTGTGTAGACCCCACTGATTCTCCCTTACAATGACACCTGGTACTGATGCACATTGCAGTGGTGGTAATGAGTGCTGACAAGCAAGTGAGGAGCAGGTAAAAAAGTAGACTATAATATTTACCTACATATTGTATGCCAAAATTATATGCACCTAAATCTGTGGAGTCCTGGTGTGGTGCTGTGGGTTAATGCGCCAGATTGCAAAGGCATTTGAACTACAAGGTTTGTGGTTTGATCTCACCAGTCGCTACTTGGAAACCCTATACAGGGTTGTTATGGGTCAGAACTGACTCAATGGCACTTATTAACAGCAACAACAAATCCTTATAGGAAGCACAGTGTTTCCATGGGTTAATCACAGTTTTGTATTTCATATGTTCAATAGCTTATAAGGATTTCCTAATTCTTTTTAAAATGTAGCTTAAATTCATTTCTTCTGAATTCATATTATTACAATAGTATGCAGACTACGATAGAGAAGACTGTGGTTCCATAAGATAAGCACTTATGCTGAAACACAAGATCCACAGTTCAAGGCCACCAGCCACTACACCAGAGAAAGAAGAAACTTTCTGGTCTTTAGAGTTTTAATAAGTCTCGGAAACCCTGTACAGTTTCGCTATGAGTTAGAACTGACTCATCAGCACTGAACAACATTGCTGCTGCTGATGGCTTACATGGTTCCTGTGATGATGGCAGCTATGCCACAGGGGTTTCAAACACCAGCAATGTTATCCATGTTGTGCAGGTTTCAGTGGAATGTCCAGACTAAAGTAAATTAGGAAGAAAGATATGGTAGCCTATTTGTTAAAAAATTAGTCATTGAAAACCTATGAACAGCACTAGAACATAGTCTGGAAAATGACTCCCTCAGGTTGGACAGCAATCGAAATATAATTAGGGGAGAACTGCCTCCACAAAGTACAATAAACCTTAGTAATGGAGATGGAATAAAAAAAATGGGACCTACTTTGCTTATGTATCATGACTCAATATGAGAAGAAAACAGCTGCAAATTCCTATTAAAAAATGGAACATGGAATGTAAGAAGTGCAAATCTAGGAAAATTTGAAGATGTCAAAAATGAAACAGATAAATATCCTAGGCACTAGTGAACTCATATAGACTGTCATTGACTATTTGAATTGACTAAACATATGCTTTACTATGCCTGAATTACATATTGAAGAGAAGTGGTCTTGCATTTACCTTGAAAAAAGAATATTCTAAAATCTATCCTGAAGAATAATGTTGTCAGTAAAAGAATAATATCCATAACCTACAAGAAAGACCAGTTAATACAACTATTACTCAAATTTATACAGCATCCTCTAACTCCAAAAGGAAAGAAATTTAAGACTTTTACTTGAATTTCAACTTCAGCAGTGTGAAATGATAAAACATGCAATCAGGACACATTAATAATTACTAGTGATTAGAAAACAAAAGTTAGAAACAAAGAATAATGGTCAGTTGATGGAAAATATGGCCTTGGTCATAGAGAGGACACAGAGA
The DNA here is from genome assembly GCF_000296735.1 of Chrysochloris asiatica. Classification (NCBI taxonomy): domain Eukaryota; kingdom Metazoa; phylum Chordata; class Mammalia; order Afrosoricida; family Chrysochloridae; genus Chrysochloris; species Chrysochloris asiatica. The sequence continues at coordinate 9,740,198 of NW_006408545.1, read as the reverse complement.
TAACATGATAGAATTTTACAAGACCAGCAACTTATATACTGCAAATGTCCTTTCAACAACAAAAGTAAACACATATTTACTTTAATAGATGGAATACACAGGTTCTAAATAAACTACATCTATAAAAAGAGATGATGGAGAAACTCAGTATCTTCAATAAGAACAAGGCCAGGGATCCACTGAAAAACAGACCATCAACTCATATGAAAGTTCAAATTTAAGATGGAGAAAATTAAACCAAATGCAGGAGAATGAAAGTATGAACTTCAGTATACCCCACATGAATTCAGCGACGATCCCAAGAACAGATTTAATACATTGGGCATTAAAGACCAAATAGACAAGTTGCAGGATAATAACAAGGTTATTGTCCATGAAAAAAGCAACAGGTTACTAAAAAGACAAAACAAAAAAAGAGTTCAAAAGGGATGTCAAAAGGGATTCTGAAACTTGGTTTTGAATATGTTGTTGTTGTTATGTGCCATCAAGTCGGTTCCGACCCATAGTG
>NW_006408545.1:9738412-9739590 GCF_000296735.1 Chrysochloris asiatica | reverse complement strand
AGATCTGTTTTGGAAGAAGTGCAGCCAGAGTGCTCCTTGGAGGCCAAGAAGGCTAAGCTTCTTCTCTCATACTTTGGACATATTGTAAGGAGGGAACAGTCACTGGAAAAGGATGTCATGTTGGGTAAGATGGAGGGTCAGAGAAAAAGAGGAAGACCCCCAATGAGATGGATCAACCAGGTGGCATCATTGATGGCATCGAGTGTGGCGGCGGTAGTGAGGTTGGCCCAGAATGGGACATTGTTTCTTTCTGCTGTGAACGGGGTCGCTATGAGTTGGTTCTGACTCTCTTAATGTAGTGCTATAGGATCAACACTAGACTGGGAACCACAAGGTCAATAATTCAAACTCACCAGCTGATCCTCGGAAACCCTATAGAGAGTCACTATGAGTTGAAAACTACTCGACAGCACTTAACAACAGCATAGTGCTAGAAGGTAGGCCATTGGTATTTTTGATACCAGCAAGATCACCCATGGTAGAAAGTTTTCAGAAGAGGTTTCAAAGTAAGACAGGCTAGGAAAAAGGGGCTGACAATCAACTTCTGAACAAATGTTTCCAGTGAAAACTTCACAACCATCAACAGAACATTGGCTAATATAGTGCCAATTGTGAGCCCCTCAGGTTGTAAGTCAATGAAATTATGACTTGGGAAGAGTTTCCTCCTCAATGTATTGTTGTTGTTGTTAGGTGCCATCGAGTCAGTACCAACTCATAGAGACCTTATGCACAGCAGAACGAAACAATGTCCAATCCTGGGCCAACCTCACAACTACTCACTACTGTTGCCACGCTTGAGTCCATTGATGCTGCCACTTGGCCAATCCATCTTCTTGGGGGTCTTCCACTTTTTCTCTGACCCTCCACCTTACCAAACATGACATCTTTCTCCAGCAATTGGTCCCTCCTGACAATATGTCCGAAGTTTGGCAATCCTGGCCTCCAATAAGCATTCTGGCTACACTATTTCCAACACAGCTCTGTTGGTTCTTTTGGCAGCCCATGTCACTTTCAATATTCTCCTCCAATACCATAACTCAAATGCATCAATTCTTCTACAGTCTTCCTTATTCACTGTGCAGCTTTTGCATGCATATGAGGTTATTGAAAATACCATGGCTTGGGTCAGGCACACTTTAGTCCTCAAGCTGACATCTTTGCTCTTCAACACTTTAAAA
>NW_006408545.1:9730168-9734166 GCF_000296735.1 Chrysochloris asiatica | reverse complement strand
TTAAAGTGATTAGAGAAGGCAAAGTAAAATATTGCAATAAAATGTGTAAAAATCTGGAGTTAGGAAATGAAAAGGGAAGAACACATTCTAATTGGAAAATGTGAATAAAAAAGAATAATGAAGGATTCAATGGACAAAATATCGAAACAACACAAGCTTCAAAAGAAGATGTAAAGAATACACAGAGTTATTGTATCAAAAAGAATGGGTCAGCATTCTACCATTTCAGGAAATAGTATATGATCAAGGCCCAATCATATTGAAATAAGGTCTAGCTATACTAGAAGTCATTGGTAAAAGACAATGCTCCACTAACTGACAGCATGCCAATTAAAATGTTTCATTAAATGGTTGGAGCACTAGTGGTGCTTGCTTGTCTAAGCCAATTTGGAATAGTGCTACTTGGTCAAGAGACTGGAGGTGATTCATATTTTTACCCACTCAGAAAAAAAAAAAAAGATAAGCCAGCAGAATGCAGAAATCATCAAACTATTTTTTTTTAATATCACACACAAGGAAAATATACTGTATATGTTTCAAAAATGGTTGCAGCAATATATCCCTAGGGAAATTCCAAAAATCAATTTGGATTTAGAAGACATGGAATGAGTGATATCATTGCTGATAACAGATTAATGTTTGCTGAAAGCAGAAAATGCCAAAAAGGTGCTTACCTATGTTTTGCAGACTATCCAAAGGAAATAAATTTTATAGATCATTACAAAGTATAGATAACTTTACCAATAATCAGAATTCTAAATCCCTTAATTGTGCTCATGCAGGACCTACATATAGACAAAGAGACAGTTTTTTAACCAGAACAAGGGAATACTGCCTGCTTTAAAATCAGGAAAGGGATGTGTCATTTTTGTATCCTTTCACCCTATTTATTCAATCTGTAGACTGAACAAATAAATCGGAGAAACTAAACTATACTATATGAAAAATAGCACCGCTTCAGCACTGGTGGAAGACTTCTTAACAACATGTGATATGCAGGTTTTCAACAAACAAACAAAAACGTGTTTTCTTTGGTGAAAGCAAAGAGACTTGAAGTACTTACTGATGAAGATCAAAGACTACAGCCAGCTTCACAACCATTGCTCCACCTGAGCCCATTGTTACTGCCATTGTGCCATTCCATCTTGCTGGGGTCTTCCTCTTTTTCTCTCATCTGCTACTTTACCAAACATGATATTCCTTCTGTAACTGGTCCCTCTTGATAACATGTCCAACATGTAAGAGACAAAGTCTGTCTGTTCTGGCTTCTAAGGAGCACTCTGGTTTATTTCTTCCAACACAGATCTGTTTGTACTTTTGGCAGTCCGTTGTGTTTTCAGTATTCTCCTCCAACACAATAACTCAAATACATCTATTCTTCTGCAATCTTCCTTATACACTATCCAACTTTCACATGCTTCTGAGGTTATGAAAAATACCATGGCTTGGGTCAGGCACACCTTAGTCCTAACATATTTGCACATTAACATTTTAAATAGATCTTGTGCAGTAGATTTGCCTAATGCAATATTTCATTTAATTTCTTGACAGCTGCTTCTATGAGTATTGATGCAATCCATACTGAAAACCGGGTGTTTGATCTTCATTAGTTAGTATTTTAAGTCTAATTCACTTTCAGCAAGCAAGATTGTATCATCTATCTGTCTCAGGTTGTTGATGATTCTTCCTCCAATCCTGATGCCACGTTTTTCTTCATACAATCTAGCTTCTCAGATTATGTGTTCAGCATACAGATAGAATAAGTATGATGAAAGAATACAACAGTGGTGCATATCTTTACTAATTTTAAACCATTAAGTGTTCCTTGTTCTGTTTGAACAAGTGTCTCTTGGTCTATTCACAGGTTCCTCATGAGCACAATTAAGTGTACTGGAATACTCAAATTTATATGTAGACCTATATTTATCTTTTATTCTAATCTCAAAAAATGATGTATGCTTTATGTTTTCATGAAGCTATTTTAATTATATTTCAATTATTTCATGACTGCAGTTTCTTCTTTTACTCATATTTCTTTCCTCCCAACTCACATAACAAGTGATTATAGTTATATGAGTTTGCATTTTCATCACTAGTTTAATGGGTAGATCCATTAACTGAATGAATGTATCTTCATTTAAAAATATATTCATTTTAAAAGTCCTTTCATCTTAGTTTTTATATATAAATAGGTGCTGTTAAGTGTGGTCGAGTCTGTTTTAACTCATTGCAACCCTGTATAGGGTTTCTGAGAAGCTTCTGGTCGGTTTCAACCATTGAACTTGCAGTTAGCAGTCCAGTGCTTATCCTACAGTGTCATACCAGGACTCTTAATATACATTATATACATTTAATTTTCCAGAATTTTTCAAATATAATATTAAAAATAAATCTTTATATCACCATGCCTCTTTAGAGCATTTATATATCTACTGGATCCCTGGTGTTGCACTGTAAAATAAACCCTGGACCACAAGGTCAGTGTGAACAGCAAGGTCAGCAGTTCAAACTCACCATCCGTTCCTCAGAAACCCTATATTGGATCATTATGAGTTGGAACCTATTTGATGGCAATGAACCACCAATATATCTACTAAAGGAAACAACAGGAATAATCTCCACTCACATCACTAAAGTATATTAATATAGTATGTGTGCATGTTGTGTGTGTATTTATATATACATTTATTTTAGTGTCTTTTTTTCTTGAATATATTGATTTTCTTATGATTATTCTTTGAATTTTTAAAGTATTTTCTTCACATCTCTCTGTCCCCTGCCAAGTGTATTTTCAAAACTTAATCAATGCTGAAACCAGATACAATAATTTTGCAATATATCCAAATCAATTCTTCCTTTCCTCTTTGACTTCTGGGTTAATTGCATCAGACATTCTTATCTCTATGGACTCTCTGATCTCCATAATTATAGATAAAATGTTTTGTTTCCATTGTTCTCTTCTTGATTTATTGCTTACTTTTCTTTTGTCATTCCTATACTGACTTTTTAAAAGTTTTTTTTTTTTTTTAAATGACACTATCACCATTCCTCTAAGAAAAAAAGTTTTTAAATAAGGGTGATATATATGAAGGTTTCATAAAATTCAAATGTACTTCTATACCATTATCAGTGCTATAGAAACTCATTTACTTTCATCAGGTACAGAGATGTATTCATTTGCACTATTATTTTTAATTGAGACTTTTTCATTATCTTTTTCCTCCAGTTAGCATCTTCATCTAATAATTATACTTCTATTCACTAAATTTAGGGAGCTGCTAAAGAGCCATAGTGATTAAAGACATTTTCCATTGCAAAGGAAACAAGTAGTCTTTGAAAATCTTGCAAAATGTTAATAGCTGTAATAAAATAACATCAATAAATATTTACATATCTTTTTACAGTGCAAGCTGCCATAGCTATTATGTCTGTAGATCCAAATAACAATCATTGTAATAGATAATCATTTTTCAGATGATAAAACAAGGATTAAGAGATAGTAAAGCCATCAAACTAACTAGTTAGTCAGAATGGGAAGTCTAGAATATAGTATCTAGATTCCCAAGACTTTTTTTGACATAAGTTTAAAATTTTTCAATGTCCTGGTCTATAATAGCTACTTTGAAACGAAATAGTTAAGAATATCTGAATAAAAAATGAGCATCCTCTCTAATATTTCTATAAGCTTTATGACAACTAATAATATCACAACACCCATGTACAAGGGTGAGTCAACAAGGATTGTTACAAAATCATAGAAACATTTAGCAAAATATCCAACATTAAACAAAAATATCCAAAAGTTAAGTTATTATTTTTCAACATACCCTCCATCTAAGACTATATATGAAGGTAAGTGAAAAATTATATACACTCCAGTTATGTTAAAATCCCCTTCCACATCTACAGCTGTTGAAAATATTAAGTGTGAACGCGAAATGATTCTGTCGAATAAGTGAGTGACAGCGGATTCTGTGTCAAATCATTTGTAAATCAGC
>NW_006408545.1:9727199-9728643 GCF_000296735.1 Chrysochloris asiatica | reverse complement strand
CAAATGGGTACTATATGCAAGTTTGGGTGTTCGTGTGCTTCTCATCTCAGTTCATATCAGCTGAATGTTTCAGTCTCAGTTCTAGCCCTCTGTGGCTATGCACTTGTGGATGGGCTCGGGTGTCCCCAGGTCTCACCACACTTTGGCCCAGCCAGTCTTTCTTCTTCCCTCTCTCATCTCCAGGTCAACTGGAGTCAATGGACCATGGTTGAACTCAGCCCATTTATTCATCACTGCCTTTCCTCTTCTTCCACTCACCTGTAGATTAGTGTGGTCACCAGCAAGCTTACATGCCTGCTTGTGTGTTCCTTTTGAGTTTCAGTCTTGGGGGGTTGCTTTCAGGATTGTCTCATTATCTTTGACTTTGGAGAGCTTGATTATGATATGTCTTGGTGATTTTCTTTTAGGATCTATCCTTCCTGGGGTTCATTGAGCTTCTTGAATGCTTATCTTTCGTTTTTCAAGATGTTAGGGAAATTTTCTTTCAGCAGCTCTTCAACTATCTCTTCTGTGGACTTGTGTGATTCTTCCTGTTACGCAATGCTGATAATTCTTAAGTTATTCTTTTTCATGTTGTCCAACATGACTCTTAGACCTTCAGATTTTTTTTTAATAATTTTTTTCTGCTTTTTTTTCTTTCTTAGTAGTTTTGAGAGATTTATCTTCCAGCTCACTAGTTCTGGCTTCCAATTTTTTCAATTCTACTCCTTTGCCATTTCTGATATTCTATTATTAACTATTTGTACCTCTTTCTGCAGGTTGTGAATTGTTTCCAATGCTGTATCTATCTTATTTTATTGTTCCTGTAGTGCTTCCTGACTTCTTCCTTATTTTTCTCAACTCCATTGCAAACTGTTTAGATATGTTTTATAATCATTTTTCAGAATTCCTGCTCAGGCATTTCCAAAGCCTGCCCTCCTTCCAGTATGGAGTGTAGGTCTACCTTTTGTCTCACTTGTCTCAGTCACTTTATCTCATTTCTGGACATGTCCTGATATGGTCATCTGTTTCTGGTTTGGGGGCATATTTAGTAGTTAGTTGTGGCCTTAATACTTAGATGGGTGTGTTTTTTGATATTTTTTTTATGCTTTCTTATTGCCTCCAAGTAGATGTGATCAGGAAATGGGCTTCCCTTTTCACTCTTCTTACTTAGAAATTTCAAGATGCCACTGTTGGTTGTTACGAAGTAACTCAGGATTTAATTTTTGACCTGTTTCCTTTTTAGTCTGCCTGTCTCGCTACACACACACAGACACACACACACACACGCTCAGACCTTTTTCCTAGTGATAAACAGTACAGGGCTGGCTGTGACCATTTTGCACTGCCATTTGGTTTTAAGTGTTTCTTTAAATTTTGAGGAGATCTGTGAGCATGCATAATAGAACCCTCTGGGGAGTAGGGGTCAGGTGTCCACACACTCAGGCACCACCTCTAGTCACCA
>NW_006408545.1:9692623-9725400 GCF_000296735.1 Chrysochloris asiatica | reverse complement strand
GACTCATTAAAACCTGCAATATGCAGATGATACAACCTTGCTTGCTGAAAGTCAAAAAGACTTAAAATACTTACTGATGAAGATCAAAGACCACAATCTTCAGTATGGATTGCATCTCAATGTAAATAAAACAAAAATCCTCACCACTGGACCCATAAACAACATTCTTATCAATGGAAAAAAGATTGAAGTTGTCAAGGACTTCATTCTTTTGGGATCAACCATCAATACTCAAGAAATCAAATTATGTATTGCATTAGGCAAATCTACTGTACAAGACCTATTTAAAGTGTTGAAGAGCAAAGATGTCAACTTGAAGACTAAGGTGCACCTGACCCAAGCCATGATATTTTCAATAACCTCATATGTATGTGGAAGTTAAACACAGAATAAAGAAGACCATAAAATAATTGATGCTTTAGAGTTGGAGAAGAATATTGAAAGTACCATGGGCTGCCAAAAGAACAAACAGGTTTGTGTTGGAAGAAGTGTATCCAGAGCACTCTTTGGAGGCTTGGATTGCCAAACTTCAACTATCATACTTCAGACATATTTTCAGGAGGGACCAATCACTGGAGAAGGATACCATGTTTGGTAAGGTAGAGAGTCAGAGAAAAAGAGGAAGACCCCCAGTGAGATGGATTGGCAAAGTGGCAGCATCATTGGGCTTAAGCATTGCAACAATGTGAGGTTGGCCCAGGACCAGGCAGTGTTTTGTTCTGTTGTGGATAGGGTTGCTATGAGCTGGTACCAACTTGACGACACCTAACAACAACAACAAAGTAATAGATTAGAATCCTCGAGTGACTTCCTTTTCAATGTTCTTTTAGTTGGGAAACATAGACGTATTAAGGGGCAAAACTGGATAAGGATTCTCAATGAAATTTTTTTAGGACAGTCTTTGAAGAATGAGTAAGTACATTGTTGAAATGAAAAAACAAAACAAAACAAAAATACCCTACGTTCAATTCTTCTGAACTTTTTCTCACCAATGCAGTTTTCAATTTTCTTGAAACATTTTCACAATAAGGCTCTTTGAATGATCTGTGATTTTTGAGAAAATCAGGACTATCTTTTTTCAAAGCCAAATTCAGTTGTTATAACCTTCTGAGCTGAGTTTTTGACTTTTCATATCCTGTAGTTTCTGAGAAATGACTGATGATTTTTAACTGCCAACCTTGGCGTTAGCTGTCCAGTGCTTATCCTACAACACCACACCAGGACTGCATATAGTTCACAATATGTATGTTGTTGCTATAGTTAGGTGCTGTTGAGTGAGAACAAAACACTAGTCCTGTATCATTCTCACAATCATCGTTATGCTTGAGCCCATTGCTATTGTCACTGTGCCAATCAATCTTGTTAGTGGTCTTCCTCTTCTTCACTGTCCATCCACATTATCAAGCATGATGTCCTTTCAGGGACTGGTTCCTCCTATCGTTGTAGCTGTTGTTAAGGGCTGTTGAATCATTTCTGGTTCATGTGGTTATTTTTGCCATCAAGTTGGTTCCAACCCATAGCAACCCTGCATAGGGTTTTTGAGGACCGTCTGGTGAGCTTAAAGAGCTGACCCTGTGGTTCAAACCAACTTTGCAGTCCAGAGCATTAACCCACAGAACCACACCCGAACATAGCAACCCTGTACATGGTTTCTGAGGAGTGGCTGTTGTTCAAACTGAACTTTTAGTCTAGTTCCTCGTAGTAATATGTACAAAATACGATAGGCAAAGTCTTGCCATGCTGGCTTCCTAAAAGTATTCTGATTTTACTTCTTCAAACACAGATTTCTTTGTTATTCTGACAGTACATTGCACTTTTAATATTTATTTACAGAACCATAAGTCAAATGTATCAAATCTTCTAATTTCTTCGATATTCATAGTTCATCATTTGCATGCAATATTCAGTATTCTGGTGATATTTGACTTCATTTCACTGCTACTCATAAGGTTTTCAGTTGCTAAACCCTCAAAAATAGTTTGCTTCTCCTTCTTCCTAGTCTGTCTCTGTATGGAAGCTCAGTTGGAACTTGCCCATCATAAGTGATCTTGTTGTTGTTGTTGTTAAGTGTCATTGAGTCGATTCCGACCCATAGAGACCCTGTATAAGGTTTCCAAGAAGCAGCTGGTGATCTTGAACCACTGATCATGTACTTCAAATGACTTTGCCGTCTGCTAGTAGCATAACATCAGAGCAACACACAAGCTACCACAGTACAACAGATTGACAAATGAATGGATAGTGAGCCCTTATTGTGTGCCCAACAGTGGTCTAGGTACCAGGAAATTAAAAATGAATATCATCTTATGTTCAAATAAGTGACAATCTACTGGATAAAATGGACCCATAATAAAATAACTTATATCTTTATAATAATAGAATTATATAGATTGTGATAAGGAATCTTAGAGTGATATTTCATCAAGTGCTTTTGAGAACTCCGAGGATGAAATAGCTACCTTCAGGTAGAAACCAGTTTAATTTAGAAGTTTCCTTCTAGAAACTTTTAAGAGGAAGTAGACAAATGCAAAAGAAAATATTTCCAAGGAATAAATGAAAATATTTCTATTTTCAATTCCACTTAGTACTTTATTATAGCTAATTTGGTCAAAGATTTGATCAGTTATTAGTCAGTGCCTAGGAAAACAGAGATAAACTAGAATTATCCTGTGAAGATGTAGGTGTGTGGTTGACCTACCTCCTCTGTGTAATGGAGTATAAACAGCATATACAAATATCAATATCTTTATATTCATAATCAGCAAGTGCTCTACCTATTTATATCTAATATCATTTAATGACATCTGCAAGGGCTAATTTTAAGTGTCAACTTAGCTAGGGTATGATGCCCAGCTATTTGTTCAACCACTAGTCTTTGTTGTTATTAAGTGCCACTGAGTAGATTTTTGGCTCATAGCAACCCTGTATAGCATTTCTGATGGGCATTTCTTCAGTTTATAGTTAAGTTTTTAGGGTAGTTTTTACATTTTAAAAACAATGGTATTCAAGAATTCAAAACTCTATTACAGAAATTACTATGTGTTACAGAGAATTACCAGATATATCTCTTCAAGCCATAGTCTTTATAACTCCCACCGTATGACTGGATTGTTGTTGTTATGCATCATCGAGTCAGTACTGGCTCATAGGTACCCTACGCACAACAGAACAATGCACTGCCTGGTCCTGTGCTAATCTCACAATTGTTGCTGCTCTTGAGCTCACTGCTGCTGCCACTGTACCAATCCATCTCATTGGGAGTCTTCCTCTTTTTCCCCAACCCTCTACTTTACTGAACATTAATTATATCCTTCCCCAGGGGCTAGTCCTTACTGATAATATGTGCAAAGTATGAGAGATGAAGTCTGGTCATTCTGCCTGCCGAAGAACATTTGGGGTGGAGCCATACAAATAAGGTGTATGAAATTTTAATGTGGAGATTGCTCAGTTTTGTCATTCCACTGGTTTAAAACTGAGCCATCTCAAAAGTAGAAACCAGAGGTCTCACAGTCCTTGGGAAAGAAGAGCATGTTCTTTGTTCCCCAAGATACCTGCTCACTGAATCTCTTTCAACTCCAGGAGACAGAGGGTTATAAACCAGAGACATCATGGAAGTGGAAACAGCAGAGACAACAGCACCAAAAGCAACACAAGACTGTGTTGTGCATTCTTGCCAATGGCGTGAGAAAGTTAGTTTGTAGGTGACTTGACTTCAGGCACTTAATCAGTGGAGCTAGATTTGCTGACCCATGGAACCTGAGCCTAGTGCCTTTGAGCTGATGCTTTTGGGGGAGTGCATTTACCAGTAAAACTAAAGGAGCTTTGTAGCACTTGCCAGAGCTGGGTAAAAGTGTGTGACTGAGATGCCAAGGTCCAGAGAAAGGTGTGACCAGGGGCACAGCTGAGAGGAGGTGTTACTGGCTGGAAGAACTGCACTTTCAATATTTCCTATCCTAAATAGCTTGGCATTCTGGTTTAATGCACTGGACTGCAAAGTCAGTTTGAACTGCAAGGTCAGCTATTCAAGCTCACCAGCCACTCCTCAGAAACCCTATATAGGGTGGGTATGGGTTGGAACTGACTCCACGGCACTTAACAACAACAATAGTGACTTCTCCAAATAAACTCCTTGTGTGATGCTGTAGGATCAACACTGAACTACAAATCAATTGAGAGTTCAAACTAACTGGCTGCTCCTTGGTTAATGTACTGGACCACAATGTTGGTTTGAACTGCAACGTTGGCAGTTCAAATTCACCAGCCACTCCTCAGAAACTCTATACAGGGTCACTATGAGTCATAAACAACTCTTAAAAACAACAGCTTCTCTAATGGAATCTTGGTGTGGTGCTACAGGATAAGCATGGGACTGATAACCACAAGGTCAGTGCTTCAAACCCAACATACACTCCTTAGAAACATTATCCAGGAATGCTGTGAGTCAGAACCGATTTAACAGCACTTAATAACAACATCTCTAACAAGCCCCATAATTATGACTATTGTCTGAGAGTTCTGTGTGGCCATTGCAATGAATTTTTGAACCCAGCAGAGAAGCAGACAGTGACTTGGGAAAAACAGTTGCTGTCAGAATTGTTAAAGAAGATGTTAGCATGGAGGCCTGATAGATCCCCAACTCATAGGAATCAGCTTTGGGCTCATAATGAGGTTGATTTTCCTTCCCCCTGTGAAGTTAGAAGAGGTCATATGCTACCTCCATGCCATTTTTATACTATATAAATTACAAATCTCTAAAAAAGAATCTTTTAATGTCAGAACTTTGTCCATCCTAAATTAGATTTGTTGTTGTTGTTGTTATTATTAGGTGATATCAAGTTGGTGCCGGATCCTAGTGATCCTGTGTTCAACAGAACAAAACACTCCCTGGGCCTGTGCCATCTTCACAATTGTTAAGTTTGAGACCATTGCTGTTTCCACAGTGTCAATCCCTCTTGTTGGGTCTTCTTTTTTTTTGCTTATCCTCTACTGTGCCAACAATGATGTATTTATGCAGGGACTGGTACCTCCTAATAACATGTAAGAAGTATGAGAGATAAAGTCTCGCCATCCTGGCACCTAAAGTGCTATGAGCATCTATGAAAGTATAGCATTATTAGATATTCATAATCACATTATACATTTTATATCATTTGTATAATTAAATTATTTTCTTCAGTCAATAAATTTCACTGTTTTCTAAAAAACAATGTAACATAAAGAGGCTATATGTAGTTTCTAAGCTTGGTTTAAAGAGAAGTAAAGACTGGCTCATGAATATGAATCTTATAGCGAATCTGACTGTGAAGGCTTGGTCTGTATTTTGACACCAAGTATCAAGTGGTGTTAACTATAGACTAAAAGCAATCATTTTCTCTCTTAAAAGTAATCATACTTTATTCTCTACTATCATTCATCGTTCTCCTCCTTAATATGTTTCCTTTTAAAATGTTGAAATAATTTTCTTTAAATTTTTTTTAACATAGACATGATGATATTAACAGTAATTTTTATAATCCAATTCTTCTTTAAATACATTAAAATTTAATGTAGTCTGGCAATGGCAATTCTAGCGAAAACATAATCTGCATAAAACATGAGGCAGTATGAAGCAGAGCTATTCAGAAGGGAATCAGATTCCTGGTGCTTTCTCTGACGATTAAATTCTGTGAAAACACACAAAGAGAAGTTTACAATTCAGAGTTATAGAAAGTTTCAGTGTTTCGGTAGTGTATCCATCACATGCCTTTCTTCTCTCTGTGTACTTTCAAACTGTTCAGATCTCAGGCACGTAGGAATATAGCACTGTTGTTGTTATTGTTAAGTACCTTCAAGTCATTTCTGACTTGTTTGTAGGGTTTCTAAGGAGTGACTGGTGAGCTTGAATCACCAACCTTTCTGTTCAAACCGACATTACAGTCCAGTGTATTAACCCACAGCACAACACCAGGACTTACTGTGTTGTTGTTGTTGTTGTTATGTGCTGTCAAATCACTTCTGACCCATAGAGACCCTGTATAGGGTTTCCGAGGAAGAGCTGGTAAGCTTGAACCACTTACCTTGTGGTTCAAAGTGACTTTGCGGTCTAGCACATTAACCCACTGTGCCACACCAGGACTCCAGGGTGCATGTACTTGCTTAAGCAGTGTCTGATTTGACTAGGACTCCATGTAGAGCTTGTCAAATCAGATACTGCGTAGGCACATACATGCTAGTAGCAAAATAAATCACAAATATATGATATATTCTTCATATGTTTCATGCTGTTGTTACTCAAAGAGAGCCTGTACGGGGTATCCAAGGAGCAGCTGGTGGGTTTGAGCTATCAACTGTGTGATTAGCAATCCTGTGTTTATCCTACAACACCATACCTGGACCTGTATGCTTCATGTTAAAGATAACTATTATGAAATGACATCTCATTAATAAATGTGATTCTAATGCATTTATCTGTATCACACATATACAGGGGATTTGAATTTTTTTTTCTATTACTGTAAATGAACCCTGGTTAAAATAGTTGGTAGTTAACCAGCCGGTTGATAACAAACTCACCATCTGCTCCTTGGGAGGAAGATGTGTAGTCTACTTCATAACAATTCACAGCCTTGGGAACTCTCCAGGACATTTCTACTCTGTCCTGTGGTATTGCTATAGCTTGGAATGGACTTGGTGAATTGGTTCAGATTAATGTGATGATGAAGGAGCTCTGGTAGCATAGTGGTTATGAATCAGGCTGCGAATCTCAAGGTCAGCAGTTCGAAACTACCAGCTGTTCCATGGGTGAAAGATGAGGCTTTCTGCTCCCGTAAAGATTTAGAGCCTCAGAAACCCTGTATATGGTCGCTATGAGTCGGAACCGACTCCACTGCACAACAACAACAACAATGTAATGATGATCAGCCACCAGTCTTGGAAATGGAAGAGATAAGTTGACTTTGAGGAGTTCAAACTTATTCTAAGAACTAGATTCTGAAAAACAAAAGGATTGAAAGGTAGGTTGGTACAAGCCATTTCTTAAGGCTGGGAGATATTTTATTAATCATGTAATTGCATAGAATGTTGTTGTTGTTGTTGTCAAGTGCCTTCGCATAGAATAAAGATAGTTAAATAAAGAATTTATTACATACCTGTAGTACAACAGTGGGATATCAGTGTCCCCTTCTTACAGGTTAAGAAAAACATATGTACAATCTAGCCTTTACTAAGCTTGGTCTGCTAGGCTTTTAAACTTTTATTTACTCTTTTTTTTTAATCGGCTTGTTATATTAGTTGATCTGAAAGGCAAGTAGATCGGGATGTTTATTTGCCCATTTATAAATGAAACTATCATGCACATGGAAAGTTGGTCCTTTTCACAGATTCAAATTTGCTTTTTTCCCATATAGATCACTTACGTGTGTCAGAAATGCAATTCTAAGTTATTCCGGAGAAGAATGAGTGGGTGGAAAGATTCACTTACATTTCTCATTTTACTATGAAGGGTTAATTTCCCATATTCAGAAACAATTATGCAAGAAAGAAAATCAATCCTGCATAATCTGGTCTCCCAACTCAACTCTACCATTGAACCAAGTCTTGCTACACTTCTCAGGAGTTGACTATCACAGAAAGCAGTGATTTTTCTTTCATATATGGAAAACTTGCAGAGATAGTCAGCATTTTGAATCCACAGGTCAGTTGACATGGTAACTTGTTGCAGACCGTGAAGGCCTGGTCAGAGGTTTGAGGCCCTATAGGCCCAAGTGTAACAAATGAGGCCACCTGGCAGTTAATAACAAATTATTTTTATTAATTGCAGACATGAAGTCCTTGAAATACACAGATAAATGTAATATTTACCTAAAAGTCAAGACTGTAAAATTCCAAACAGGCAAAGTTTTTCCCTCAGAGAATTCATTCATGGTAAATTGGGTGTTCCAAGGACAATAGAAATGCCTTCCCTAAAGTGTTTCCAGGTGCTGCCTATTCACCCAGGTGCCTCTTTTCCTGAAGAACCTGGGCTGGGCAGCCGACACAATAGGAATCCTCCGGATCCTCCCTTTCCTCCCTCCATTTGAGGCTAGTTGCTAAAAAGTATGTTAATTAAGCTTGAGAAACTAAGTTGTGGTTGTGAGATTCGAACCTGCAAAGTATGATGTAAAGTTGCCTGAATGTCTGGAAAAATAAGATTGACAGCTGTATTTTGTCTTAGTACCTCCTAACTTTGTGTAAAGTACCTCCCCTAAATAAAAGAAAGGCACAGAATGAATCCAGGTGCATTACGACTGGCAAGGCGTGCGTTACAGCATGCAAGGGGTACAGTCCAGCCTTGCAACCATACTGCCTGTTTAGCTAAGATGTTTACTATGCAGGATATTACGGCCTTCGTGGCTGAGATGTTTGCAACGCAGGATCTGCCTGATGCCAGTCCAGCATTCACTCTGGTTTAGGAGTGTCTCTTTGTCTCTCTCTTTGTGTCTCTGTGTCTCTTTTGCTATTTCTATCGCCACTGGATCTCCCCTCCTCGTGAACCAAACACTCCTGAACACCACAACTATGTCGAGGCAGGTCCCGGACAGTAACTAATTCAAATCCTTTCTATTTTCCAGACTTCCCACTAACTTACATGGAGACAAGGATCAAAGTGAAACACTCAAAGTGAGTTGATTAATGCTACTTATCTCATTTACCCCGTTGTCTCATTATAGTTATACTTGAACCAGTATGAAGGGACAAATTTATACTTACCCAAATGGTAAAAGAAAACTTAGAAAGTTTCATCTCAGACTGTATTTCTATAAAGTTGACTACTATTATCTTTAAAGAAATAGATCACTGTAACACAAAACCAATAGTTGCAATTTACATAAGAAAACATTGAGCTGTCAAAGGTGAGTTTCAGCATGGACTGAAAAAAGACACCATTGGGTCTTGTCAATAAAGACCTTTTTCTTTTACAAGTCTCAAGAGGAGCCCAGGCTCCACAGTGAGAGCCCATGCTGATAGCCTGTCTCAACTCACCTTGTGCAAGTGGATATAAAATACACACAAAGCAGAAGTCAATTTTACTGTAAATTTTTTCATTGCTGAGATTGACTCATGAGAGACTCAATTTATTTTGGGTCCCAAAGGAATGACAGTCACACAGTGCTGTTTAAGCAAATTCATTACTGTGCAAGCAATGCTACATAAACTTTCCATCTAAACCAATAGATTAAATAGTAAGAACATGCTTCTTTAAACAAGCACTCCAGACCAAAGAGGAGCTGTTGTTATAACAGGAATCTAGACATTCTTATGAAGATTATTAGCATAAGCACCAAGGTAGTCATTTTTATTTTTGTTATCTCCACATTTTTTGAGAATTTAGTATGTACTACAGGTCCTGGTGAAGTCCTGATGTGGTGCTGTAGAATAAACACTGGATCCACAAGGTCAATTTGAACTACAAGGTAAATTTGAATTGCAAGGTTGGTTTGAACCTCAAAGTTAGCAATTCAAACTCACTAGCCAGTCCTCGGAAACCCGATGCAGCTTTGCTGTTGGAACAGGTTGGGTATCACTCAACAACAGCAACAACAGACCCTGGTGTGGCTCTGTAGGATATCAAGTAACTTGGTCTAAATGAATTAAAGATGTTTGAGTCCCAACAATTTCATAAACACTTGAAAAAATTATAGAAGTAAATTTGGAATGTCATGATTTTTGTTTCATTTTTAAATAGCCACAACTACTTGCTAGTAAGATGCATGTACCAGTACATACATATGTACAACTTTTCATATGTTGAAGTCAGCAATCCCACCCTACATTGATTTTTAATTGAGACTTGATTTTTATCACAACAATCGCAGAAAACTCAGCTTTGCAAAGATATGACATCATTAAATAAAGGTAGACCAATTTGAAATTGAAGCCATAAACTACCTTAAGCTAATAATTCTACCACAATGTGCTACAGATACAACTATCTTTTGTCCCAAATTTAAAAACATTGAGTAGAATCCTGTGAATTTATTTCTCAATCCCAAGAACCTCACCACATAGTTCAGGAAACATAGAGCTGGGAGTCACCTTTAAATCTTCTCTCAACCCCTCTATATCTAATTAATAGCCAATACACACCTTTCTTGCCATATTGATAGCTTATGTTTATGTTTTTTCTTTATACCAACCACCACTCCATTTCTTCATCCACTCTCAATGGAACAAATTGTTAGGAAATCTGTTTTACCTCTATCTCAACCCCTCCACCCATGCCAGACTTTTCATTTAAATATCTTAATTTGATTGGATCATCACATAGACCAGGTAATTGAATCTCTCTAACCTGCACTCTTTCATCTTGGCAAATAAATGAAATTTTACAATGTTAATCTCATAAAATGCTCAGTCATCTCTCTACCATGTCAGTCAAGGTTCCATTGCTCTGCATTGCAAAAGAGGGATGAGCTTGTGGGGACAGTATGGAATCATTATTTGAGTTTTCCCATGATAGCTCTAATTCCCAACATTCTTAACCAATTTCAAGGTACATGCATCCCTAAATTGTACTCCCACAGAATAAAGTATTGGCATTAAATAAAATGACACCTTCCAATTATTATTGGGCAAATCAGGAAACGTTGAGCTGGGAGTCACCTTTACCTCTGTCTCATTTTGTTAAATGCCATTGAGTCAATTCCAACTCATAGGGACCCTATGTAGTGTTTTCAAGGAGTGGTTGGTAACTTCGAACCACCATCCTTATGGTTCAAACCAACCTTGTGGTCCTGCGATTGATTTATGGCACCACTATATTGTAGTTGCTGTTGTTAAGTACATCGAGTCCTTTCCTACCACCCAGAGTGACTCTGCATAGGGTTTCCGAGGAGCGACTGATTAGCTTGAACTGCCAATCTTGCGGTTCCAATAGATTTTTGCAGTCCAGCTCACTGACCCACAGTGCCACACCAAGACTGTCTCTCTCTCTATAGATATATATATGTTGTTGTTGTTAAGTGTTATGGAATTAGTTACAAGTCATAATGATCCTATACAGGGTTTCCGGAGCAGAAAGCCTCATCTTTATCCTATGGAGCCTCTGGCAGCCTCAAACCACAGGCCTTGTGGCTCGAAGTCCTGTACTCACATATGGAACCCCCGCGCTCCATATATATGTATATGTATATAAGGAGCTCTGGTAGCGTAGTGGTTACGAATCGGGCTGCGAACCTTAAGGTCAGCGGTTCGAAACTACCAGCTGTTCCGTGGGAGAAAGATGAGGCTTTCTACTCCCGTAAGGATTTACACCCTCGGAAACCCTGTACAGGGTCGCTATGGGTCGGACCCGACTCGATGGCACTTAACAACAACAACAACATATGTATATATGGAGCTCTGGTAGCGTAGTGATTACGAATCGCCACGGCACATAACCACCACCACCACCAAATATATATATTGTTGTTAAGTACCATCGTTGACAGTTCTGACCAATAGCGACCCTTTTAGGGTTTCCAAGGAGCGACTGGTGAGCTTGAACTGCCGGACCTGCAGTTTAAATGGCTTTGCAGTCTGGCGCATTAACCCACAGAGCCACACTAGGACTCCACTGACAAAGAACAAGGCACCAGGAATTGATGGAATAAAAATTGAAATATTTCAAGAAAGTAAGGCAGCACAGGAGGCACTCACTCATCTCTGCCAAGAAATTTGGAAGACAGCTATCTGGCCGACTGATTGGAAGAGATCCCTCTTTGTGCCTATTCCAAAAAGAGGTGACCCAGCAGAATGTGGAAATCATTGAACAATCTCTTTGATATCCCATACAAGTCAAGTTTTACTAAAGGTAATACAGAAACAGCTGCAAGTATACAATGACAGAGAACTTCCAGAGGTTCAAGTCGGATTCAGAAGGGGCCGTGGAAGAGGGATATCATTACTGATGTCAGATGGATCTTGGCTGAAAGCAGAGAATATCAGAAAGATGTTTACCTGTGTTTTATTGACTAGCAAAGGCTTTTGATTGTGTGGATCATGACAAGCTATGGAAAACACTGCAAAGTATGAGTATTCCAGAACACTTAATTATACTTTTGAGGAATCTGTACCTGGACCAAGAAGCAGTTTTTCCAACAGGATATGGGAACACTGAATGGTTTTAAATTAAGAAAGGTGTGCATCAGGGTTGTGTGCTTTCACCATACTTATTCAACCTGTATGCTGAACAAATATTCTGAGAAGCTGGGTTCTATGGAGAAAAATGTGGCATCAGGATTGGACGAAGACTCATTAACAATCTGCGACATGTAGATGATACAACTTTGCTTGCTGAAAGCGAAAAGGACTTAAAACATTTACTGATGAAGATCAAAGAACACAGCCTTAAGTATGGATTACATCTCAGTGTAAAGAAAACAAAAATTGTCACCACTGGACCAATAATCAACATTCTTATCAACAGAGAAAAGATTGAAGTTGTCAAGGACTTCATTCTTCTTGGATCAACTATCAACACTCACGAAAGCAGCAGTCAAGAAATCAAACAACATATTGCATTAGGCATTTCGGCTGCACAAGACCTTTTTCAGGTGTTGAAGAGCAAAGATGCCAGCTTGAGGACTAAGGTGCGCCTGACCCAAGCCATGGTATTTCAATAACCTCATATGTAAGTGAAAGCTGAATAGTGAATAAGGAAGACCTTAGGAGAATTGATGTATTTGAGTTAAGGTGTTGGAGGAGAATATTGAAAGTGCCATGGGCTGCCAAAAGAACCAACAGATCTGTGTTGGAAGAAATGCAGCCATAGTGCTCCTTGGAGGCCAGGATGGCCAAACTTCATCTTTCATACTTTGGCCATATTGTCAGGAGGGACCAGTCGTGGAGAAGTGTATCATGTTTGGTATGGTGGAGGGTCAGAGACAACGAGAAAGACCCCCAATGAGATGGATTGGCCAGCATCGATGGATTCAAGTGTGGCAACAATAGTGAGGTTGGCCCAGGATCATCAGGCAGTGTTTCGTTCTGCTATGCATAGGGTCACTATGAGTTGGTACCAACTCGATGGCACCTAACAACAACAACAACAATATATATGAGATTTTTCATGATATTCTTAGTCACAAAATCTGAAGATACTTATATCAATATTATTTATTCATATTTAGGAAAAATATTGTTTGACTCAATGAGCAAAACTGTGAACCACCTATCAATAAAAAAGAAATTAAGATTTTATATCTTTTTTCAGATGTAAAGGTTCAATGTCATTTCTCAAATACTCTTTCCAATGGATACCATGCAAGAAAAAAAGGCTGATTCATATGGTCACCAGATACTGAAGCAGCTCTGAAAAGACTGGGATGATGCTTCCCTTTTGCGTGTACTGTCATACAGATAACCAGATGGAGGATTTACGCATGAGAGCCTGGTTTGAAGTGCTCCACCTAACAAAAATTGTTAACATTGTCAGTACTAAGGTATTTCAGATCATTGCACCTCAGTGAAAAAAAGGCAAAGATCTTCACATCCGGATAAATAGAGAAAAGATTGAATTTGTGAAATATTTAATTTTGCTTGAATCCACACTCAATACTCATGGAAACAGCAGTCAAGAAATCAAACAATTTACTGCATTTGGAAAATCTGCTGCACAATATCTCTTTAAAGTTTTGAGGAGCTAAATTATTAGTTTGAGGATTAAGGTATGTCTGAACTGAGCCATGGTATTTCCAATGGCCTAATATTCAATTAAGGAATTCTGGTAGCGTAGTAGTTACGAATCAGACTGCGAACCACAAGGTCAGCAGTTCAAAACTACCAGCTGCTCCATGGGAGAAAGATGAGGCTTTTTGCTCCTGTAAAGATTTATAGCCACAGAAACCCTGTACAGGGTCACTATGAGTCAGAACTAGCTTGATGGCACTTAACAACAACAACAATATTCAGTTGGACAATAAATAAAGAAGACCACAGACAAATCAATGCATTTGAATTATGGTGTTGGAGAAGAATATTAAAGGTGCCATGGACTGCCAGAAAAACAAATAAATCTGTTTTGGGAGAAATAAAAACAGAATGCTCCTAAGAAGCTAGGATGATGAGACTATGTTTCTCAGATTTTGTACATGTTCTTAGGAGGGACCTGTCGCAGGAGAAGAATATCATGCTTAGTAAAGTGGAGGGTCAGAGAAATAGAGAAAGACCCTCCAAGAAGATGATTTTATACAGTGGCATCTACAGTGGGCTCAAACATAACAAAAATTGTGAGGATGGCTCAAGACCAGGCAGTGTTTTGTTCTGTTATGTATAGGGTCAGTATGGGTCAGAACCTACTTGATGATACCTACCAAAAGTAACAACAGATATACTCATTCAATAAGTCATTCATTTATTCAGCCAATATTTGAGAACTTTCTGTGTGCAAAGTACTTAGCTAGGTGCTGCTGATACAGGAGAAAGTCATTTCCCAAACAGTTTCTATTGTAATCATAGGGATATAGTATAACCCTTACTGAACAAGATGAATTTTCCATCGAGTCCCACATTTTAAAGGCTCCCCCATATAACAAGCATAGAAAATAATTCATTCTTAAAGAACACATGGTGTCTTTGGCTCTTTATGATAATTTTGACTCTCAGTTTCTGGTGTTTAGTACTGATTATGAACAATCTCAAACCCTAAACAGCATTCCAAACTCAAGAAAATACCTATCCACATCTTATGGCTTGTCTTCAAAATCAAAGTCCTGTATATCTGAATATATATCTGAAGGAATCCTGGTGTGGTGCTGTGGGTTAATGCACCAGACTACAAAGCCCTTTGAACTGCAAGGTCACCAATTCAAGCTCACCAGCTACTCCTCGGAAACCCTATACAGGGTCACTATGGGTCAGAATTGATTTGATGGCACTTAGCAACATATATCTGAATGCTTTGAAACTTTGTGTACTTTGCTATACAAGGCAGAGAACACAACACTGCTAAGGAGTATAGGGAGAATCTGAATCACATATGAAGTTAGCTAAGAGAAAAGCTAACCTAATTAAATTGCAAAATCCTTTCTTTCAGATAGCATGATGCAGTATTCTCTGTCAAAGCCTAGCATCATTTTCAGAAGTGGTGAACACTTATTTTCCTTGCTTCTCGTTCTACTTCAACTCAGGGTTCCAGATGCTCAGAATGAACACAGTATCCTCATGCATTTTCCATGGCAGCTGAAGGATATTTAGCAATATTAGATGAGGTATACTACTCATATACCTATGTCTGTGTAGGCCTAGATTTAACATGCTTGGGATGCAGTAGATTCTTTAGTGTCAAATTTCACTAGATACTTCACAAGGCACGCTAGAAAATTCACAATTTTCCATGATTTTATGGGTGAAAAAAATTGTCTTTTCTTACATTGATTCAGTAAACTAGTTTTGGTGAGTTAACTATTATTTGGTCATTAATTCATTTTTTAATGTTAACAATATTTCATTGGTTATTTTACCTTTTATGACCTTGATGTTTGAAGATTCCTTTAAAAGGACAGTTTCCAATGGGATGCTAGCACAGCATGGATGCTACTAGGATTGCAGATTTATGTTTGAGTCACAATGACAATTTCAGCTTTTGTCTAAACCATAGTATAAACATGTTTCTGATTTTGTTTTTCAGTTTATCTTTACAGATAAGATTAATACATTTTAATAATGCATTTTGAGTGTTCTTTTCATGTCAGAAGTCCACAGAGCCTACATAAAAATGAAATATGTAAATTACCCAACTGCTTAGCACAACTCTTGTATATTTTTTGAAAATGTTTCAGTGTAAAAAGGTAGCACCATGCACCTGGGGTGGTAATATTATGTTATTATTGTTATTAAGTGCCACGGAGTTGATTCTGACCCATAGCAATCCTATGTAGGTAGGAATTCCAAGAAGTGTCTGGTGGGTTTAAACCAACCTTGCAGTTAAAACTGACATTGCAATCCAGCACATTCCCCTGCAGTGCCACACCAGGGTTATGTAGCAGATGTTTTTAAAAGCCATAATTCTTTGTGGGTCTATTAAGCTACTCCCAACAAAAAGTAGAGACTATGTCTATGCCCCTTGAATATAGGCTACCCTTGTGATTTGGTTTGACCAATGAACAATTGTAGAAGCAACACTGTATTAGTTGTAAGCCTGGGGTTCAAGAAGTTTTTTTTCCTGCTTCTGATCTCACATTTGAAGCTCCTTAACCCACTTAAAAAAAATGCAGAAAAAATATAAATAATCTAAAAGATATCCATTTTCTAGCCCCAATTAGCAAATGCTAACTATTTGTCGGTCACTTTAAAATCAAGTTTGCAAATAAAATCAATATCTTTTTCAGCCTTCTCAACATCATATCCACTCTCCCTATCATTAGCCATTCAGCTTCAAAGAAAATGCTAGCTGTTGTACATCAATTTTCTAGTTATTTATTTATCTATCATTTACCCATCCAGCAATCCATCTATTAGATATACAAATAGTATATATTGTTGTAGGTGTTAAGTGTTGCAAAATCGGTTCTGACTCATAGCAATCAAGTATAGAGTTTCCAAGGAGTAACTTATAGGTTTCCTATGGTTTAGATGTTTAACTGCAAGGATTGTTGTTAAAACCTACCAGGCTTTCCAGAGAAGAAAGATGAGGCTGTCTATTCCTGTAATGACTTACAATCTTGGAAACCATATATAATAGGAATGGGGAATGTTTGGCCAATAGTCTGTATATGGACTGAGAAATTTTTTGGTCTGGCCCTACCAAGGCAACTGCAGTTCAAGCCATCACGTTGTTATTGTTAAGTGCCGTCGAGTCAGTTCTGACCCATAGCAACCCTGAACAGGGTTTCTGAGGCTGTAAATCTTTATGGAAGCAGAAAGCCTTATCTTTCTCCCACAGAGCAACTGGTAGTTTCGAACTGCTGACCTTGCGGTTCACAGCCCAATTCGTAACCACTTCGCTACCAGAGCTCCTTAGCCATCAAATTATAGCAGGCTAATTTTTAAGTTGATAATTTTCTATGGCCCACAAATTATGTTACAAATATCCAAATGGCCCTTGGCAGCAAAAGGTTCCCCAACCCCTTCTATACAGAATCAGTAAGAGTAAAAATCAACTCAACAGTAGTATGTATATTTTGGTTAACTATGAATATACATAGTTATGGAGTACATATGACTCATCTTTGGCTCATCTTTGAAGTCTTCCCAACCTATCTTAAAATTTTTGATTCATGTAAAATCTGTTGTTCTATGTGCATTGTCATAAACTTGTTGCAAAACTTTACAATGATTTAGAAAGATGTACACTTGAATTTTGTTAAAAATTTGATTCTAACTCTGAGCATAAAATATTTTTTTTGACATAGCACAAAAATTGTCTCTTTTTAAAAACACACACTAAGAACATTAAGTCATTATTGAGAGAACTTGTCTGCAATCATTCACTGATCACAGAGACATATTTAAACACATTTTGGTTGGAGTAAATCTGTATATATATGAACTGAACCCTATCAGCAATACTTTTTTACTTACCCTCTTATAATGCTATTTCTTCATCAAGAAAATAATCTCATTTATTATGCTCAGAATATAAAATTTACATATTTAAGTCTCATTCTAGTTACTCTATATATCTATTTTCTCAGGTGTAAGTTCTTTAATTTACTATGTGTCTTTCATCACACTGATATTTTCCAAATTTCTGGCAATTGTATTCTTTTACTTCATCCATTTAAAACATCAACTGTTATGCTGACAGCTCTCTCTTCTGACACAGCCTGCTTGTTGTAGAGGAGAAATCAGTTGTTAAAGTTTTTGCTGTCTGTTGTAAATAGTTAGTAAAGATCTATTACATTGGCAGCTGATTTTCTGAGCTAAAGTCTTTACTGTCTTTTATTGCCACTGCAAGACACATGAAACACTACTCTAAATTTTTATTTCAAAGATATGTACAATGTAAACTAGATAAATCCTTTTATAGTTTCTGTTCAAAGGAATTGGGATGATATCCAGAAAGTTGAGCTGCCTGTCTGGTACTGCTAATTATCTTAATCAACAGCATTTTTCTATCTGCTTCTATCACATTGAACTTCCTCAGCACTGCTTCCATCGAAAATATAAAGATGCAGTTCTATTCCAAAGCAACCTCATATATTTCAATATGATATTTCTATCTTCAATACAAAAGTAGGGAACAAAGAAGAATTTCCAGGTTGGGAAGACTTCAAAAATTAGAACATGGAATTTACGAAGTATGAATCTGGGAAAATTGGAAGTTGTCAAAAATGAAATGGAACGTATAAACATCGATATCTTAAGCATTAGTGAGCTGAAATGGACTGGTACTGGCCATTTTGAATCTGATAACCACATGGTTTACTATGCAGGGAATGACAAATTGAAAAGGAATGGTGTTGCATTCATCGTCAAAAAGAACATATCCAGACCAGTCATGAGGTACAATGCGCCTACAGGGAAGCTCAGTTAATACCACTATTATTCAAATTTATGCACCAACTACTAAAGCCAGTGAAGATGAAATAGAAAAATTCTACCAACTTCTTCAGTCTGAAATTGATCAAACATGCAATCAAGATGTATTGCTCATTACTGGTGACCGGAATGCAAAAGTAGGGAGCAAAGAGGAGGGTCCAGTAGTTGGAAAATTTGGACTTGGTGATAGAAATGATGCTGGAGAATGAATGATAGATTTCTGCAAGACAAATGATTTGTTTATTTCAAATACCTTCTTTAGACAGCATAAGAGATGACTATACACATGGACCTCACCGGATGGAACACATAGAAATGAAATTGACTACATCTGTGGAAAGAGAAGATGGAAAAGCTCCATATCATCAGTGAAGACAAGGCCAGGGGCAGACTGTGGAACAGACCATCAATTACTGATATGCAAATTGAACTCTGTTAACAATCATTCACAACTGAATTATATCATTGTGTCAGTATTTTCTACCACCTTCTTTTACCCAGACCCTTCCTGAAAAGAGTCTCCTTGAGGAAATTACAAAACCTAAGAGTAGAAAAGACATACAAACCAATTTACTACACCACAGTTATGCACACAATCTCATAAATATGTTGTTAAGTGTTGTGGAGTTGATTCTGACTCATAGTAACTCTGTATAGGGTTTCTGAGGAGTGGCTGGAAGGTTTGAACAGTCCAGTGCTTATCCTACAAGACTCCCTAATAAAGTACAATCATTTTTAAATAAATAAAACTTCCCCAATTATACTGCCATGATACCATGACAACTCGTAGTCCTTAAGCCATCATCTTGCTTTTGATACCCTCTTAAAACTCAGTTGAGCCATCACCTACGCCCAACTTTCCTCATAGCCCTCTAGACACATGTATATCATTTCCCTTAACATATCATCACTTAAAAATTTATTTCTTTGCTTTCTACGAACAAGATCCGCTTCAAGAAGTTAAAAATATGTTATCCACACAGATACCCTAGTTGTTGGTAACAGTAGCTCCTCAAAAACAATATTCTGCAATGAATTGAGCATCACACACTAAAAAAGATTATTAAATTTGAATGACAATGTATAATACCTAATATAAAATATGGCACTACAGGATAAGCACTGGACTGCTAACCACAAAGTTGCAGGGTCAAACGCATCACTTACTCCTTGGAAATGCTAAACAAGGTTCTTATGAATCAGAATTGACTTCACTTAATAACATCAACTACCTATACTTAGGTAAAAAAGTGATTATGGTAATTATTATATGATCTTCATGAAAAAATAAGTACTTCATCATACATCTCCCTTCACTATTACAGAATTAAAAGTCACTGGATACATAAATATTAAGAATATATTGTTTAGAACACGCACTTAGGTTTATTTTAACCTTAAGATAATGAGATAATCATTTGAAATAATGCCTAAAAAGACAATTAATAACAAAATTAATTAATTAACTAAAAATGATCATCATTCTGTAGAAATGCTTAAAGTAGCAGAAATAAATTAAAAGCTATTTGTTACATTAAATAAATCCATCAAGTTTATCTCAAAAATATTTTTTAATGCCTGGATGATTAGTAATATAAATGCTTAAATATCTGCCTGTTTGTTTGTTGTGGTGGCTTGTTTGTCGTTGTTATACAGAAAGATATTCCAATGATATTTTAAACACAGCAAGGTCATGCATGATGAACAGGTTTCATGGGAGATAAAGACAGACTAGGAAATAGAAGAGGCAGGCCAGTTCTGAATGCATAGTCACTGAAAACCTTGTAAACAGCAGAGAAACATTATCTGATAATAGTTCCTGAAGATATACGCTCCTGGGGTTGAAGGCACTCAAAATACAATTGGGAAGAGTTGCTGCCTCAAAGTAGAGTTGACCTTAATGAAGTGGAGGAGTTAAGCTTTCAGAACTTTCATTTACTAATGGGGCAAATTCACAAAGAGAAGAGGTACAAACATTTGATAGTAATCAGAATGTGAAATGTACAGACTATGAACCTTTGAAAATTAAAAGCTGTCAAAACTGCCTAGGCATTAGTGAGTTGTCATAGACTGGTATTGGCTATTCTGAATCAGATAATCATATGGTTTAACTTTGCTGGGAGCAACAGATTGAAGAAGAATGACATCATATTCATGTGTAAAAATAAATTCAAGATCAATCTTGAAGTACAATTCTCTTTGCGATAAGATAATATTCATATGCTTGCAAGGAAGATCAATAGATACCATTGTTATTCAAATTTCTGCAAATACCTCTAAGGGCACTGATGATGAAATTGAAGAATTCTACCAATTTCTTTAGTCTAAACATGAATAGACATTCAATCAAGATTCATTAATAATTCCTCATACATAGTGGTTACGAATCGGGCTGCGAACCGCAAGGTAAGCAGTTCGAAACTACCAGCTGTTCTGTGGGAGAAAGATGAGGCTTTCTGCTCCTGTAAAGATTTACAGCCTTGGAAACCCTGTACAGGGTCGCTATGAGTTGGAACCGACTCCACGGCACATAACCACAACCATGATTGAAATAGGAAAATTTAAAACAAATGGAAAGGATTAGGAGTTGGAAAATGTAGTCTTGATGGTAAACACTATGCTGGAGATTGCATGAAAAAATTTTGCAAGACTAAATACCTTTTTCCAACAACATAAAAGGTAATTAACACATGAACCTCAGCAGATGGAATAAACAAGAATCTAATTGACTACGTCTATGAGAAGAGACAATGAAGAAATATAATATCATCAGCCAAAATAAGGCCCGGGACCAACTTTGGGAAAGACCATCAACTGCTCATATGGAAGTTTAGGCTGAAGCTGAAGAAAATAATAACAAGTCTGTGAAAGCCAAACAATGACTGTGATTGTATCTCTGAATTTAGAGACCATAAAGGAGCTCTGGTAGCGTAGTGGTTACGAATTGGGCTGCGAACCTTAAGGCCAGCAGTTCGAAACTACCAGCTGTTCCGTGGGAGAAAGATGAGGCGTTCTCCTCCCGTAAAGATTTACACCCTCGGAAACCCTGTACAGGGTCGCTATGGGTCGCAATCGACTCGACGGCACTTAACAAACAAAAAAACAAATAAGAGATTTGATGCATTAGACATTAATGACCAAAAACCTCAAGAGTTGTGTAATGAGATAAAAAACATCAAACATGAAGATAGCAAATGGTCATTAAAAGGCAGGAATAAAATAAAAAAACCAAGGTAGATGCCAGAAGAAACCCTGAAAGTGGCTGTTGAACATAAAGAAGCGAAACAACTGAAAGAAATGATGAAGTAAAAGCTGAACAGAGATTTTCAAAAAGCAGCTCAAGAAGACAAAGTCAAATAATATGAAATGTTCAAAGTCCTAGAGTTAGAAAATTAAAAGGGAAGAAATCACTAAATATTTCTCAAGCTTGAAAACTGAAGAAAAATCTCAAAACTCATGTGGTAATGTTGAAAGATTCTATGGGCAAAATAATGATGATCAAAAGAAGATGAAAGGAATCCACAGTCACTGTACCAAAAAGAAAAGTCAATGTTCAGTCATTTCAAGAGGTACCATACGATCAAGAAGTCCAAGCCACACTAAAGACATTGGTGAAAACAATGCTCCAGTAATTGACAGAACACAAATTAAAATGTTTCAACAAACAGATGCAGCATTAGAGGCACTCACTCATCTATGCCGAGGAAATTTGGAAGGCAGCTAGCTGGCCAAATGATTAGAAGAGATCTGTATTTGTGTCCATTCCAAAGTAAGGTCACCTAACAAAACACAAAAATAATTGAACAATATCATTAATGTCACATTCAAAAATAAATTTTTGCTGAAGATAATCTAAAAATGATTGCAGGAGGACATCAATAAGGAGATGCCAGTCATTTAGCTGGATTCAGAAGAGGACATGAAACAAGAGATATCATTGCTGTTTGATGTCAGTTGGATCTTGACTGAAAGCTGAGTATACTAGAAAGATGTTTATTTCTGCCTTATTGTCTATACAAAGGCACTCAAATATGTGGGTTGCAACAAACTATGGATAATATTATGGAGAATGGGTATGGCAGAATACTTCATTGTGCTCATGAGGAGCTTATACCTAGACCAAGAAGCAGTCATTCAGATGGAACAAGAGGAAAATGAATAGTTTAAAATCATGTAAAGTAAGCATCATGCTTATTCATGCTGAGCAGATAATTTGAGAAGTTTTATTATATGAAGAAATGGCATTTGGATTGGAGGAAGACTCACTGACAACCTATAATATGCACATGTCACAACCTTGCTTGATGAAAGCAAAGAAAACTTAAAATACTTACTGCATCCTTCAATATGAATTGCAACACAATGTAAAGAAAATCCATATGCTTACAACTGGACCAGTAAATTACACCTGTAAATAACAATTTGATAAATGGAGAAAAGCTTGAAGCTGTCAAAGACTCCAATATACTTGGATCCACAATAAATGCTCATGGAAGCAGCAGTTAAGAAATCAAATTTGGACAAATTTGCTGGAATGCAAGGCTGATTCGAACTGCAAGATTGGTGGTTCAGACTCACGAGTCACTCCTCTAAAATGCTGTACATGGTCACTATGCTTTGGAACCAACTTAATGGCACTTAAACAACAGAATAAAGATACCAATTTGAGGACTAAGTTGCTCCTGATGCAAGCCATGACATTTTTAATCACCTCATATGCATGTGGAAGTTGGAAAATGAATAAGACCAGAGAAGAATCGACGCATCTGAAGTATGGCCTTGCTAAAGAATACTGAAAGCACCATGGACTGTCAGAAGAACAAACAAATCTGTCTTGGGAAAAATACTGCCAGAATGATGCTTAGACAGAAGGATGGCTAGACTTCATCTATTTTGAACATATCATCAGGAGGGACAGTCTTTGTAGAAGGACCTCATGCCTAGATAAATGAAGTGTCAGTGAAAATGACTAAGACCCCCAACAAGATGGATTGCCACAGTGACAGCAACAATGTTCTCATATATAACAACAATTATGAGGATGACACAGGACCAGGCACTCTTTCATTCTGTTGTTTATTAGACGAACTTGATGGCACCTAATAACAAATGGTCAAATCTCAAGTTGATTTATATAATCAGGACCTAGAGTTTAAAGGATAATGATAAAAATGTTCCCAATAACTCCTTTGAGAGAAACACATCAGAAAAAAAAAAGACATTGGCAGTTAAAATGTGTTGTAGTTTAATTGGTTTATTTTGATATTTGAATGAGTCCAGGTATGATAAATTAGGATTTCATGCATAGTAGAGAGTGAAAAAGAGAAAGACCCTTAAGGAGATGGATTGGCATAGGCTGTTACAATGGTTTCAAGCAAAACAATGATTGTGTGGATGGTACAGGGCTGGCTGGTCAGTGTTTCATTTTGTTGTACGTAGCCACTATGAGTCAGAACCAACTCAATGACATCAAATAAATGCAACAATTGTACAGGAACATATTGACTACAGTATCCAAATTCTGCCAGCCAAACTAATGAAAACAATATAATATAATCAGGATTTACCACTCTTCTATTAGTTTGTCACACTGCGGTGGCTTTCATGTTGCTGTGATGCCGGAAGTTCTGCCACCAATATTTCAAATACCAGCAGGATTACCCAGGGTGGACAGGTTTCAGATGAGCTTCCAGACTAAAACAGACTAGGATGAAAGATAGTTGGATTACTTCTGAATGTTCAGTTACTGAAAACCTTATGAATAACACTGGAACATTGTCAGATAGTACCAGAATATTGGATATTGAAACATTATGAATAGCATCAGAATATTGTCAGATATTTTCCCAGAAGATAAGCCCCTCAGCTTGGAAAGCACTCAAAACATGACTGCGCAAGAGCTGTCTCCAAAATAAAATTGATCATGGTGATAGAATTGGAGTAAAGCTTTGCAAACCTTCATTTGCTGATGGGAAACAACTCAAAATGAGGAGAAACACAATTGTAGCTTCCATTATTTATTATAACATGGACTGTATGAAGTCTGAATCCAAGAATATTGTAAATTGTCTAAAATGAAATGGAACGATAATATCGTAGTGATTAGTGAACTGAAATGTACTGGTATTAGCCATTTTAAATCAGTCTTGCGGTTTACTATGCCTGGAATGACAAATTGAAGAGGAATTTTCAGTTTGTCATTTCAGGCATTGCTGTTATTGTTAGGTGCCATTGTGTGTGCACGAACTCATAGCAATCCTATGCACAACAGAGCGAAATTCTACCTGATCCTGTGCCAGTTTCACAATATTTGCTATGCTTGACTTTGTTGCTGCTGCCATTGTGCCAATCCACCTTGTTGCGGGTCTTCCTTTTTTTTTTTTTCTGAATCTCCACTTTACCTAAGATGACAGCCTTCTTCAGTGACTGGTCCCTCCTGATAATATGTTCAAAGTATGAGAGATGAAGTCAGACCATCCTGGCTTCCAAGGAGCACTCTGGCTGTACTTCTTCCAACACAGATCTGTTTGTTCTTTTGGCAGCCCATGATATTTTCAATATTCTCCTCCAACACCATAACTCAAATGTATCAGTTCTTCTACAGTCTTCCATATTCACTGTCCAAATTTCACATGCATATGTGGTTATTTACTTCTCCAGTCATAGTAAACTATAAGTCACATTCATCATAAAAAAGAACATTTCAAAATCTATCTTGTATGGTGTCTCTGGTAGGATAATATCTATACACCCATAAAGAAGACTAGTTAAAACCAATATTATTCCAATTTACACACCCACCACTACAGCCAATGATGATGAAATTAAAGAATTCTACCACTTTTGCAGTCTAAAATTGATCAAACATGCAATCAAGATGCATTAATAATTACTGGTCATTGTAATGCAAAGTATGGGAACAAAAAAGAAGGATGAGTAATTGGAAAGCATGCAGTGGGTGATACAAATGATGCTGGAGATCCCATGATAAAATTTTGCAAGACCAATGGCTTCTTCACAGCAAATACCTTTTTTAAACAACATGAATGATGACTACACACATGGATGTCACCACATTGAATACACAGAAATCCAACTGATTACCTTTGTGGAAAAGACAATGGAAAGCCTCCATATTATCAATCAAAATAAGACAAGGGGCTGACTGTGGAACCGATCATTAATTCTCATAAGCAAGTTCATGCTAAATCTGAAGAAAATGAAAAAAAAAAGTCCACCAGACTCCAAATTTTGCCTTAAACCTATTCTACCTATATTTAGAGATCATCTCAAGAACAGATTCAATGTATTAGACACGAATGACTGAAGACCAGATGAATTATGGGATAACATCATAAATATTAATCAGGAAGAAAGCAAAAGGTCATTAAAAAAGATGAGAAAGAAGTCAAAGACCAAAATGGATGTCAGAGCAGACTCTAAAATTGGATTTACACTGTAGAAATTTGCTTAAGCAAATCGGATAAAAGAGGAGATAAAATAGCTTAACAGAAAATTTCAAAAAGCAGCTCAAGAATACAAAGTCAAATATTATACTGAAATATGCAAAGACCAGGAGTTTGAAAATCATTAGTGAAGAACACACTCAACATTTCTCATAACTTCAGTTTCTGAAAGAACTGAACAAAATATGTAAGCCTCAACTTGCAATATTGCGAAATATTGAATGATGCAGAAAGTGTCAAAAAAAAAAAAAAAAAGGTGGATGGAATACAGAGTCACTGTACTAAATCATGGATGTCCAACCATTTCAAGAACCAAGAGTGTTGGAGAAAGAAATCCATGGCACACTGAAGGCATTGGTAAAGAACAAGGCTCTGAGAATTGATAGAATACAAATAGTAACCTTTCAACAAAATGATGCAGCACTGGAGGCACTTGTTCATTTATGCCAAGAAATTTGGAAGACAGCTACTTGTCAATTGATTGAAAGAAATACATATTTGTGCCCATTCAAGAGACATGACCCAAAAGGATTCAGAAATCATTAGACAATATCATTAATATCACATGCAAGTAAAATTTTGCTAAAGATAATTCAAAAATTGCTGCAACAGTGCATTGACAGGGAACTGCCAGAGGTTCAAGGTAATTCAGACATGGATGTGGAACAAGGAATATCATTTCTGAAGTCAGATGGATCTTGGCTGAAGGCATAGAATATCAGAAAGATGTGTAACCTGTGTTTTATTGACAATGTAAAGACTTTCAACTATGGATCTTGACAAGGTATGAATGACAAGGCAAAGAATGAGTATTTCAAAACATCTTATTGTGCTCATGAGGAACACCTACACAAGTCACAGTCATATTGAACAGAACAAGGAATACTGAATTTGTTAAAATCAGGAAAGGTATGTGTCACAGTTGTATTCTTTCACCGTACTTACTCAATCTGTGTGCCGAGCAAATCATCTGAGAAGCTGGA
Source organism: Chrysochloris asiatica (assembly GCF_000296735.1). Taxonomy (NCBI): domain Eukaryota; kingdom Metazoa; phylum Chordata; class Mammalia; order Afrosoricida; family Chrysochloridae; genus Chrysochloris; species Chrysochloris asiatica. Next base: position 9,698,474 of record NW_006408545.1, on the reverse strand, counting down.
TCATAAGAAGAAGAATATGGTATGATGTTTGGAGGAAGACTGCTTACCAACTGTGATATGCAGATGATACAACCATGCTTGCTGAAAGTGAAGAGAACTTAAAATAGTTATTGATGAAGATTAGAGACCAAAGCCTTCAGTATGGGTTGCACCTCAATGTAAAGAAACAAAAAGACCTTACCACTGGACCTATCAATAACGTCATGATAAGAGAAGAAAAGATTGAAGTTGTCAAACACTTGATATTGAATGGATATACTATCAACACTCCAGGAAGCAGCAGTCAAGAAATCACCCGACATATTGCACTAGGCATATATACTGCACAAGACCTCTTTAAAGTATTCAACAGTTTAAGGACTAAGGTGTGCCTGACCCAAGTCATGGTATATTAATTGCATCATATGCATGTGAAAGTTGGACAATGAGTAAAGAAGACTGTAGAAGAATTGACACTTTGAATTAGGGTGTTTGAGAAAAAAATTAAATGTACATGGCCCGACAGAAGAACAAACAAATCTGGGTTTGAAAAAGTACAACCAGAGTGCACACTTGGTAAAATGGAGAGTCAGGGAAAAAGAGAGAGACTCCAACGAGATGGATTGGCACAGTGGCAGCAGCAATGGACTCAAGCCTAATAACAATTGTGAGGATGGCACAGGATCTGGCAATGTTTCCTTCTGTTGTGCATAGGGTCACTATGAGTCATAACTTACTCCATGATGGCACCTAACAACAACATTATAATGTAATTACACATTTTCTATTGTTAAATTTAATATGTTTATCCCACTCAGCCTCAAGGTAAGTTTGAACCACAAGGTCAATGGTTCAAACTCACCAACCACTTCTCAGAAACCCTATACAGGGTCACTGTGAATCACAACTGATTCAGTGGCACTTAACAACAACAACAACCCCTGATAAAGATTATATCCATACAAACTATTTAATATTATTGGATCAACAAAAATATTCAAGTCAATTTTGTTCTGGTTGTCAATAAGTACAAGTATCTGCATTGAAAATGCACCTTCAGAAAGATATGTTGAAGCTCTAAGTCCTGTATCTGTGAATGTTAGGCACTTTAGAAACAAGAATTTTACTTTTGTTATGTTAAATAGGTTATTCCAGAGTAGGACAGACCCTAAATGTCATCTCTCTGAATAGTGTCTTTACAAACAAGAAAAACAGATATGGATCAAAACACAGGGGAAGACTTCTACAAATCAAGGCTGTGGGTTAATGCGCTAGACGGTAAAGCCGTTTGAACTGCAAGGTCGGTGGTTCAAGCTCACCAGCTGCTCCTCGGAAACCCTGTACAGGGTCGCTATGGGTTGGAACCGACTCGACGGCACTTAACAACAATTAGATCATAAAACTATCAAGTAATTAGTTCCTAAAGCAGAGGTAGAACGGCCTTGTAGATGCCTTGAATTTGAACTCAGCCTTTGAATATAGCTTTATTTCAAATGCACTTCTATAGATAAATCACCCAATTCCGGTATTTAGACAAAGTAAATTTAGGTATAGTGTTTTGACTATAAAAGACCATCCCATTATGAAAGTATTATTAGATACCTATGTGTGCAGGAATTTCCATGGATGAAAATGATCAAATTTATAGGTAAAACATATTTGACATATGGGAAACATGTAACATTTCATAAAGTTTCCATTTTTTCTTCTATGGTTTATCCATGGTTGTGGGTACCATACCAAATCATGAAATCATGCCTCTGAGAAAAGACAATGATAATTATTCCCCCTTTTGATTGGTCAATTTCACAGAGCTACCCAGAGACATGTGTATATTTGAGATCATATACTCTGCAAATCTCAGTTGCAGAATTTTTGTAATTAAGATCTAATTATATAATTATTAAATTTGATACTGGGTTTAGAGACACTGCTAAGTAACAATACCTACAGCTTTCTAAAGCAGTACTTTTGTTCCTCAAGATTGAAAAGTCCCTGATTAAAATCTCTTCTTGTGAATTTGCCAGGAAGCCAGGAGAGCATTTGGTTTGATGCAAAATAGCTGTATTTTTGTTTTGGTTTAAGTTCCTCAATGTTTTGGGCCACCTGTCAGCCAATCCCAATTAGAAGCAGTGTTTGATTAAACTGTTCTTTATAGAACCACTCGGACAACTTAATTTGTGCTTGCATTTATGATCATAGAGCAAGCCACTTTGCAGAAAGACTTGACAGATTAGACAGAGCCCTTTTGGGCAGATAAGACAAAATTGTACACAGTTGCAAAGTTTTGATTGCATGAATTCTACATGAGGGGTGACCAGTCATTGTGTTCATAGATGTTAGCCAATCAACACAGGTGCAGAAAGAGAAAGTAAATTGAAAAAGAGGAAAATCATAATAACCCAGAAAAATACTTTTCTTTGGCTCTGCGAAGTCAACATATGACCTTATAAAGCCTGGCTGAGTGCAGTACACCACTTCTTATAGCTTCTCAGTCAGCATAGTTACAGAAACAGACAGTGGGTGGGGTACAAAAGGAGAAAAAAAATTCTGCTTTAAAAATACTATATGCATCAGACGGTTCTATATATTGAACATGTTGCTGTTAAGTGCCATCCAGTTGGTTCTGACTCATAGTGATCCTGTAGAGTATTTCTGAAGAGCAGCTAGTGAGTTTGAACCACTGACCTTGCTGTTCAAACTGACCTTGCCAGCTGTTCCTCTGACACCCTATACAAAGTCTGACACAGAATCAATATGGTGGCACTTAACAACAACATTAACTTGTTGACTCTATCACTAATATTAACTTTTAACTTTACTACTGCTGTTGGAAACTGGATGTTTAAATTGTAATAGTTAATAGGACTTAATTTTGATTGGATACATGCAGTAAAACCTGTAGAAGCTAGAAACTTTGTGAAGCAAAAGTCTGTCCCAGAATCAAAACTCAAATATTTTCCACTAAAACAAACAACAGGCAAGTATTAATGCTGTAGTCTATCAAAAGTGGAAAACATGCAAGACAGAAAACCAAGGTAGTCCCATTGAGTTCTGGCTCTCACAGGTTCACTGTAGTATAAATTGTGAAGTAAAAGTTACAACAATGAAACACGAGCTTTTTTTGCCTCCTTTGGCCTCCTCCCTCTTTTGTTTGCCTATGGAATAGGAGAAATGTTGCTAACCTTCCTACTGTTTTAATATGTAAAAGCTTTGACATAAATTCCCATTATCTTCTAGGTTAAGAAGCAAATTGCATGAGACTGTAAGAAAATCAGGATCTACTTTAAAAAACTGCTTTCTTACCAACCAGGACAACAATGGGGTCATTCACAGAGAAGAGCGTTTCAGGGTCACCATCAAACAAATATTCAATGCTACTGGCTTAAGGGCAAGAGGAAGCAGAGATGGCTGGCAGGGGAAAATTGTATATTTGTCAAGATTGACAGTTTGCTTTATAGTGGACCCACCTCCTCTTTAAAGTAATTCCCATTCAGTTTATGGTAGATTGGTATACAATGAGGTCAGTCACAGCAAATCAATTCTGATATGATTGCATTTTAGCCATAGTCATATTTCTCCTGGAAATCTTGCCAGAATCAGCTGTTCATTTCATAGGAACATTGATTTCCCTACACCTGCTCTCTTGCTCAATTCCATTTTCTATTCAGCAGAACTCTTCCTTTAAGGGAAAGAATGTTAGTCCCAAAAATCTCTACAAGGAGTGGCTAGATAATATACAACATGGTACATTTTTCTCCATAAGTAAAAACATAGATAAAACTATCCTCAAAACATGCTATGTTAAAAAAAAAAAAAAGAAGAAGAAGAAGAAAGAAATGCTGACAAAGATGTTACTATGTGCAAATAGATGATTCATGGTAACAATATTTTGTTATCTTCTTTATAGCAAGTTCTTTACAATTAAAAGCATGCGAACAAACTTGCTGACAATTAACACTGCTTATTACTGTATGGCTTCTAGGATCCTTTACTTATTTACTAACCTCTGTTAAATATGTGAGTGTTTATCTCAGCCTTCCCTGTTTCTTGTAGTGTGTTTTAGATATACTAGAGTGAGTCAAAAATATCTGCCCTTTAGCTGTAGAATTTATTTTAGTCAATTTTTAGAAAACATATCATTTTTCAACATAATTTCTTTGCTTTTCAATACACTTTGCCCATCTGTCAACAAGCTTGCATATTCCCTTATTAAAAACTGTTTTAGGCTTGGCTTCCAACCATGAATGCGCTACTATCTTCACTTCATCAGAGGTGAATCTTCATCCTTGAAGGGCTTATTTCAGGGGACCAAACAGGTGAAAGTCTGATGGGGCAAGATAAGGACTAGACAGAGGAAGATTTAACACCTCAAAGTGAAATGGTTGTAGAGTGTCAACAGTTGAAGCAGGAGTGTGTTAATGTGCATTGTCATACAAACTCACAATGCCCTTGGATAGAAATCCTCTGCTTTTAATCCAATGTTTAGAATTCAGCTCTTCGATGAGCATCTAACTGTAATGAACATTGTTGATTGATGAGCCTTTTTCCTGATAGTGTACCAATACTAGCCCTTGAGAATCCCAGAAGTGGCTGATGTTTGACTTTTGAACTTTTTCTTGGTTGGCTATGGAAGGTTTCCATTCCATACTCTGCTGTTTACTCTCAAGCTTAGAGTGTTGCATCCATGTCTTGACATCAGTAATGATTATTTTTTAGTAGATATTTAACTTCCTTAAAGTATCAGTACAAATTTTGTTTGTAGATGCCCAAATGCTTCTCTTTATGCTACCTTAGGAGTTGTTCCAGTACCCATCTCACACAAACTTTTTGGAACCCAAGTCTGTCATGGATTATTTCATAAGCAAAGCAATAGCTGATATGCAAATGATTTGACACAGAATCTACTGTCCACACTATATTCAACAGAATCATTTCACATTCAATACACTCAATGTTGTTATCAGTCATGGATGTGGATGGGTATTTCAATATACCTGGAGTTTGGATAATTTTTTACTAATCCTTGTATTTCTGCAAGTATATGTATCTTTGAAAGATACACACATACACAACATGGGCAAATTATTGAGTGATGCAGAAAGCATCAAAAGCAGATGGAAGGAATACACAGTCACTGTACCGGACAGTGTTTCATTCTGTTGTGCATAAATATGGTCACTATGAGTCAGTAACAACTTGATGACACCTAATAACAACAATAAGAATTGGCTCTAACTCATAAAGACCCTATGCACAAAAGAAGGAAACACTGCCAGGTCCTGTGCCATCCTCACAGTTGTCATGTTTGCAATCTAGGTTGCTGCCACTGTGGGTGCCCTTCTCATTAAGGGTCTTTCCCTTTTTTACTGACTCTACACTTTACCAAGTATGATGTCCTTCTCAAGGGAAGGATACCTCCTGACAACATGCCTAAGAATGAGAGGGAAATCTCACCAACCTTCCTTGTTTCTAAGGAGAATAGTATTCTGGTTGTACTTCTTCCAAGACATATTTGTTTGTTCTCCTAGATTTCCACGGTACTTTAAATATTCTTCAACACCACCATAATGCAAATGCATTAATTCTTTGATTGTGTTCTTTTTTCATTTTCCATCTTTCACATGCATATGAGGTGATTGACAATACCATGGATTGGGTAAGGTATCCTTAGTCCTCAAAATTACATATTTGCTCTTTAACACATTAAAGACTTCATTTGCAACAGATTTGCCTAATTTAATATATCGTTTGGTTTACTGACTACTGCTTGAATCGTCATTGGTTTTGGATCCAAGCATAATGAAGTCTTTGACAAGTTCAATCTTTTCTCCATTTATGGCCCAGTTGTGAGGATTTTTGTTTTCTTACA